>NC_135414.1:30421761-30730094 GCF_051991245.1 Festucalex cinctus
ATGTGCCTCATCTGTGGTGTATTTTCTGATTTTGTCATGTCTGGCAACATTATGCTAATTTTCAGGAAATTATGGTTTGGTCTTGCCTGGTAATGAGATGCGTTTGGTTTTTTTTGGTAATGATTTCTTATAATTCTGGTTATGTCTCATTTTCATCTGGTATCACACGTTCCCACTTTGCCGTCACTGTTTTGACGGTTGAAGCAAAAAAACAAACAAAAAAAAAAACTGAAAAAAATAAATATTAGCATCATCGTAGCATCCTGCAGCAAACGTGTCGCGCGGGTGAATTATATGAAGCAAGCGGCTCAAATCTGCAAGCGGGAGAATGAAGCAACATGAGCTGCCGAGTGACAACAAAAGGTTCACTCAGGAATGATGAAGGAGAAGGAGAAAATCGACACGTACGCACGCGCATATACGCGCAAAAAAAAAAAAAAAAGCACACACGATTTAAGTGCTTTTCATCTTGACAGGGAAATGGAGACTTGTGCTCGCTTTCCTTTTCAGTGCACTTCATTTCCCCGCTGCGCGACTTCCCTCACTTGTCAGGCATTTTCTTCCACGTGTGGCCTTCATCCGTCATTCCCAACTATCCACACACCTGTAAGTAAATGTCAGCTATGACTAAAAGGTTTTAATCCCACGAATGCTGAAACTACAGAAATGTGGTTTTTAATGAAATATCCTTCAATCATGATGATCTATTAGTATGTTAAATGGAAATTTACAGGTTATTTGTGCCAAATGTGAAACGTAGATTTTTTACTTTTTGAGGTCATTACAGTAGGGGGGTCTCAAATTTGTGGCCCAGGGGCCATTTGTGGTCCGCTTATTGATAATTTTTTGGCCTCCTACTTAACTCATTCACTGCCAGTCCAGCAAAAAAAAAAAAAAAAACCTTTGACGTCTAAAACCGTCTATGGCAGTGAATGTGTTAACTCATTCACGCCATTTTCACAGAAGCGATCCTGTCCGCGCCCGGCTGTTTTACTGGATTATGACTGATTTTGCAAGGGCCACAGAATATTGTGTTCTATTGCTATAAAAACATGGAACCTACCAAAAGAAATATTAGAGTTGTTTCTTTCATTAGGGAAAAATAAAAAATAAAAAAAAATAAAAAATAATAATAATATTTCTATCTGTTTCCGTTTTGCAGCAATTAGCATTAGAATATAGCTAAGTTTCGCCATTATTCACAAATCTATTTAGAATTCTGAGCAATTGAGCTTTTTTTTTTCTCCAACATGGCCCTAGTTGAGCTCTTATACTCTACCGCCACTTGCTGGCCGTTTACGTAATAACTACCATTTCTTCAACCGTTCTTTGCAATTGAGAGGCTTCTTCAAAGATTTCTGTATGCTCTAGCATATATAAAAAAAAAAATAAAAAAAAAAAATAAAATAAAAAACACGTATAAATACGTCTTTGGGACACAACACATTTCAAATACAACGTATTTATACGTTTTTGGGAGCAAATGAGTTAGATGTCAAAGTTTAGTGTTCGCGCTGCCCTCACGTTTTTTGATAGATGTTTTGTGTGTGTGTTTTTTTTTTAAGTCACAAAAACACAATAAATTCTGTCAAGTCAATTCGACTTTAAAGTGGGACCAAATAGACTCGGTTTTAGAGTACTATTTAAACTTGGAAGAGAGTAAAACAAAGAATTGAAAAAAATAAAAGTCACTCAAGGTTTAAGGAACAAACTCACAACTTTCAGCTTGGGAGACAGCCGATTGACAACCTGAGCCACAGATTATATCGCTCGTGTCATCTGGAATCTTCCAAACTCCAAAGGGACCAAAACGCTGTTTTTGGTCTCTTGGAGATAAGCAAACAGTAGGAGGGGCATAGCTCAGGTGGTAGTGCGGCAGTCTCCCAAGCTGAAGATGGTGCGTTTGCTTCCCAACCCTTGAGTGACTTTCATTTTTTTTTTTCACCCAGTTCTTTATTTTAGTCTCTTCCAAGTGTAAATAAATATTAGCCTACTCTAAAACTGAGTCTATTTGGTCCCAGTCTACACAGACTCAAATTTACTCTAAATAGTCCAATTTTATTTATTTATTTAATAATATTGTGGGTAATGTCGTTATTTTCGGTATCTGTAACGGGCCATTAAAAAATGTACAGCGGAGCTGCAAATGGCCCTCGAGCAGTCGTTTGGACACCACAGACTTAGCGTAGCTATTTTTTGTGTAAGAATAGCCGCAAGCAACTACGTCAACTATTACTTAAGCGCATTCATGAAAGAAAAAAAAAAAAAAAAAAAAAAAAAAAACTTTTGTATGCGGTCTATCGGGCCGGTATGAATTATGCATTATGTATAAAGTGGAATCCGCTTCCCCTTTTTTTGGACTCGTTTTAATTCGCTGCGCTCAAAACACGAGCGTATTAAGCGTCGTGGCACGCTCTGACAATAACGGGCTCATTAAGTAGCGGAGCACTCTGCGCAACACTTTTAGGGACGATTAGAAGTCACTTAACCAGAGTCCGACTCACCAGTGAACATGTTTTTACTAAACGCCGTGTGAGAGCTGAGGCGAAACAGCTGAGCATGCACGCCCCCCCCCCCCCCCCCAACTTGAATTTATGTCATAATGCTACATTAGCGCCACATCGCAGCATATGAGATGCCCTCCACATTCGAGACAATAGGACAAAAAGTTTGCCGTTAAATAGACGAGAGGGAGCTTAAGGTTAGCGTTTTGCGAGAGCGGATCATTTGTATTTGCCGCAGGAGGGCCGAACCTTCGCATTGTGATGTGAGATAAAGCGCCTCGTTTTTTTTGTTTTGGTTTTTTTTTTCCTCCAACCTCTCGTCCTGGCCTTGGATTTGTCCTTGCGCTCCACAGCCTGCTAATGTTTTCAAAGCCAGCATTAACTCTTTGACCGCCAAAAACTTTTAACTCATTCGCTGCCATTGACGACTATAGACGTCAAAGATCCTTTTTTTTTTTTTTACTGGATTGGCAGGGAATGAGTTAATAACGATTAATAAAACCACGATGTATGCCGCCTAAAACAATAAATGACGTCAACTGTTTTTTTTTTATTATTTTTTTAAATCAATGGTCAGTGCAACATCTAAAGTGCAGCGCTGCCTGGTCAATGGGTTGTGGAATCAAAAACACTCTAACTATGGCCACCAGATGGCAGCATTGTATCCCTTCAATGGGCTGCCCGTGTATCAAATTACAATGAAACGTAACAAAATGTGATGAAATATAACGTTTTCAAGGATGACGTGAATGATAACGTTTTGATGACGTGAGGCAGTAAAAAAATAAAAAAATAAAAAAAATAAAAAAATAAAAGTTAAAAAAAAAAACTTGGAAAAAATTTTTTTTAGACTTGGAACGGATTAAAATTATTTACATGAATTATAATGGGAAAATTTGTTTTGGATTTTTATTATTTTTTACTGCTGCTAAGATAGAATTAGCTCTATATTTCTAATCATACTCAAATTTAATTACTAGATCATTTCGATTTTTTTTCTTTACTAAGAAAGATCTGAAATATTGTCCAGCGTGGAGGACCTCGAACGTTTTATTGACGGATATTTTTATAGCTGCGCGATGGATGAGCTAGCTAGTCGTGAAAATCCTTCATTGTAATTCCATACACTGGCAGCCCGTTGGGGGGAGGGGAAAAAAAATAAAAAAAAATAAAAAAAAAATAAAAAGAGATACAATGCTGCCACCTGCTGGCCAAAGTTAGTGGGTGTTTTTTGATTCCACAACCCATTGACCAGGCAGCGCTCCACTTCGACTTTGCACTGCCCATTGATTAAAAAAAATAAAAATACGCAGTTTCCGTCATTTAATATTTATGGCGGCATACATCGTGATTTTACTAAACATTATTGGCGGTCAAAATTTTAAGGTTGATGTCACTCTTAGTCACATGCTTCAGCCACATACAGTGCATGTCATATGATTCATATAATCTCTGCTCTCGCCAAATATCCAAGAAAACGCCACCTTTCCAAATGGAAATAAACAAAAACAAAAAAAAGCCTTGAAATAACCCACAAGAAAAATGTTGAATAATGGAAAGCAGAGGATGTGATGCTGCAAAGGAAGGCGGTGATGGCGCCTCGCTCAACAAAGTAAGAACAGCAGCAAAGTTTTCTGTGTGCGTGCGTGAGTGCGTTTTCCCTCCCTACGCACGCACACGTCGTCGCCTCATTAGAGCGCGCCGTCGTCAGCACATCAAAGACTTTCCTTTTTCAAAAAAAAAAAAAAAAGAAGCAGGAGGAGTGGGATCAAAATCCGGAGGATATCCGCGCACCTCTCTCCTTCTCGGGGAGCACAGGGGACGCAGCCGTCAAAGTTTCGGGTCATTTTCAGATCTTTTGCTGCAGTGGAAGTGCAAGAGGAGGTGCTGATGAAAGCGGAATTATGCTAATGAGCTGGAGAATGGCGGAAGGGCACACGAGGCCTCCGACGAGCGAGCTCATCCACGTTAAGACGGCCATTTTTTTCTAGAACGCTTCAGCATCCTCGTGACGATCGGAGTCTTCGTCGGCAATGGATTGTCTTTTGTGAGAATTCTTGTCGGAATTCTCGTCACCACTAACTTGCCATATTATAAATCAGGGGTGTCCAAACTACGGCCCGGGGGCCATTTGAGGCCCACCGTCCATTTTTCAGTGGCCCACGACATATGCTAAAAATGGCATTTGACTCAGTTCAAATAAAATAAAAACAAAAATGTTTGGAAATGATCAAAGTAAGAAGGGAAGATGTAAAAAAAAAAAAAAAAAAACACAGGTGCTACTAAAGGTTATTTTAGTTAACTAAAACTAACGAAAAAACTAAAATTCAAAAAACTATTTCGTTAAGGAAATAAAATTTAAAAAAAGATGCTTTTTAAAAAAGAAAAATAACTGAAACTACATTTTATGTTTACAAAACGAACTAAAATAAAGCTAACTATAATTATAGCAAAAATGTCCTTTGTTTTAGTCTTTGGTAATTAATTTCTTTGGGGATGATTTTAAATGTGATTTTTAGTTGATTTATTTTGATATAAACCGGAATAATGACATCACGCCCATGGAGTGTTTTAAATATTGCGACACATAAAAAACTAAAACTAATACTGAAACAAACTAAACCAAAACTAAGCATTTATTAAAGAACTAAAACTTATAAAAAATAAAAAAAAAATAAAAATAAAAAACAGAACCACGCTGAAAACTAATTAAAATAACTAAATTAAAAATAAAAATAAAAACTAAAATGAAAAATTCCAAAACTATATTAACTCTATTGTCATATTACAAATAAATTGTTTTTTCTAAATATGCAAAAGCACAAATAAATTATTTGTACAATTTTTAGGACTGAACAAAATCTCTCTTCATAACATTATGTGGCCCTTGCGTCCTTCTGATTTTCTGCATGTGGCCCTCAAATGAAAAAGTTTGGACACCCCTGATATAAATGAATCCCGTTCTGCGTTGCTGCTGTGAAGACAACTTGACGAAAAAAAAAAAGAAAGACTCATTTTATCACACCACGCAATATGTGACACGTGTGATATTTTATTAACGCCGTTAAAAGCACATGTGCTCACTCTGCTGGAAGCTGAGAGGTGAAAGTTAGAGGTGGCGATTACGTGCGCAACTAACACTTGCATGTGCGCACGCATGCACGGATTCTGCTCGCCATAATTCACAAATCAAACACGGGTGATGTGATCCCACAATGCAGGAACACATTATTGTTTGACCTCGGGGAACATGCTTTTTTATTTTTATTTTTTTTACTGTCCTAGAATAAAGTGCAATTGCACCTCCACTACATTAGGGGGCAGTGGCGCTCTCATTATTGGCAGTGTGCGCAGGGAGCATTCACTTGGTGGTGTAGGGGTTTTGTTTTCACTGAGCATGCGTGCTTTGCACACAGCAAAAAAATAAATAAATAAATAAATAAATAAATAAATAAAAAAAGCACAAATTTTATGTATTTTTTTGTTTTGCAAATAAAATAAAATATAAAAAAAATAAAATTATATATTTATATATATGAATTAAAAAAAACTAACTAAAACAGCATCTTACGTTTATAATCAGAACATCTTAATCAAACTCTGATGTCCGTTTCAAGGATTTGCTGCTTTCACCAAATTGACAAGAAATTGTGTCGAGATATCGATCATATTGTATTAGAATGCATGGAGAGAGAAAAATAAAATAAAAAAAAATAAAAAAGTTTGAAATTGAATTGTAAATTGGCCATTTGGTTTTGAATTTGAATTCTATGGCTTGTACTTTGGCAAGTTCCCACTAGGAAATTCAACCAAATGATAGATGTGAACGACAACAACATATTCCAAAAAGTTTGATGAATGTTTTTTTTTCCCACTAAAAAAAAACAAACAAAAAAAAACAAAAAAACACAAACAACGGTCGCCTTGCAGTCACGTACGGAGGCCCCTCAAGTCGCTGCCTTTTTTTTATTTATTGATGTTTTTACCTCCAGCCGGCATGAAAATACAATTTTTGAAAACGTTATTTTGAAACCATTTCAAGAGATTTGGACAAGCGATTGAAAACAAATCATTCATGTCACCTCACGACGACTTCGCGCTCAACTTTCTGGCTCAGTGTCACCATGACGTCAGACTATTTCGACACATTTTTTTTAATCCAAGAAAATAATGTGTATATAATGTTTTGTTGTAGTTGCGGCTTTTAATCAGCATCCGTTTGGAACTCCGACATGCGTTGAATCAAAACATACGCGCGCTCCCTCCTCCTCCAAAGTCCCTCGGCAACCTTTAAGCCTTTAACCCGCTCCGCATTTAAAAGCTGTTTTTCGACTCATACATAATGCAGCGTGTTTAAAGCAGATGCATTACGTACGCCTCTATTGTTCAGACACTCTGTTTAATGAATAGACCCCGCAAAGAGCCATTACCTGCAACCTTCCCTCATGTCTTCCCCTCCCCTAAGCATTAGCCAGTCGCCGTTTGTTGTTTGTTTGTTGCGGCGGCGGCGAATCCGGGCCTCGCTTTTGTGCGGCGATCGCCCCCTTGGGATATGGCGGCGAGGCGCGACACTACAGCGGTCTCTCTCCGAGACAATATGGCGAGTGTGCCCCCCCCCCCGCCCACCCTCCGCCGAAGGAATTAATTATTCATCATCCGATTGGAGATAAAGAGCGCGCGGGAGGAGAAGATGAGCTTCCTTCCTCACAATGGATCCCCCAAATCTCGTTAGGTGTCAACAACACACACAAAAAAAAAAGAAACTCATGAAGGCGTCAGGATGAATAGGGCAAGTTGAAACAGATAAGAGGAGCAACGCTAAATGGAAATGTCCTTGCGTTTGTGACTGTCACACTGCTAACCAAATGAAATGAATTAAAACACACAAAGCGTGGACACATTGAAGTTTGGAATACATTTTTCATTTACAACTCAAAGGGCCGCCTTTCCTTTCCTTTTTTTTTTCCAGGTATTTCTCTGGACGACACAAGATGAAGGAATCAGTCATGTATCACCACTTTTACAAGTGAAAACTTCAATTCAGTGGTGGGCGGTGGCTTTTAAGCCTTCACTCACATCGAACCCCGGCAAATAGGCAAACGTATTTGGCTCAGTACAAAGTTCCCCCAGCACCACCAAAAACTTAAATCATCTAAAATTCCATCTGGATTTGTAACACAGTAGCAGAACGGAACGGAAAACAGCCGCCACAGTGCCTGGCGACGAAATCAAAACAGTCCAACTGTTTACCGAGTGGTTAATTTTGCCGCAACTGGCAACTTTGGGACGCCAACGGCAACGCTAAATGCTGGTGAGGCGTGTCCAACTTTGACAAGACCGCATGCAGTACATACAGGAAGGAACATACAGGAAGTGTGGTGTTTGTGCAGCCAAAAACTTACACCGATTCCATCTTTCTTTGACAGAAACGTGTTATTCGTGTGGTGTCAGGATGCGGATACAGAGACCACACTAATCCATTATTTATACAACTAAAAACTTTTAACTTTAATTACGTGATGGAGTTTAACCGTCTCAAAAATAATGTTTAAAGCCCATTCATGAAATTGTACCAGTTAACTCATTCACTGGCAGCCATTTTCACATTGCGCAATCCCGTTCGCTCCCGACTGTTTTACTGGATTTTGACTGATTTTGCAAGGCCCACAGAATATTGTGTTCTATTGCTATAAAAGCATGAAATCTATCAAAAGAAAGATTAAAGTCTCTTATTTCATCAGGGAAAAAAAAAAAAAGTATGCTTTTGTCTGTTTCCATTTTGCAGCAATTAGTATTAGAAAACAGCCAAGTTTCATCAGTTTTCACAAATCTATTTAAAATTCTAAGTAATTGAGCTTTTTTTCTACATGGCCCTGGTTGATTACTTTTGCTCTGCTGCCACCTGCTGGCCGTTTGTGTAATAACTACCATTTCTGCAACCATTCTTTGCAGTTGAGAGGCTCATCAAAGCCTTATGTAAGCTCTAGCATAAAAAAACAAAAAAAAAAACAAATACGTCTTTGGGACAATTAAAACATAAAAAAAAAAAATGTACTTACACATTATTGGGAGCAAATGAGTTAATATTCCGAGCTTCCGGGTGGTCAGGGCCACCTTTCCCATAGCACGTGAAGGCAGCATCGATCAAAGGAAGCGTACTGGAGATTTTTATATTAAGGAAAAACAATTTCGAAGAAGGTGAGTGAGCTTAAGAGGCCAAAAAAAAAAAGTAGCTAATTGATTATTTAAAGCACCTGTGCACCCAGGTGAGCAGAGTGGCTAATGAGGTGGGCGTGGCTGACCGGCAGCGTCGGGAGATGAATGGAAAAACACTGGGAGTACTTAAATGAAACAATGGAGGCAAATTATGATGTGGTCATCAACGTTTTGCATTTGTCAATAGCAAACTGTGAAAGGGCGAAAATGAACCGTGCCACCAAAAGAGCGTTGATGTGGAAACTGTACTTTAGTCTACTAATATCTGCAAAAAAAAAAGATTCACAAATAACAATAATGACACAAGCTGTCCATGCTATTAACATGTACTTATCAAAAATCCATCATTAAACAACCACACTGACAACTAATTGGAGTTCAAATGAGCTCATCAGCTTCTTTCAAGCCTTTTTTTTTTTTTTTTAAATCAATTCCTGCCCACTTGCCCGATCTTTAATTGGTAAAGTGATCATGAATCAATTAAGCCTGGCGTAATTGTATCTGACAGCTGTGAGCACGCAACCTTGACCGGTTTTGATCTGCACCCGCCCATCCTCTGGGCGGCGGCGGCCGTTGGCGCGGAAATCATCAAGGTGGAGACGGATGGAAGAACAAGAACCGGAACTGCAGGAGGTGCCAAAGAGGGGGTCTATAAATACGAAAGCGCCGACCTCCAGCCGGGTTTCCACAGCAGTAAATGGCATTTATCTTGTGTATTGGCCTATTATGACCTCTAACTTTGGCGGGCCCCCGTAGAGGGAGGACCACCGCCCCCCACTGTTGCTCAACGGGGGGTGGGGGGTGGGGCGTCCAATGCACAATTGATTGGCAAGTTATTCTATTTTCTGCCGGCGGACCCTCGCTCACGCTTCCTCCTCCATACGTCCCGCTGATTGCAGTATGTGACCCTTCTCTTCATCTCCCTTTTCCTGCTTCGACTGGCCCCCAAAAATGTAATCGATTTTACGAAAAAGATATACATATAAAAAATTTTTTTAAAAAAAACGCAACGGGTGTCCCTGTAGACCAGCGGTGTCCAAACTACGGCCCGGGGGCCATTTGCGGCCCGCCGTCCATTTTTTAGTGGCCCGCGACATATGCTAAAAATGGCATTTGACTCAGTTCAAATCAAATAAAAACAAAAATGTTTGGAGATGGTCAAAGTAAGAAGGGAGGGTGTCGAAAAACACAGGTGCTATTAAAGGTTATTTTAGTTTACTAAAACTAATGAAAAAACTAAAATTCAAAACTACAATTTCGTTAAGGAAATAAAATAAAAACCAAGATGCTTTTTAAAAAAGAAAACTAACTGAAACTACATTTTATGTTTACAAAACTAACTCAAAATAAAACTATAATTCTCGCAAAAATGTCCTTCGTTTTAGTCTTTGGTAATTAATTTAATATAAGAATAATAATATAATATAATAAGTTGAATCAATCCATATAGTTTTTATCAAAATATATTTTTTAACTCTTTGACTACCAATAACGTTTAATAACGATTAGTAAAATCACGATGTATGCTGCCATAAACGTGAAATGACGTCATCTACGTTTTTGTTTTTTTGTTTGTTTTTTTCTTAAATGGAGGGAGCAACGTCTAAGTGCAGCACTGCCTGGTCAATGGGTTGTGGAATCAAAAACAGCACCTAACTATGGCCAGAAGATGGCAGCATTGTGTCTCTTTTCAATGGGTTGCTGGTGTATGGAATTACAATGAAATGTGACGGAATCTGATGAATGTTCGTAATCAGCGAAATGGCACTGTGGGGCTTCTTGTTTTTTTGTTGTTGGTTTTTTTCCTAACGTGTGGCAGTAAAAGAGTTAACAAGTATCTGGGCTTGTACTTAAGTACAGCATTTGGAGTACTGTTGCCACCTCTGGCATTAAGTGGCCACGATACCACATCCTTAAAGCATTACGTTTACTCGAGGAGGGGGCTGCATTAAGCACTTAGATGTTTCAAAGTCATCCCCTATCAGTTTTTCTATCTGATAATTGAATAGAACAAAAGGCTCCTCCTTCCCCAAACCACTAATGCTCAGTCAAAAAGAACTGCAGCTCAGCCAATTGCCGAGTTGGGGAAAAAAATAAAAATAAAAAAATAAAAAATAACAGTCCAGTCGAATGGGAAGTGGAGAGGGGGGATGTTAAAGGCCTGCAGGCGCCGTTATAGTTCAATATTAATGGCCTCCTTTAATCACGTTAGAGCTAATTTGGACATTTTGAGGTTGGATAATTCGCCGTCTGGTCGCCGCTGCTTTGCTGCGAGCGCAATAAGTGCAGAGCGGCCGGTAAATGGCCGGCAAAGAGCCCTTGACCGCGTCTTCCTGTCCAAGATGATGAACATTTGCTCGTGCGGGGCCATTTGGCGGGATTTGTTTGATGCTTTTCCCCAACATCTCTGCACCTTATACTTCAATTGCAAAATGCTGTTTGAAGGCAAGTACGACGGAAAACAACGTCGAGAACATTCCGAGATGTCAGTCAATCCAATTTGTTTGGATTTCAATACAATTTATTATAAGGACAACGTTTCAATTTACGCATTGACACGAGCAGCAATGTTCAATGCTTTTTTTCTTTTCTTTTTTTTCTAAAGTCGTGTTCCAATTCGCCATATGATTAAGATTGTTCAGGGTTAGTCTCGGAGTTTGTTGAACATGCTTTGTGAAATGGCGTCTTCAGAAAACACCTCTGACATTCTTCTGTCAAAATGCACAAGAGATCAAGAATTAAAGTACAGTACACTTAACTCATTTGCTCACAAAAACGTATAAATACGTTCTATTTTAAATATTACAATGCTCACAAAGACGTATTTATACTTCTTTTTTTTATGCTAGAGCATACAGAAGCCTTTGATGCAGCCTCTGAACTGAAGAGAACGCGTGGTGGTTATTACAGAAACGGCCAGCAGGTGGCAGCAGAGCATAAGAGATCAACCAGGGCCAACAACCTCTGTTCCTCTGTTTTAAAGAGATTTGTGAATAATGATGAAACTTATATATTCTAATGCTAATTGCTGCAAAACTGAAACAGATAGAAATATACTTTTTGTTTTCCTGATGAAAGAAGAGGCTCTAATCATTCTTTTGGTAGGTTCCAAAAAACGAGGGCAGAAAATTTTAGTTGCATCTCTGATTTAAAAAAAAATAAAAAAATAGCAAGAATTTGTTGAATGGAACAGAACAGAATTCATATGTAAAAAAAAAAAGGTTTGATTGGACTACTATAGGAGACTAAATTAGTCTAGCTGAGCTGTGATTGGCAATAAAGGACGGTTTGTTTAAAAAAATAAAAATAAAAAATCACGTATTAAACTACTCCTATTGTGCATTACTGATATGAAGAAACTGCATGGTGGTGCCATGATTCATGGCGTGTTTGCTCAACTTTAAATACTCCTTCGCTGCTTATTTAACATTTTGCAGCGGAGGGCTATTTGCCTCCATAAAATAAAATGACTGTTGGACATGCTTCATGAGTCGAGGCCCATAAAATGCTGCTAAATTCAACACTTTTTAATTATAAAACTGTTTAATGTTTTTTTAAATGTCCTAATTAGTATTCCAACAAGGTATAACTTGATGCAACTTCCAATGCTACAAACAAAGCCACAAAGCTAAAAAAACCCAACAAAAAACAGTTACCGGTACCGTGGGCAATTGCATTATGCATAGTAGGAGTGTGACGATACGTCAATATTGCAATACATCGTGATACTTTGTCTCCTCCCGATAGATTACCGATACGTCTACGCAAGTATAGTGATATTTGTAGATAATATTCAGGCACAAAAACGATTGCTCGATTGCTCATGATTTAATGAGTAATTACTTGGCGGGGCACTAGGGGGGGCGGCTCATAAGAGTGGCGGGGAAATTGACGCAAGTCTTCAGGCAAAGAAGACTCATGAGCTTAGTTTTTACGATTATTATTCTATTTTTTGTTTATTGTATTTTATTTATTTATATATATATATATATATATATATATATATTATATATACCGTATATTTTATTATGTATTTATATTTATTTATATTATTTGTATTATTATTACCATTATTATTTATTTTTTATTTATATTTATATATATATATTATATATACACTGTTTATTATATTATGTATTTATATTTATTTATATAATTTTATTATTATTATATTATGAATTATTAATTTATTATTATTATTTATTATTTATTTGTCATTATTTCTATATTTATTATTTATATATTTTGTTATTATTTATTATTATTATTATTATTATTATTATTATTTATTATTATTATTATTATTGTTATTATTATTGTTGTTTTATTTATTTATTTTATTTTTCTTAGTTTTGTTTGAGATAATCGTGGATTTATCACCTGAGCAATATATCGATAATTGCGGTATCGCCATATCGTGAGATAACCGTTATCGTAATCCTTGTATCGCATATCGTATCGTGCCGTGCGGTTCCCACCCCTGATGCACAAAAACGGTGATGACACCTCAAATCACCGTCGCCACCCGTCGGGTCGCATTCGCGTCCTCGCCAACGCGGCAGCAGCAGAAACAAGTCACGTCGACAGTGAAACAGTTGAAGCGCGTCAGTTTGACAGGTTGCACTTAACAAACTTTGAAATGCCAAAAAATGGTGCAGAAAGCTACGTGCTCACTCAGTGGGTCTCTCTTTTTTTTTTTTTAATGCCAGCCACAATCTCGCATGCATGTAATTGCTCTGGAGTGCACGTAAATCCCGTGATTATGTGCTGATTGCCTTATGGTGATTGTGCACCTGTTTCGCACCACTTTTGTATTACGTTGCGGTTGATGGAAAGTTTTTTGATTGCATCGACTGGGAGTCAGCTCAAGTTTTTCTGCGTATGCAGACACGGGTGGGGGAGGGGGGGGGGGTTGCACCCTACAGTAAATGGAAGCGCCGCAGCAGGAGTCAGTCGATGCCTTCTGATTCCACTTGTGTTGTTTTCAGTGCAGCTCGATGTTGTCAAGACGGTGTTTGCGCATCTTTGTGATTGCTTTATATTTATTGATTTATCTTTGTTGTATATTTGTGTTTATTATGTATATGTATAATATACCCTTATCGAGTGGATGTCCCACCAATGGCAACATTTCAAAGTGTTATCTTAAAAAACAACAACAACAAAACTATGGTGATACTCCAAAGAACAGCTTCCAATATACTTTGGGTGCATCTTTTTTTTTGTGTCATTTTTGGCAAAATTGCCCAATAACGATAAGAGGATATCATTATGATTTATGTTTGATCTATATACAGTGCTTAAAAATATGTTAGACCAGAAAAAAAAGGAAGCTGCCCTAAATTAAAATTAATCTATAATTAAGGCCCGAGAATGTTGTGCGATGCAATATTTTTGGAAAAAAAATCACTTTCAGAGCATGACTCGTGTGAGTAGACGCAGGATTATTATAATAGTTTTGCTATTATTTTTTTTATTATAATTAGTTTTTATTTCACCTTGATTTTTTTTAATTTAGTATTCATTATTTTTCAGAGCGAGTTAGTTTTTATTAGTTGAAGGTTTTTCAAAATTGCTTTGCTTTAGTTTTTATTCATTTTAACATTTTATAGTTGTCTTTCTTATTTTTAAAGGCATACTTGACTCATTGAGCCATTTTCAGCAGTAAAAACTCAATATTTTGTATATAATTAATGTGGTAATGTCATTACTTTTCATGTACAATTAATACCTTGAAAGAGTAATTTTTCTACTTGCTGATGAGGAAGTAACGACCAATCATGGTTCATTTTACTGACCAACCCCAGAAAACAGGTTCAGCCATGACTGGCCATTACCTACTTCCTCAGCACAGGTGATGATGTCATCATCAGTCGACAGCAAGAGGACAAAATAGTTTTTAAAGGTATTAATTGTACATGAAAAATAATTTCAAAAATTTCCACAATTTCCAGGGTAATTCAATTCCCCGTGGGCTGCTATAATCGGGATACGTATTGCCTTGAAGATTAACTGTATCGCGATACGTATCGTACCGTGACCCCTGTATCGCCATACGCATCGTATCGTGCCCCCTGTGTCGCGATACGCATCGTATCGTGACCCCTGTATCGAGATACGTATCGTATCGTGACCCCTGTATCGCGATACGTATCATATCGTTACCCCTGTATCGTGATACGCATCGTATCGTGACCCCTGTATCGTGATATGCATCGTATCGTGACCCCTGTATCGCGATACTCATCGTATCGTGACCCTTGTATCGCGATACGCATCGTATCGGGAACCCGTATCGCGATACGCATCATATCGTGAACTCTCTATCGCGATACGCATCGTATCGTGACCCCTGTATCGCGATACGCATCGTATCGTGACCGCTGTATCGTGATACGTATCGTATCGCGAAGTTGGCGGCAACACCCAGCCCTACCATCAATCCGGAAAAAGCAGAGACTAGTCACGTTGAAAAAAAAAAAAAAAAAAAAAACACAAGGACCGTGGCAAGTCGACGATGAAAAGGGAAACGCGGGAGATCATCAACGCTGCGAGGGCATGATGAAATATTGAAGGATTCAAGCAGATATTTTGCATGGCTAACAGGATTTCTTCCGCGGCGAACATGTCCCCTGGAATTAGGCCAGTCTGAAGACGGCGACGTACCGAGCGAGCCCGCGTGTTCCTCATTCTCTTCCCACTTTTTCCACACCAACTCCGATCTGCCCTCCACTTTGACATTTTTTTTTCCCTTCCCCGGGCCAACCAGGCGTCTTTTAGATCCACTCCACCTGTCCTCCTCTGTCCTTGCGGATTTATCCGCTGACGAGGCACTCTGCGGCATGCGC
Organism: Festucalex cinctus; assembly: GCF_051991245.1. NCBI lineage: Eukaryota > Metazoa > Chordata > Actinopteri > Syngnathiformes > Syngnathidae > Festucalex > Festucalex cinctus. The sequence goes on from NC_135414.1 coordinate 30,437,330, forward strand.
AGGGGTGACGGCGAGGGCTGATGGCCCATTTCGCAGGTCATTTCAAACGGAGCCGAGGTGCAGTTTGGCGCCTTTTGTCGCTGAGTGTCGGCGGCGGTGTTGTTGTTGTTTGCCAGGCCTGAAAAGACGGATGAGGCCTCATTAGGGAGGGCTCGCGTGAACACGCCGGCCAGTGCAATAAATGAACCGTTCTGTGTCGTGTCACAAATAATCATGTTTTGTCCCACTTGGACCCGCGCGCGAGCTCCCCCTGACCCGCCGCTTCGCATTCAGCTCGAGTCTGATGTCGCAGGTTGAGGCTTGTTTGGAACTTTTCCAGGAGCACAGTAACACCTCGGAGTGAGTTCGACTGCAATCTGTACAATCTGGCACGATTCCCTCCTTAAAAAAACAAAAAAAAACAAAATGACGGAAAAAGTCAAGCGTGCAAAAGCAGAACCTTGCCTGCTGTGCACTCTCGTCTCTCAAACAGGATTTCTTAGTAATGCCGAGAAGTAAATAGAAGAGACCCTCGTTATCCTCCATTGATGCGTTAAATGAGGCGTGCTTTTCTCTGTTTACTGCGGATGCAAACAAGGTCAAGCTAATCTGTTACTCTTATTCTGTGTAAAAAAACAAAATGGCTTTAAAACGAGTGTTAAGGTACAAAAGTGGTAGGGGTGTGTAAAAAAAAAAATGAAAAATAAAAAATCAATTCTCATTTAGTATAATTCAGAATCGATTTTAACTTACTCACCGGCAGTCATTTTCACTGAAGCAACCCCCTTCGCTCCCGACTGTTTTACTGGATTTTGACTGATTTTGCAAGGCCCACATAATATTAAAAAAATTTAAAAAACACGGAACCTACCAAAAGAAAGATTAGAGTCTCTTCTTTCATCAGAAAGAAAAAGTATATTTCTATGTTTCCGTTTTGCAGCAATTAGCATTAGAATATAGCTAAATTTCATCATCATTCACAAATCTGTTTAGAAGCGCATTGAAACAGCTTGTTTTTAACATGGCCCTGGTTGATCTCTTATACTCTGCTGCCACCTTCTGGCCGTTTTTGTATTTACTACTATTGCTTTACTCGTTCTCTGCAATTGAGAGGCGGCATCAAAGTATGTGCTAGAATTAAAATAAAAAATAAAAAGTGTAAATCATTCGGACACGTCAAACATTTCAACGTATTTAGACGTTTTTGGGAGCAAATGAGTTAAATGTCGTAAAATCGATTTTATTTAAATTATTTTACACTGTCTTGCCCTTGTTTTTGTACTGGGAACTCTGTTCATGTTGTACCCGATTTGGCCACTTAGGGGCAGTGTGGTCCCGTACGTTCTGATGCACAGTTACGTTGTAGCCACATTAGCAAGTAGAAGGAAAAAGTCACGATCTAGTTTTACCAATAAAAGTTGATTTATTTTTATTTTTATTTTTTTTGGCAGCATAGGAAGAGCATATGCCGGTGAGTACTGTTAAGATGCTTCTTTGTATGAATAGCTGTTCTTTTGAGAGATAAAAGTGCCGCGAGTAGTGCGCTAATTAGCATTAGCATTAGCGAGTTAGACTGGAGTAGTAGATCGTGACAATTATTTGCTCATTTATAAAATGAAGCAAAAATCATTGTCAATCAAATCATTTTGAATTGAATCGCAGACCCAAAAATTGGAATCAAATCGAATCATGAGAAAGATTCCCACTTTTTAGGGGTGGGAATCTTTGTCACCAATCTTTGTGACCAGGAAAGTGTAGTTTACCCTGTTTGGGAATTTGGCAGATCGCAGTACGGCAGAAAGAAGACATTTTTTCTATGACGGGCCCCTAGTAAACCTGGTCACAGAAAATAGGTTAGACTTTTGAGCAGGTAAAAGCAGGTCTAAGTTGTGGTGCAGGTGGTGAAACACAAGTTTAGTTGAACTGATACAGCCACAGACAGTGGTGTTGGTTGTCCTCGTAATTTTATTCATAAATATGGCGATCTTGCAGTTCCTTAAAAACACACATTTCTGAAACGGATTTTGCGGGGCTTCGATCTTCTTCGTGGATTCCAGCACGTGCCTCACCTGGGCTTAACCTTAACCGACGCCCATTTCTGTCTCCCAAAGGAGAGAAAACTCCGACCATGCATGCGCACAGCCTTGTTTTGATGTATTGAAGGTCGTATTTTTTTTTCTCATGGATTACCAAGTGGGAAAACAACAGCCAAAAAACCCCCCCCCAAAAAAACGGGATGCAGTCGAGCTGAGTCAGCACAGACAATCGCTTGCTCTCATTGATAACGGATGACTCCCAGGCCATCACCGTTTCGCCCACCTGCTTCCCAGGTAGATACCAGCTTTTTGGTCGGACACCTTTTATGTCCTTTTTCTCACGATTAAAAGCAGCTTAAGCCGCATTAGCATGGATTCCACGCGTGCTAATAAAATGAACACTCGCATGGCAAAATACACCTTTTGGAGTGTAAATAAAATATAAGACGCTTTTCATGAATTATATAGAGTACATTTAAATTTTCCCATGAAGAAACCATGACAGCAAACGAATGCAAGCGGGCGTTTTGCGCGAACTCATTCTTTACAGCAAAAGCACTCCCTAAAAATTGTAAATCAGCTTCAAATGGAATCGGAGAGAAGAATATGCTGGAAGCTCGTCGGCAGCCGTTTTTCACAGAGAAAGCAACTTCAATTCAAAGTCTCGTTTGCCGTAATCGCCATGGCTAAAAAAAAAAAAAGAAAGAAAAAAAACGGCAGAGAGAAAAGTGCGGCAAAGTAAACACCTCCATCGGATGAAAGGACGTTACTGCAGGAGTGATCTTAAGAAGAACAGGAATGAGAAGAATTGCGGCGAGACATATTTGTCCTCATTGAATAGCAATTGTTGCTAGTGGGACAACGGACTGTTGCATCTATTTTTTTCAAGTCGCTTCAATAGATAATGCTCAAGATTTCCTTTGAGACGGTAACTTTGATGCGATTCTTCTGCCACGTTAGATGGGGAGGCAAAAACGTTTCACCATCTTCCCCGAAGCGATTATAACAAAAGTTTTTTTTAATTTTTTTTATTTTTTTACAACAAATTCTGTGTCCATCTTCGGAATAAAAGGTTACGGGTCCCTCGCACACATTATTTTCACGGTGAACCCTTGAAATGATCATCGAACAACTACATTAGATGGCGTAGGAGAAAAATGGTAGGTAGTGTTAATTTCTTTAACGAAAACTAAACAAAAATAATTTTCTCAACACACATTTTTCACCGGGCTAAAACTAGACCCTCATTAGCTCATATTTTCCCAATAACGTGTAAATACGTTGTTGTTTTTTTTGTTGTTTTTTAATGTTTTAAGTGTCCCAAAGACGTATTTGTACGTTTTTTTAATATATTTTTTATGCTAAGCCATACAGAAGGCTTTGATGCAGCCTCTCCACTGCAAAGAACGGTTGCAGAAATGGTAGTTATTACACAAACGGCCAGCAGGTGGCAGCAGAGCAAAGGATATCAACCAGGGCCATCTAGAAAAAAACGCTAAATTGCTTACAATTTTAAACAGATTTGTGAAAACTGATGAAACTTAGCTCTCTTAATGCTAATTGCTGCAAAACGGAAACAGATAGAAGCATACTTTTTTTTCCTGATGAAAGAAGAGACTTTAATCTTTCTTTTGATAGATTCCATGCTTTTATAGCAATTGAACACAATATTCTGTGGGCCTTGCAAAATTTGTCAAAATTCGGTAAAACAGCCGGGAGCGAACGGGATTGCTTCTGTCAAAATGGCTGCCAGTGAATGAGTTAATAAACAATACCTGGGACTAAATCAGTATGCATTTTTGTCGACAAATGAAGACGAGATGAAAATGTCCTTCACTTAAAAAAATAGTGGACTAAAATCTATGGACATTTTAGTTCAAGAACAAAAACGAGACGGAAATCTGTCACTGCGACATTGTCGTGTGACACACAGTTGACACGCCCCTTTTGAAATTTACAGCTGGATTCACGGTGAAAGGCTAAAAATAAAATAAAATAAATTATCGTTATAACCTAACATTAATCCAACTGCTATAAAGCTCCAACAATAATGTTAATCCGACCGCTAACTAATGTTGGCTAACTTACTGGCTCATAGCATGGAGCCATTGTAGCCATTGTAATTGTGTGAGAAGTTGATTTTCATCAAAAAGATGAGAGAAAATTGCATGTGAAATATTTTAGATCCGAAATGTTCAACATAATCTGACAAAAAAAAAAAAAAAACATGGATAAAATGACTGTCCTGATAAAACTGGACTAAAACGTTGAAGTTTTTGTTGATAAAACTAGACGAATAAAATGATATTTTCTTGGACTTAAAAAAAAAAAAAAAAAAAAAAAAAAAGACAAAAATGCTCGATTTATAGTTGACTAAAAATGGACGAAATAAAAACGGGATGAGGTTGACTGCTGTGCACACAAGCATTGACCGAGTTTGGAGTGGTGTTGTGGTGGGGGGGGGAATTCATGTTGGGGTCCCTGACCTCACCTCAACTTTATTTATAGAGCACTTTACGCTCCTGGCCCTAAAAGTACATACAGTTTCACCCGGGTACGAGCGCCAGGTTAAAAGCATTAATCTCGCATTACCGAGGCTGAAATGAGTACGATATTAAATAAGATTTTATTTTTGTCTCATAGTATGCTGCTGCGCTCATTTCCTAGAGCTGGGTCAAACAAAATCCTCCTTTTCCCTTGGCGTAAAAGAAAAGGAAATGACAATGACATTATTCAAAACAAGTTTTGCATTACTTGGTTTTGTCTTCTGGGATTTGCTTTATTCCTCCCGATACCAAACGAGCTTGAAAACTGTTTAAAATGAATTAACTCCCACTTAAACAATAGAAATAAATAGGTTTTCTTTATGGATAATAAGATCAACTCAGATAATCCTTTAATAATGCCCAGTGGGGGTAATTCAGGTGTTAGAGCAGGATGACAATTTCACATCAGAAAATGAGCTTGTCCGTATTGTCAGTGTTGGACGGAAACCACGTGGCGCTATTATTTTCACAAATTGCGGGAAAAAAATTTGACAGATTTTTGCAAGGCCCACAGAATATTGTGTTCTATTGTTATAAAAACATGGAACCTACCAAAAGAAAGATTAACGTCTCTTATTTTATCTTGGATAAAAAAATAATACGAATCGGTTTCCATTTTGCAGCAATTAGCATTAGAATATAGCTAAGTGTAATCATGATTCACGAATCTGTTTAGAACTGTGGGGAAATCAGCTTGTTTTCAACATGGCCCTGGTTGATCTCTTATACTCTGCTGCCACCCTCCTGGCTGTTTTTCTAATAACAACCGTTCTCTACAGTTCAGAAGCTGCATCAAAGCCTTCTGTATGTTCTAGCATAATAACAAAAACATAAATATGTCTTTGGAACACTGTTAATATTTAAAATAGAACGTATTTATACCTTTTGGGGAGCAAATGAGTTAATGTTATAAGGATGGTAATCCTTGTGATATATATATTGTGTTACCAGTAATTAATTTGTGTCGTATTTAACATGTTTATGTCAGTCTGTGATTTAAAATAAAAAAATAAAATAAATAAACCGTAACTTTAATCTGTGTGTAAAATTATGACATCCAAGTACCATTTCCCGTACAAGTTGCATTGCTCATCTGAGGACTGCTTGTGAGATTATAAATTTATGTTTTGATTGTGGCCATCTGATTAATTGGTCAAATTGTTTTTTACTTTGCAAAATCATCTTGCGCCGGGCTACACCCCTTTGCGGGCCTGATCCAGCCCGCGGGCCGTATGTTTGACATCACTGCTCTAGCATTTAAAAAAACGTATACATTCGTCTTTGGGACACTTAAAACATTTAACATAGAACGTATTTGTACGTTTTTGGGAGCAAATGAGTTAATAGCCGCAAAATGCTAATTTTGCCTTGCAAACTGCCGCTTCTTTTGTATTTGGGGAAATCATATTTTGGGGCCTTTCCGTCATTGGCTGCAATGTTAGCTATTGCCAGAGCAATTCCTAAAATTTGTGCCTTGTTTTTAAAAAAAAAAAAAAAAAAAAAAGTTTGCCCAGTACGCAGGCTGGAAAAGGAAATAAAACGACATGGAGTAAGAGCATTCGGTTCAAGCGGCGAGGACAGTGACGAATGAATTCATAAGGCATTCGGACGGAAAAGGCGGGTCCATTAGAGTACAATCGTTCCACGGCCCTCTTCTGTTTGGCGGCGGCGTGGCACTAACAACTTTCAGGATTTGTGGGCCGCGATACGGAGACCATAGATTCAGGGTAATTTGCTCCACAATGAGGTGAGAGCCCCTCCCCCCTCGCAAGTTCCCGCGCACGGGCGGCCGAGCACGCCACGGCGGTTAACCTATTCATCGGTCAAAACAAAACAAGCCTCGCCGTCCACTTTTATCAGCCCCTTATTTCATAACCTCGCCCGCCAGAAATGAGAATGCTTTATGGGGGGAGGAGGTGGGGGGGGGGGGGGGGGGGGGGCAGGTTGAATCGTGGGAGATGGTCGCCCGCCCTGCTCGGCAATCACTCTGATCTACAACGTCTATTGATCCCGCGAGCTTGTCCAATCAATACAAAAGAGAAGAGTGGGAAACAACATTAGAGGAGAAAATAGCCTATTTAAGGGGGCTGAAAGGAAACTGGGGTTGCAAGGTGGGGGGCATTGTGATAGTGCAGGTACAGTTGTCTCGCACACAAGATAGAGGAAGATGAGGGGGAAAACTGTTTTTTTTTTTTTTTTTTTTTCCATAATAGAAGAGCTCCGCGTTATTTCCCTGGAAGTGTCGGTGAGGTAATGAGAAAGCTAACAGAGGGAGGAAGAAAAAAAAAAAACAGCGGTGAAGTGGCTGGTTGGGATGAGATATGAGGCCGAGGCAATGAGGCATCGCCACGATGCTGCAATTGAGTCGTCTGTGTGAGGTGGACGCCGCGCATTAGGGCGCCCCCCCTCCCAGAACAAAACGCTCCACATGAAGGTCCGTTCCGAATACAAATGTAGACCCTCATCGTTTTCACGCCAGATAGAATGTCTTTTTTAACTTGACTTGTCGTCGTTTCTCTTTGCCGAACATCCTGTCAAATGAATTGACCAACTGGCCAATGCAATTCAGTGAAGAATAGGGATGTAACGATAAGGGCCATATCGTGATATCCTGATATTAAAACTGCCACAATATCGTCGTCGTCATGTTCACAATATTTAAAAGGAACACATCTGTTGAAAATGTCAGGTTGATTTCCATTTGTGCAGTTCTAGCACCCTCTAGTGGCCAGTTTATTAGTGCAATTTAATTTTCATTAGGGATGTTTTGGCCTTCTATGTTTAAAATCTATGCTAATTGTCAGATGAAGGGGAATCTAATTTACTTGTGAAGCGATCAATGTGTGCTTGCATTAGCAAATAAGTGCCTCAATATTATTAGAGATTGCAGGTGGTTAATATGCATTGCTGTTATGTACAAAAGCACAATATTGTGCTTTTTTTGAGTATGAGCTCTTTTTTTTTTTCACGATATTGTGATCTTTTTTAAATATCGCCAACCCCCCCACAATATCCCTTGTCAAGCTACAGTTCTGTCAAGCTACAGTTTTGTCAAATCAAGTCAAGCTACAGTTCTGTCAAGTTAAGCTACAGTTTTGTCAAGTCAAGCTACAGATTCTGTCAAGTCAAGCTACAGTTTTGTCAAGTCAAGCTACAGTTTTGCCAAGTCAAGTCAAGCTACATTTTGTCAAGTCAAGCCAAGCTACAGTTTTGCCAAGTCAAGTCAAGCTACATTTTGTCAAGTCAAGCCAAGCTACAGTTTTGCCAAGTCAAGTCAAGCTACATTTTGTCAAGTCAAGCCAAGCTACAGTTTTGTCAAGTCAAGTCAAGCGACATTTTGTCAAGTCAAGCCAAGCTACAGTTTTGTCAAGTCAAGTCAAGCGACATTTTGTCAAGTCAAGCCAAGCTACAGTTTTGTCAAGTCAAGTCAAGCTACAGTTTTGTCAAGTCAAGTCAAGCTACAGTTTTGTCAAGTCAAGCTACAGTTTTGTCAAGTCAAGCTACAGTTTTGCCAAGTCAAGTCAAGCTACAGTTTTGTCAAGTCAAGCTACAGTTTTGTCAAGTCAAGCTACAGTTTTGCCAAGTCAAGTCAAGCTACAGTTTTGTCAAGTCAAGCTACAGTTTTGTCAAGTCAAGCTACAGTTTTGCCAAGTCAAGTCAAGCTACAGTTTTGTCAAGTCAAGTCAAGCTACGGTTTGGCAAGTCAAGTCAAGCTACAGTTTTGTCAAGTCAAGTCAAGCTACGGTTTGGCAAGTCAAGCCAAGCTACAGTTTTGTAAAGTCAAGTCGAGCTACAGTTTTGTCAAGCTACAGTTTTGTCATGTCAAGCTACAATTTTGTCAACTCAAGCTACAGTTTTGTCAAGTCAAGCTACAGTTTTGTCAAGTCAAGCTGCAGTTTTGTCAAGCCAAGCTGCAGTTTTGTCAAGTCAAGCTGCAGTTTTGTCAAGCCAAAAGTTCTGTCCTATCCAGTTCCGTCTCGTCTCGTCTTGGTTTTCCTGCCCACTTGTGAATAAATCACCCTACATTTTTCATTTCCTTTGTCTGATCAGTCTCCTCACATTTGGGTCCACTTCTCTCACTCCACCGCAAAACCGTAACAGTATGTACTTTGAAAGCACCGCCTCAAAAGAAGTTTCAGGAGGCTGAGGTTATTAAACACACCTGAGACGCGTTTGAAATTGTGCTAAACCTGCCACACGCTTGTATGAGATCATGTCACCGAGTCGTACAAGCATCATCGAGCCTTTTTCGGCCTCAAATAATTCAGCCCGACACACAATTAATTGAACGTGGGCGCGCTCCAATCCAAAGAAAGAGAAGCCATCAAAACTCCACACGATCTGGCACGGCCGGCGCGTTGAAATCCCATCCAACATGTTTCCTGTCTCCGAGACGCTTGTCACTTCCAATTCCCGCCGTTCTCGAACGGGAGTCCGCGTTTCATTATCCTCGTCGGCTGGCAGCAAGCGGCCGTCAGATGGAGAATTTTTTTTTTCTTTTTTTTTTCCCAAAGATTGCATATCGAGGTGTATTACGGCGGCAATACATCAGCGAGGGCGGGATAACAAGAAAATAAAGTGGAAAGACGAGCCGCCATTACTTAAAAGTGGACTCGGTGAATGTGATTCAATTTGGTTTAAATGTGAAAGTAACAGCGGCGTTTCGACAATATGCTTTGTTTGTACTAATATCCAAGAGTGCTGTGGAGTGAAGCCACAAATCATTTTATTGTGTTCTCTTTATACTTTTTTTTTTTTTTTATTGCCCTGATGATTGTTCATTCATCCGTGGCAAGCTTTGAAAAAAATAAATAAATAAATGTACCGTTTAATCACGTATTTCTGCGCTTGCCTTTTTTTTTTTACAAGAAAATGTTTTCAATGCGAATAATTTCATTGACTCTCCTGCTTCTTATTGGATTTTTTTTTTTTTTTTAAATAGTCATTATCAACATTGAAATTGCTTCTTCTGGAGACAAACAAATGTAGTCCTTTTACAAAATTGAAAATAAACGACCGGTTTCCAAAACCCATGTTCAAAAAGACAACAGGTTGACCACTTTGCTAAAGTGGCCATTTTAAGGTGATATTTCAAAATATCATTCAATAGTCAAATGCCTCGAACAAAAGTTTGTCTGCGTGTTACCAAATTTGAACCACATATCTTCACTTCTAGTGTTGGACTCAATAGGTCAACCACTGCGCTTTTTGCTAGCTTCTCCCACAAGCCGCTCGTTAGCTGCTCCTGCTAGTTCTTGCTAGCCGCATGTTAGCCGCTCCAGCGAGTTCTTGCTAGCCACTCTTGCTAGCTTGTTCCAAATATTCTTTGCTAGTGGCGTGAGGATCGATCCAAATATTGATATTGGATCGATACTGGCACTAAAATATCGATCTAGTAGTTGAATTTCAGTTTGGCTCTTTTATGCACTGTTGCGGTTCGGTAAAACGGATAAACAGGCACATCACAGTAGTATGTTTCGATCGTGTGCCATCACACAACTTAGCGGCTCATTTTTGTAATAGATTAGATAAACAGTATTATACTTGAAAATAATTTGTTTTATATGTTTTATGTTTGTTGTTGCATGACGATCTTTAACATCTTATTTAGATTGAAAAAGAAGTGATGAAGGCACAATTTTTAGTTATTTTTTTGTATTTGTAGTTTATTATAAAGTATTTGTTTATATTTTGTTTCCTTTCCTTTGTGCACTTTGTTGAAGAACATTAAAAAAAATATTTTGTTATGGTTGGAATGTTTCTGGAGGGATAAAACATTGATAAAGTGTTTTCTATTTATCGGGAAACCTAATTTGGCCATTTGTTTAAAAAGGAAACAACACAAAAACATTTGAAGGTTGAAATTTGATTGTGAATAAGCAATTCAATTGGTGATACTGGCCCTACTTGGTATCGGATCGATACCAAAATTTGCAGTATCGCACACCACTGTTCTTTGCTCTGCTGCCATATTGTTGTTTATAATTCAATATTGAATGAAAATAAGGTTCACCCAAGTTTGTTTTTCATCACTTTTTTTTTTTTTGTCAAACTCTGTGAAATCATGTTACTGTTATAAACCTGTCACATTTAGATTTACAAAAATAAATAAATAAAATAGACAAACCTTGTGCTTTTACATCTGCATTTATTTTTTATTTTTTTATTTTTTTTTGACCATTCATTAAGAAGGCAAAAGCCATGTTACGTGACACTTTTACCCTCTTCCACAAAATAACAAGAAGCCCGAAACTGTCTCCAATAAAGCTTAAATTAGCACATGTGGATCCGAGGGGAATTAACCCCCGCTGGGGCGACGGCGGCGGCGCCCCAGCCATATTTCACATACGGCGAGGATGCAAAGCAGTCCATTGCATGATGATCTCATTACGCCGGAGAATTCCGCTCCATCTAAATCACGTCGCCGACGCGTCTAATAGGTTGCAAATCAAGACGGCTCGTTTATGAAGCAGTAAATGTGTTGAGCAGCGCTCGGCTTGTAGGGGCCCGCTCGTTTACGGCCGCCGCGCCGTTCCGGGGGAATGTCGGGCCATTTGTCAGCACTCGGAGTGGCGGGCGGAAACCTCCTCATCCCACGTTTCACGGCAGGGGGCGTTATCGGAGAAAAGTAGCGATCATCATTTGCGGGATAATAATCCATTAACTCATTCACTGGCAGCCATTTTCACATTTCGCAATCCCGTTCGCTCCCGGCTGTTTTACTGAATTTTGACTGATTTTGCAAGTCCCACAGAATATTGTGTTCAATTGCTATAAAAGCAATTGCTCTGCTGCCACCTGCTGGCCGTTTGTGTAATAACTACCATTTCTGCAAAAAAAAAAAAAAAAAAAAAAAACGTATAAATACGTCTTTGGGACACTTAAAACATAAAAAAAAACGTATTTACACATTATTGGGAGCAAATGAGTTAAACACGTTTACGTAATCAGAACGGTGGTGAAACGCCTGCCGGCCTTCAAACGCATCGAGTCATCACAGGCATCGTTGTCTGAATGACGCGGCGTGAAGCGTTTATTGTCAAGGCCGACCGCTTTGTTATTTGCATGACTGCACCGACGCTTTTGTTTTCGGTAAAATGCTCCACACTGTGCTCACAACAAAACACAAAAGCTGTGAAATAAAATATTAATAGAGAGACTTCAAGGGAAAAAAAAAATGGTACATCATTTGTATGTCTTGCTTCTTTGTGAGCGTCGTACGTTTTGGGTGAATGACAATGAACAAGGACACAAAAAAAAAAAAAAAAAAAAATTTAGTTTTTTGATAGGGAATGCTCAAACTTTGCTTCACAATTTAGTGTCAACCGTCTGTCTAGTAGGGATGTAACGATAACAGCAATATTGTGATATTAAAACTGCCACAATATATCGTCGTCGTCATGTCACGATATTAAAAGCAGCACATCTGTTAAAAAAAAAAAAAAAGTCGGGTTGATTTCCATTTGTGCAGTTCTAGCACCCTCTGGTGGCTAGTTCTTTCATGCAGTTTAATTTTTGTAAGGCATGTTTTGTACCTTCTATGTTTGAAATCCATGTTATTGGTCAGATGAAGGGGAACGTAATGTGCTTGTGTGCTTGAGTTTTATATTTAGTTTTGTAGACATAAATTCTAGTTTCAGTTGGTTTTTTCGTTTTTTAAAAAGCATTTTCGTTTTTATTTTATTTTGTTAACGAAATTTTTTTGTTTTTCTTAGTTTTAGTTAACTAATATAACCTTGGTGTTGACAACGAAGATGATTTACTATCTTTTTCTATATGATTAACATTTGGATTGATTCACTCACCACTACGTCTTCTTCGGTCACCTTTTCGTCTTTCAGACTCCACCTGTAATTACCACAAAGTGTCAGTCACTGGGGTGTAAACACGGCCGTTTTTATGCGGGCGCGAGCCCCTCGGTTGGGTCTGTTGTCCCACTGGCAGCTGATAACAGCACTTTTAATGGGTTGATAACATCCAGACCGTGTGTCCGCCAGGCTTCACGCGTTGTAGGAGCCACCCCCCTCTGGGGGGGGGTCTTTGCGAACCATCCTAAATCATCCATCATCCTGAATGTGGGCGTGGGGGGGGGGGCATTTTGGAAATGTACGTTTTCCGCCGAGCGGAGCCTGTCAAGACCACAGGTGATTGATAAGCGAGGTTACGCGGGGTCACCCGGGCCGGCGCGCAGGGAGCACGTTGGCTCCGAAAACGCCAGCTGCCGTCACCCCTGCTCCACGTTTGCCGCCCCGGCGCAGGGGAGGCAAAAAGTACTCACACTTAAATCGAGCTATGAATACTTGTGTGGGGAAAATGACTGTAATCAAAGTAGTAGTCGTGTAGCTTGTTATTCAGTGCATTAAAAACGGGAAATGGTACTATAATTAGAGATAGACCGATAATCTGTCGGGCCGATAATCGGGGCCGATATTTGACATATTGGTACATATCGGTATCGGTCTGTTTTATTAATCTGACGGCCGATATGAGCGATCCATTTAAAACTCCGTCTTTTCACTTCGAATGCAGCCCAGAGCGTCTCTGTCTGTTATGGAGTCCAACTCCAGCAATGTAACGCCCATAGCAGCATTTGATTGGTTAGCCGTGCAAGAGCCAGAACCAATCAGTAGTGTATGCCGTGTATCACAGTAGCCGGTCACACACGCACCCACGGACACAACGCGACAGACACATGCTTCGAAGGTAAGTTAAAAGAGAAGAGACCCCGCCGATCGTATCACCATGATAAGCTAAACACATTGAATTATGTTGTGTATTAAATGCACTATATGAATGGAGCTGCATTGCCTTGCATTGAATCCCCGCTAGCTAACAGTGGTGTGTTCAGCTTAGCATGTAGGCTAACACCCAGTAGCTAATTCGCTACTTGAACTACTCCGGGAGGGAATCACACACATTTTCACTTAATTAAGTAAATAATGTTTGTTAGAAAGGTTCCAAATATTAACAGTTGTCATTATTATATTGTCTAGTTCCATGTTAAGAGTAGAGTAACGTCATTATATTTACCTCTCGTGACGCACACATTGCATTCTGGGTCAAGTCCACTACTTGTTGCATAGCGGTTATTATGCAGTGAGATGCCACAGTGACACTAAATAGCGTTTAGTTACTTTATATTGTGTTTATTTGTCGCACTGGTTTGCCATTGTGTGCCTTAAGCTTCGACGTCGATTTGATTGACAGCTCGTTGTGCACCTCGTTAAAGTCCGCTCCGTAACAAATTAAGTGTCTCAAACACCGTTTAACTACACGAACGTGTCCTCTTCCGTATGTTTGGCATTAGTAGAGAAGTGCACTAAAGTATAGTGTGCTTATTTGCTCGTTTTGTCTCTCTTTTCACGTCATGTCTGCCGTCATTTGGGACATTATCCTCTCAATCGATGCCACTAATATGTAACATCTACGGCCGTAGTCGGCTGCAATTAATGTTCAGTGATGTAATTTCGTTACGTGCATCATACTTTGAATAATGAGCTCATGTTTGGTGTGTTGTATAACTTTCTCGTGTGTTAGTAACTATTCATGTGGACAGCTAAGATAGTGCTTGTTAATGTGAATTAGCAATGTTGCAGCCCAGTTATTACTTAGACAAGTACATCTGTGCCATTAAGTGATACAGTACAGTACAGTAGTGAGAGAATAGTGTGCCCATATACACACACGTGTCTATAAGTGTAAAACACATTAAACAGCAGAAACTGGCAGCGGTCCACCGCAACAATGTCTGTTTAACCAAGTTATTCTTACTATTATTATAACCAAGTTATTTTACTCAACCCTTTTTCTGCGTTGATTGGGGCATCCTAAGTGGCAGTAAACTACATGATGAAGTGTCTTTTGACAGTTCTCTTGTAGAGAGGAGTAGCATGATATTGCTGTTCTCGATTTAAGATCCTCAGCTTATCAAAACTGTCTATATGGTAACAATAACAATAATCATAATAAGGTCTACAAGAACTGTATGGTGTTCAGGGATGAATAGTTTTTCTCATGGAATTTTTTTATTTATTTTTGCTGTAGTAATAAGTAATGCCACAGCTGATGCACATTTTGAATGACAGGGTTCCTCCTAATACTTCAAAATATAAAAATATAACATTTATAGAATAAAACTACAAGTATCCCAAATGCTATAAAAGGTAATGTCACATTGGCCCCCACATTTAACTCCCCCCGCCACCAACGTCTTATTGCAGATAGAAGGATGTAAAATGAAAAGTGTAGTGTGAGAATCCATTGTAAAGAACGGTTAGGGTTTGCATTATTCAAAAATTTGGTGCCAACATTTTAACTTTTACTGCAAATGAATATCGGCTTCAAATATCGGTTATCTGCCTCCTTGACTACCGATAATCGGAATCGGTATCGGCCCTGAAAAAAGCATATCGGTCTATCTCTAACTATAATAAAATTAAACATGAACTTTGACAATATGTATAACAGCCATCCCTTTTACCTTTTATTGTACATGCACGGCTGTTGATTGACAACTTTGAATTGTCCTTAGGTGTGAATGGGAGTGAATTGTTTGTTTACAGGACTGTCTCAGAAAATTTGAATATTGTGATAAAGTCCATTATTTTCCGTAATGCAATTAAATAAGCAAAAATGCCATTCTGGATTCATTACAAATCAACTGAAATATTGCAAGCCTTTTAGTGTTTTAATATCGCGGATTATGGCCTTTTGTTTACTTGGTCTGAGGAAATATTCTAATATTTTGAGATAGGATATTTGAGTTTTGATATTTGATATTTGAGGGGGGCGAGGCTTCGCCAAGGGGGGCGCCTTTGACCTCAGGGAATTTTTTTTTTTTTTTTAAACTATCCTAGAATAAAGTGCAATTGCACCTCCACTACATTAGGGGGCAGTGGCGCTCTCATTGGCAGAGTGTGCGCAGGGAGCATTCGCTCGCAGAAGAGTAAGTATATGAAGTGTAGGCACGAAGTGTAGCAGACCCTCAAGTGACACCATAAAAAAAATATTTAACAAGGATGAGAATCAGGCGGAGAGAGACGGAGATAATTATATTTATTTATATTTATAGTCGTGCGGGGGTGGGGGGGCGTGAGATGTTTTCTTCTTCCTAGGGGGGGCATAACAGAAAATAATTGAGAAGCACTGCTATATGTCGCTGTTATCACTGTTTTTTTGCCCACCAATATGTCTTTCTTTACATTGTGTTGTCATCCACGGAGGTTGAAAAAGTAGCAAACCTGTTTTGACAAAGTCAAAACTAGAGCGCATATATATCTTGATTCAATTGTAGGGACTTAAAATGAAGTCATCAGAAAAAGACATACTCAAGGAGTGTACAGATATCTGAAAAAAAATATACATTTGTACTTCGTTACTTCTCAGTGCTGGCCCCCAACGGTGTAGCCCGTAGCCACAGTTAGTTAGCGCCCCCTGTCAACACGATGACACTTGTTAGCGGCAGCAGACGTAGCGATGGCGGAGTCGTGCAGACACCCACCGGCGGGGGGGGGGGGGATGACACATCCAAACGCAGACGGCGCCGCCACGCAGTAACCAGGCAACAGGAAGCTGACCGCTGACACCGCGTCATAATAGAAATGCGTGTTAGCATCGCACGCTCGCCACCCCACCCCGCCCCCTTTCGCTACAACCTGGCAGACGTGACTCAACAAGCTGAAGAGAGCCCCCCCCCCCAAGTGTAGCTCTTTCTCTTCCTCCACCTACTCCTCGACAATACGCCACCGCTTGCCACCCACTCCTCTTCCTCTCCACCGCTCCTGATCTTTCATTTAGCAGCCTCCACTCCAACTGCACCGGCCCCTCTTTCTCATCTATCTTTATTCTACTTTGAGAGGAAATAGCACGCTGCGTTTGGTACGATGTCATTTTCCAATGATAACGATGGCGATGACTTATGAGAGTTTCACTTTATGGTTCTGCTCATGTTAGATATATTCCTCTGAAATGTTACGTTTCTCACTGGAGGGGCTGGATTTAAAAATGAATAAATCAGAGAGGCGTGACCAAGTCAGTTTTGGGGACTTAAAAACCAAAACAGCTGTTTTTTCTGTGTCATGGCTTCATGCGCCTTTTTAGTCTACTCATGATAGACGCGACAACCAAATTTCAGGTTGCTACGTGAAACTAGCTTGAGGGGCTCAATAGTAGAGATAGACCGATAAGGTTTTTTTGGGCCCGATACCGATACCAATTATTAGTAGTGAAGGATGCCGATAACCGATATTTGGAGCCGATATTCATTTTCACTAAAAAGGGACATCAAAATTTGGAAAAAATACAAACTCGAGCTCTTATCTTTTTTTTTTTTTTTTTTTTTTTAATTTTAAAGCACATGTTTATTGAGCAACTTTTAGGGTTAGTAAAATATTTTTAAGTTTTTTTTTTTTTTCAAAAAATCTTAGTCAATACACAAGTTCTGGGATCTACCAGGCGCAGTAGCATGTTTTCAAAAGTTAAATAAAAACAAACAATTATTTTCTACAAAAAATAAGTCTTCAAAAATTTCAAAATATCCAAAGTATTAAATTTTTACTTATCTTAGTTTTAATTTCAATCAAAAACAGAAGGTGCAGAGAGTTCCCAGGGTCGACAAAAATGAAAATAAAAACTTTTTTTTTTTTAATTTACATTTAAATTAGTTCCCTGAAGTTAACACTTAAAAAAAATAAAAATAAATAAAAAAGGATCTATTATCGGCCATATGATTCTTCAAAATGGCCGATGCCGATATTTCTCAAAATGCTGAATATCGGCACCGATAATCGGCCCAGCCGATAATCGGTCTATCCCTACAATAGACCCTTGCAGTGGAGGGCAGGGCGTCAATGCGAGTCAATTAGAAAACAAATCAGTGTGAGCTAGAAAGTAGGTCAAACGGTTGATAAATCAGCGACCATTGCGATGGTGAACTTGCTCTAATGGCTCAAAGAGAAATGAGATCGTTCCTTCGTCTAAACCCTTCGGAAGACAGTGAGGATTGAAAGACAAGCACAGTGGCTCGCATGAAACTACGACTCAACTGCTTTGCACCCACAAAAAAGTACGAGGATAAGCTCAGATCATTTTATATCAGGTAGTTTTTCTCTTTTTCATATACAGTGGGTCATTACAATAACCCCTGATCATAAATTACATAAATTGCCATATTATCTTTAGTGAATCATTCATACTGTTTTTGCATAAATTTTCAAGTAATTTTGAACAAAAAGTTAACGATTATCAGAATTAAAACTTTAACTCGAGCTTGGTCTGTTTGTTAGCAGCTAGCGAGCTAAGTTAGCTTGATGACTTTGATACACAGAAACACGGAAATATCCGGACGCAAACGATTTCATGAATGACTATTTACACCATGAAAGTAGTGATCGATACGGTTTCAACCAAAAACAACATACCTTAAGCTTCCTCTTCCACTTTGTCCTCCAACAAACGCCATATTTTTTGTAGCTAGCGGCTCCAAACGACTGGTTTTCAATGAGTCGCGGTAATATAGTGACCTACTTGGGACGTTTTTTTTGTGACCTATTTCCCACCTTTTAACGAAAACTCTCGCCGAAAATCAAGCTCTCTACATTCATTTGTTATGGGAGGCTTGCCCTCCGGGAGGCGGAGCGGGAGCTACGCAGTGACGTCAGTTAGTTGGAACTGGACAAAATGGCTGACTTCCTATTATTACTTCTTGAGATTTTTTTATTTTATTTTTTTGGTCCTACTCATGATTGACATGTTTACCAAATTAATTTTGCTTTAAAAAAAATAAAAAATAGAGAGGCACTACACAGTCCATTTTGGGGTTTTCTAACCAAAATGACTGACTTCCTGTGTATTTTCTAGCATGGACTGTTGTGATTTTTAGGTTGGGACGAATCATGGTAGACATCCATCCATCCATTTTCTGTGCCGCTTTTCCTCACAAGGGTCGCAAGTGGGTGCTGGAGCCTATCCCGGCTGGGTTCGGGCAGAAGATGACAACTTCCTGTGTCAGTTCAGGTATAAATTTTGGAGATGTTTTTTTTTGTGGGTCGACTCATGATAGATATGTCTTTCGGAATTCCACGTTGTTAAGTGAAACTGGCTTCAGGGGCTCAGTTTTCAAAGAACTCCGGGGGGTGCTACTGAGCCAATTTCCCGCAAATCCTCGCCAGGATGAGCCTTGAAGACATCAAAGCAGCAGAGGAATTCCTTTTCAGCACCTTGATATTTAATAGCAATATCCATATTTAACGCCAGTGGATCAAAATTGCATCGCAGCAGATCATTTTTGATATATTTTGTCCCACTTCCACGCACAATCCGCGTTTCATCTCTCATTGCCACATGTGACGTTTCGAAAGCGGTGTTTTGTCCTTGCCGTGCACCGCTTTGTCCCCCATCGGTTGCCTCCAAACCGATGTTTTCCACCAGCCCGTCGGCGAGGCCGCCAGCTCGCTCGCGCATCTCGCAACACGCGGGCGCCAGGCACCACCAGCGGCGAGACAAACATCAAAAAGTGTGTCTGCTGAATGCAAAATGAGATGGAGAGTGAAAAATATCAAGCCCGTGGACGCTTGATCATAAAAGTCCATTTGATGGGAAGGGGGGGCTTCAAAATAAAAATAAAAGACATCCAGATACTTGTGATAGACATGCCTACCATGCTGAATAAAAAAATAAAATAAAATAAAAAATCAGAAAGTACCAAGTAAAATATTTGTCAGCTTTAAGCCAAAAACGAATGAAAAACCATATTAATGAGGATAAATTATCCAATTACTTTATTTAATAGTGTAATTTAAATGTTTTTTTTTTATTTACTTTTTATGAAAAACGGTTCAGTTATTAAAATAATAATGCAAGCTGATATTTCTTATGTTTGTGAATAATTTCAATAATCACTTAATATAGATATATATATTTAAATTGTATTTTTATTATTTACAACAAATCAAGAAGTGAATACAAAAATGAGTGAATACATCTGATTGAAACAATTTTAGGATGTGGGGGGGTGGGGGGGGGGATAAATTAATGCAACTAGTGTTATACAACTGTTGAAAAAGAATAGAGTGGGCTGTACTTAGTAGGGATGTAACGATAACGGTACTATCGTGATATTGCGATATTAAAACTGCCACAATAAATCGCCGCGGTCATGTCAAGATATTAAAAGCAGCACATCTGTTTAAAAAAAAAAAAAAAAAAAAAGTCAGGTTGATTTCCATTTGTGTAGTTCTAGCACCCTCTGGTGGCTACTTTTTTTTTTTTTTAGCGCCGTTTGATTTTCACAAGGCATGTTTTGGCCCTTTTATGTTTAAAATCCACGCTAATGGTCAGATGAAGGGGAACGTAAAATCAATATGTGGAGGAACTCAATGTTTGCTTGCATTAGCAAGTAAGTGTCTTTATATTTAGATATTTTTTTAATATATATATTAGGGGTGCTAAAAAAAATTCGATTCGGCGATATATCGCGATACTACATCGCGCGATTCTCGAATCGATTCAATAAAAAAAATCAATTTTTTTTTTTTTTTTTTTTTGTAAGAGCTCAGAATTGTTCATTCGGTAGTCTTACCGATTCAACGTCTTATCATCATTGCCTTTTTTTGTGTGTGTGTGTGTGTGTGTGAATCGATTTTTAAACTTCCATTTTTAATGGAAAAATATTCAACAAAACGTCTGACTTCGGGTTAGGATTCACACCTTGAGCATGGAAGAATGTTATATGAACGGAACATTAAGCCTTAATATTTTATTTTAATGCTGTTCAAACATGAAACAGATTACAACCTCTATAAGACTGAAATTTCAGATAAATAAATAATACATTTTCATATAAATCTTACTCTACAAGCGTACTGATTAGTATTTTCTAAATTTGAATGAAAAAAAATCGCAACAATCGACTTATAAATTCGTATCGGGATTAATCGGTATCGAATCGAATCGTGACCTGTGAATCGTGATACGAATCGAATCGTCAGGTACTAGGCAATTCACACCCCTAATATATATATTATTTATATTTTTTTATATTTTACATTGCTGTATTGTACAAAATGTTTTTTTTTTAGTATCTCTCTCTCTCTCTCTGTTTTTTTTTTTCTAACAATACTGTGACCTTTTTTTTGTATTGACAAACAAACACCCACCAACATCCACCCCCCAATATCGTGATAATTATCATATTGTGACCTTCATATCGTGAAAACATCGTATCTTGATGTTTGGATATCGTTACATCCCTAGTATTTAGTCCTCCCCGATTTATCAGTTGTTGAGCCACAACAATAATCCATCCTATTTTATTATTATTATTATTATCATCATTATTATTATTATTATTATTATTATTTTCCATGTGAAAATTCCATTGCGTCCTCGATAAATTGTTCTCCCTGCAAAGACTGACATGAAGGCACCTTGCTCACGGGCATCTCCACAAAAGTTTTGGATTAAAACTTTGTTCACTTTGGCCAATGAACACTTGTAATTCCCTCACTTCGCTCTATTCATGCAAATGAGCTTCAAATCGCAGCCAAAGGGGGGGGGGGGGGGTGCATTGTTGCTGGGCAGAATTGTGGAAATAAACCACGACAGAGAAGCTGGAGGTGACATTCACTCGTGCAACAACAACAACAACAACTGTCTGCAAAGATAATCACCCTTGTAAAATTGACAAAATTGCCTTGAATGGATCAACCTTAAAATGCGAAAATAAACGGTGAAACTTAGTAAGTGAATACAAATGAATGGATGCTGCACTCGCTAAAGTCCACTTCTGCTCATATTAATAAAGTCAGAGGAAACTTTGTTCATGAAGGATGAACCAGACTGGTCGGTCGTGGTGGCTGCTCCCTCGTCTTCTGGTTTTACATGAGCAGACGAAGCTCAAGAAGACTACAAGACCAGAAGACCAAAAAACTACAAGACTAGTAGGCTCTCCAATAGCACAAGACAAGAGAAATCCTAAAGACTACGAGACTACAAGACCACAAAACTACAAAGCCAGAAGTCCATGAGACTGCAAGACCATAACACTACAAAAACAAGAGTAGAAAACCACAAGACTGTAAGACCAGAAGACATTGGGAACATAACACGAGAACACCAGAAAACCACAAGACCACACTCTCAGAAAAAGACGAGAAGACCACAGGACTATAACATTACAAGACACAACTACAAAATTCTAAGGCAACAAAATCATATCCTCATCAAACTGCGAGCTCATTAGCTTGTGTGAGTGTCGCTAATGTTGTCAAGCTAGGTCACAATGAGCAAAGCTAAAGACCAAAACTTTGCTTAAATTACAGCGTAAAACATTTTGACAGTTTGCACATTGAGCTGTTTGCCTTTCTGACAGCGCTGCTTTCCAATCCGGGCCTGGTAACGAACACGTCGAAATGTGTGTGATAAAACAAAAAGCTCCTACAGTAAATCAAAAATTGGCCATTAAAAAAAAAAAAAAAAAAAAAAAAAAAACAGTAATTACGGGTGAGCGATGTCACATGCCAGAGAGCCTGACAATATGATCACAGTTTTGTCAGAAGGATACAATAAATACACGGCTCAAAATCATCTCTTTGGAGAAACAATGACGGAATCGATCACAAATTTGTAGGGAGTGCATACATGCACATTGTAATAGGGTTGCAGACCTCATCCAGGCCTGGAAGGAGTTGACACCAAATATTTCCATCATTTTATGTGAACATTCACAGACAATAAATTAGCTTGCTGATGCCCTGATCTGGGTTCGAGTGGCTCAGAGCTTGCTCAGACATTATAGGGAGTGCACACAGGTACATGGATGCCACATACACACAGTAGTGTGTGAAAGGGTTAGGGTTAAATAACTCTTACACACACCACTGGGAAATTCACAGAAAGGAGATCAGCTTGTTGATTCTTTGATTCCGGTGAGCAGACGATTTGTTGTCTCAACGTAACCAGACTTGTAGGGAGTCCATACAGATAGGAACTGCATTGTGCAGAAGTTCACAGAATTGGTTCGGATTGCTGATGCACTGATTTGGGGTGGGAACATCACGATACGATATGCGATACAAGGCTCACGATAACGATTATCTCACTATATGACGATACCGCGATTATCGATATATTGCTCAGGTCTTAAATCCACGATAATCTATGATAAAACTAATCAGAAAAAATAAAGATAATAATTCAAATAAATAAATAAAATAAAAAATAATCAAATGAATAATAAAAAGAAATAATAAATAAATAAAAAGAAATAATTAATAGATAATAAAAATAAAAAACAAATCATAGTATTATAATAAAAAATATATAAATATAATATATAAATATAATATATATATATATATATATATATATATATATAAAACTAAGCTCATGAGTCTTCTTTGCCTGAATACTTCCATCCATTTCCCCGCCACTCTTATGGGGTGCTCCCCCTAGTGGCCCGCCAAGTAATTGCTCAATAAGTCATGAACAATGGAGCCGTTATAGTGGCTGAATATTAACTACAAATATCGCGATACTTGCGCAGGCGTATCGATAATGCATCGGGAGACAAAGTATCACGATTTATCGCGATATCGATATATATCGTCAACACTCCTAGCACTGATCCTGTTCTGGAGGTGAAGACAAATCCGAGGGGATTTTAGGCATTTTAGGGAACGCATACTGGCACATGGTGGTCAGAAACAACACTGAGCCACTTTGTGACGAAAGTTGAATCAGTTTGCAGGTGCCCCGATCCGAAGTCGGGAGGAAAGTCCACCGATGGAGCACATTTGTTGATTCAAGAACTCGCCCCAGTGCTGCTCATACATTCAAGTGAAGGCCATACACACTATTAAGCAACATAATGAGAAAAGTTGAATCGCCTCACTGCTACTCTGATGTTGTAGGGAGTGCATCCAGGCCCTCAGGTCTGTCATTTCAACCCTCTTAAAGCACAAAAAAAAAAAAAAAGCAGTACTTCTGAGAAGCCTTCCCATAATGTTAAAAATTGGATTTGGAGTCATGGTAATTGCTTTTAGCAATCTGATGTGAATGCATCCGACCAGGCCACTGCCATCATGTCCGCGTTAGAGTAGCAAAAAAAAATGACAATTATTGCATCCGTGACTCAATTTGGTGACATCACGGCGGCCATTTTATACGAGTTGCCAGAGCTTTCAGGATGCTGCGGACAAAAGGGAGGCCAGCTTGTTATCTGATGTCATCGGGACCAAAAAGCCAGACGCTCACACGCGGAGAAGATATATTCCTCCAAATCCAGCCTTATTTCCCTCCTTTTGCCTCCGGGCCTCAAATTTCCTTCCTCGCTTTATCTCTTGCCTCCTCCTCCTCCTCCTCCTCCTCGTCTTCCTCCTCGCAGCCACTTGGGTGAGGTCATGGTGGGATCGGCGTCCCTTGGCCTCACAGAGCCCACTGGCCAGTTGGTGTAATTATGATGGATGGAGTAATTTCCACCGGAGCCTTTCGGCAAGACGCTCAGAGTCAGCCGCGCTTTCTCTCGGCTTTAATGACTTTTTAATAGAGCTCACTCCCGGTGCGCCACGTCGCACCGGGCGCGAACGACAAATCACCGCTGTTAAGGCGGGGTAATGGCGCAGGCGGACATGTGCGGTCCGGCCTCTTTAGAAGCCCCCCTGAAGTAACAAGCGCTGCGTCTTTTCTATGGTTCCTGTGTCCACACTCGCAGCTGGAAGCAACACTTTACTGGGAAAAAAAACAAAAAACCTGACAGACTCGCATGCTGGTCGGCTCTCTTTAGACTCGTGCAGGTGCTCATTGTTATCGTTTTACATTGACAAAGACTAGCTATGAATCGATTTAAATAGAAGATTCACAATCATCTTTATTGGCCAAGTATGTAAAAACACACAAGGAATTTGTCTCTGATAGTATGAGCTACACAAGTATTGCAGTAACAAACAACTATGGCAAACAAAGCTGTGACAAAAAAAGTAAAAGAGTCTTAACATAATGCAAGGGTATCGTTTGTGCTGTAGTACCGTAAACCACGCCCGCATGACCTCGTAAACCAATCAAGACGCAAGACGTTATGTCTGCAAAGGCATGTTTTGGCGTTTTGCTGCGGACAAACAAAAGCAATCCAGCTCCCGGTGGTGCACTGGGTGGTTATCCAAAGTCAAGAAAAAAAAAAAAAATCAATAAAATGGTTAAACGCTGCAGTCGCGGCTTGTATAAGAGTGATTGCCGTTATCCCGATTGACTAACCGACATCCTGCGGTAGTCACGGCTTGTGTAAGAGAGACACTGTCCGGTTTATTCCCTTCCCTAAACCCTCAAACAACTACGAAAAATGTTGGCGCTGGATCAAACTTTGTGGAAGAGCACACACACGACACGACACGTCTGCGCTCAGGTAATGTTCTTCATTGTTGTTTTTAGCCAAAGGCTAACGATAGCTCCGGGTAGCTAACCGTCCAAACTTTTGTTGACTTACTATTTACTATAAATGCCAACAGAACAAAACTTTGCACACACGACCAGTCTAACCCCTCTAAAAATGACCAGAAACGACTTCGTCTGTACTAAGGTAATGTTCTCCATTGTTGTTTTTAGCCAAAGGCTAACGATAGCTACTCGTAGCTAACCGTCCACGCGTTTGCTGACTTACTATTTACTATGAATACCAACAACACATTCAAACTATGCAGTCATATAAATTCATTCTTACCCTGCTTGACAGGAATAATGTCCGAAAACTTCGGTTTTGCCGACAATCGGAAGAAGTGAGAGAGGCACTTTTCCTGACTTCTGCTGCAGCAGACGGCGATGCGTATTTCCTTTCTCTTTTTGGGCAAAATTGCATGGTGAGGGAGTGAAGATATTCCTTCACTAAACAATTTAAAGCCCCCTTTGCTTGTTTCGAAGAGAAATATCGGTGTCCTGAAAATACCTGACCGAGAAACCGCAAGGAAGATTTGACAACTTTTTCGTTACCGTGTGGGGACAAAACATTCGGGTAACAATTAATGTTCAGATTTGGCGGCTGGAGTTATGGTTAGGTAAGGAGTAGTGTGAGAAACCATGACCAACACTGCTTGGGATGATGACATCGTCCCACAGAGTGCCAGTTTTCAGTTTTTCACTGTAACGGGTCTTGTGTCTTACTGGAGGTCACACGGTCTCAGGAGGAGGGAAGGGTGATGACCTTTCCATTACTAGATGGCAACTCCCCCTCATGGGGGCCACCCCCCTTTAACCTCTGACGTCAGCAAAAAATGTGATAAGAGATGTCAATCAAGCATTGGGTTACATTTTACAATATGTCACCAGATGGCCTTCATGAGGCTACCAAAGCAAGTGCACAGAATATAAACATGTTATGGTTATTTTAGATTAGATTTAGATATGCATGAGACATTATTGTAAGGACTGAAAAAGAAGTAGTAGTAAAATGCCACGTAGATTTTAGTACCCAGACTAAAATACATGAAGTAAACTTCTTATCATAGTAAGGGGTTAATAGTGGTTATGGGATTAGCGGTGTGTCGTGGGGACCAATCAGGTCCAGAGACAGCTGCAGTGCCTCTGGCCTTACCCAACCCCTCTACTCCCACACCAGACCTGTTGCGTCACAACCAGAGGTATTTGGACGACGCCAAAAATTGGACTTAAGGGAACACGAGACTTATGAAAAATTAACCAGCTATTCTGTGAAATGGTTCATTTCAACTCTTCCCTAAGAAAAATTACCAATTTATGTTGAGCAATTATGATTTAAAAGCACTTTTCATCAATATTTTTTTGTTAAATACTGTATCGGGCATTTTGGACAGTCACATGATTATCGTGACGTATCGCGTCCGTAAAATACACATGGAATGAATGACAGCAAAGACACTCGCGAGGAATTATGGCGTCCCACGGCGGACATCAAAAGTGGAATTACGCCTTACAACAAAAAAGCACTTCTTCAAAAGCAGTACAAAAGCCGGATCAAACTGGCAGATGCAGCCGCCGGTGAGTCCAAAGTGGACGGTAAACATCCGGGTGACTTGTACTCTGCTAGGCTAAGCTACATGTCGTGTGCTAAGCACGCTTTAGCCCACATTAGGAGTGGCCCACCTGCTCTGCCCCACCCCCACACGGAATGACATGAAACCGGACGTCTTGAGGACTTTACTCTGAACAGAATTGGTGCAGTATTTGGGATCGAAGACGTCTTTGTGTCGCGCATTACGTCAGCAAATTCCCACTGAAGTGAACGAAGACGTCTTCCGGTTACGCACGGGATACGTCATCACAATCACGTGACCAGGAAGCAGGAACATGGCGTTCCACACGGTACCTTCAAAGTCTGATACTTTTTGCTGGTGGCGTCTGGGGACCGACTCACCACTTCCAAATGACTGGGACTAGCCACAATCTACACACGGACATTCAAGATGAACTGAGCGAGCAGTGTCTGGGATAGTATGGGATGGATAACGATAAAAATTAATGACTATTCTAAATAATGTATATGATTGATGCGTTATAGTAATGGGTCGATGGGGACGGGTCTCGAATAAGCCTCGGCTTCTACCCGTCAGCCCTTCTTTCGGATGTCAATGTTGCAAATGATGTGATGTGATTGATGTAAACTGTAATGTGTCCGAAAGGAAAAAAAAAAAAAAATGAATACAAACTTTTAAAATAAAATTCAGGGAATAGGATGTCAGAGATATTTGCACTTTTATTCTTTGTACACAATGCCTAATCCAAAACTGGAAAATCATTAACTCGTTCACTCCCAACCATTTTCACTGAAGCAACCGGCTGTTTTCCTGGATTTTTGACTAATTTTGCAAGGCCCACAGAATATTGTGTTCTATTGCTATAAAAACATGGAACCTACCAAAAGAAAGATTAGAGTCTCTTCTTTCATCAGGAAAAAAAAAGTGTTTCTATCTGTTTGCGTTTTGCAGCAATTAGTATTAGAATATAGCTAAGTTAAATCAGTATTCACAAATTTGCTTAGAACTGTGGGGAAATCAGCCTGTTTTCAACATTGCCCTGGTTGATCTCTTATACTCTGCTGCCACCTGCTGGCCATTTTTGCAATAACTACGATTGCTTTAACCGTTCTCTGCAGTAGAGAGGCAACATAAAAAAAAAATAAAAAAAAGTATAAATACGTCTTTGGGACACTCCAAATATTTAAAAATACAACGTATTTATACGTTTTTGGGAGTAAATGAGTTAATAATCGTATCGCTTTAAGAGTACTGCTGTTGTAGAACAATTAAAAAAATAATAATCTAGTCCTCCAAATAATGACGCGAGTGCTCAGATAGCGATTACACAGACAACTGCAACGTGCTGCTGTCGGGTGAGTGTGTTTTTATTGGGCTAAGTCCGATATTTTTGTTTGTCAGGTGATGATCATCAAGTCCCCTCGGACAGGCCAGCAGCCCTTTCACTCGACTGTGATGAACACACGGCAGGCAAAAAATAAATAAATAATCAACCTTTTTGCCAAGCGAAAGTGACAGCTCGTAGATGGCCGACGCCGCGGCTCTAATTACAGTCCGCCGAGCGTGAACAAGCCTCAGTGACAGGACCCCGATATTTTTCCGATTTTGCGGTCTGACGAGAGCAACGCGAGTGCGAATTATCCAGCTGTCACCCGGACGCCTTGAAACGTGTTCATGTGTGATGACAAGTAATATTAACTTTGCGTTTGGAGTTAGTGCGACGCGACCAAACATTTTCATTGCTAATTATAATCTGGCCTGTGTTTTTCTTTTTGACGTTCACGCGACACGCAGGCAGCGCTCGGCGTGTCGCGCAAGACCTCGGTCGGTCCGATCATCAACTGAAGGAGCAAAAAGCATTGAAGGACGGATGATGTTTTTCTTTGGTATTTTGTGGGATTCGTTTGCAGTCCCAAAAGATCTCACGAGATCTACATTGGATTTTGATTTAACCCTTTAAAAACTCAACATTGAAAGATTGACATTAACACATACTTTGAATTTTCTTCTGCCTTTGCCCTTATCGTGTTGTTATGCAGCGCAAAAAAATATATAAAAAATGCATATGGGGAGTGTACATTAATATCTTCTTGGTAGAGTTTATCAGTGATATGATTAATTATTTGTGATAAGTCGTAGTGGCGAAAAGCTACAGGGTTCAGATGCTGAGGTTAGGGCAGTGCTTCTCAAATAGTGGGGTGGGGCCCCCCCAGGGGGGCACGAGGCTCCATCAAGGGGGGCGCGTTTGACCACGGGGAACATACTTTTTTATTTTTTTATTTTTATTTTTTTATTGTCCTACAATAAAGTGCAATTGCACCTCCACTACATTAGGGGGCAGTGGCGCTCTCATTATTGGCAGAGTGTGCGCAGGGAGCATTCGCTCGGTGGCGGAGGGGTTTGTTTGCGCTGAGCATGCGCGCTTTGCACGCAGCAAAAAATTTTTAAAAAATCAGGACAAATTATTTTAGATATTTTTGTTTTGCAGGTTAAAGTTTTTATTTTAATATTGTGTTCCTGAGTTAATGTTGGTGATCAGTTTGAATGCATTTTATTTTTGAATTTCATATGCACTTTAAATCTTTTCTGTTACAGTTAATAAAGCGATTCTTTGTTGTAAGTTGGCCCATATTTCTTTCTTTTGTTTTTTTTAATTCTCTTTTACGTTATTAAGGATACAGTGTTATGCAGAGGTGCGCTTATAACAATTTTATAGTCGCTCGGGGGGTTCGACAGAAAATAATTGAGAAGCACCTGGGTTAAGGTAAGTGTTAGAAGGGTGACGGGTACGGATTACTGTAGTGTCAGTAGGCTGAGGGCAAATGTTTATTTTTTTATTATTATTATTTTTTTTCACCCAACATCACAATCCTGATAGTCCACTGCTTGTCAGAGCACATGCCTGCAAATTCTGTCTGTGTTTCAAACTCGGTATGTCACTGTCAGCCTACTCACTCTCAGGATCTTCATCTGTCTCTTTCCATGCTCTCTCTCTCTTTTTCTCTTTGCTGAATTTCCATTTTGTCTTCATTTTTAGCAACACAAACACGTTCTGGGAATAACATTTATTTTAATTGGGCTACTGTTGCGGGTTTGCTAAATGTCCTTCATTTTTATCGTTGGTAATTAATTTAATACATCAGCCATTGGGGTTGATTATAAATGTGATTTTAAGTATATTTATTTCCACGTTAAACCGGAATAAGGACGTTCGAAAGTGCGTAGCAAGAGAGGACAGCTGTCCAGAAGCTCCCTTCGTGAGCTGCCCACCACTGCGGCCTATTACGGGTCCCTCAACGGGCCAAATTTCAAACGCATTGATTTGCCACTCACCATAAATTGTTACTTTATTTTTTTTTACTTACTAATTTGCATCGTAATTAATGCGTTAAAATGACAGCCCTACTAAAAATGAAAAACCAGTTGGTTGCACATTATTCAGTGGGAATTGTGTTTTTGCCTTCTGTATTCATAATTGTCCTTTAACCAAGCAAAAATAAATAAATAATTATCCATCCATCCCTTTTCTTGACCGCTTATTCCTCACAAGGGTCGCGGGGGGTGCTGGAGCCTATCTCAGTTGTTGTTGTTGTTTTTTTTTTTTTGGGGGGGGGGGGGGGGGTTTGCCATAAATAAGCATCATTTTTCAACTCTCACATCAACCAATGCCAGCATGTAAATGAGCTCCATTTTCATCTGTGAGCTGACAGAGCTGCTTTACGAACAAGTCCGTGTACGCAATGGAAGCTTGCATCCTTGTGGGATGCTGCTGCGTGGTCCACCAACGATTTGTTTGGAATTGGAGACAAATTAGGGCTTGAAGACGTGGCTAGGGTTTCAAGCGCGGTTTAGGGTTTCAAATTACAGCACCAAGATAAATCCAGGATTTTAATCTCTAATAGGGGTGGTTGATATGGCCGAAAAAGAAATTTGCGGTGACGATATTTTTGACGGTATTGGTCATAATTACTGAACAATTGATTTGTGATTGACACTTCAGAATATTAGCACTTTTATGGCAGCAATAATATTTAAGCCACCATTTTTTTTTTTTTTCAGAATTGAAATGTAAACAAAGTGCAAATATAGCAACTGTAATGGAATCTAATGGAAATAAAAACAGGCCAGATAGTGCTTACCCTGCGAATTGTAACATAACTGCTTAAAGGACATTTACTTAGCAAATACAATGAAAGCACATACCTTCAGAAGTCAGTGGCAAATTGCATGAGTCAAAAAAGTCCACTATTTTCTCTCCTGTGTGGATGAAACTCGTGTTGTTGGGGGGGTGTCGCCAATGATACGGTAGCAGCCAGTCATCACGGGCAAATTGTATTATTAAAAAACCGGCGGCAACCCTTCTCGAGCGTTATTTTGCCGTGAATGGCTCTGGTTATTTTATCAGAGGAGTGAGAAAATGCCCCGTTTCCTTTTAGACATTACTAGCGGGTATGAATAAGACAAATGTGCACTTTTAGGGCGCTGCGCGAGAGAAACGTGCACGCCTTCTCGTCGAGGGCATATTAGCTTAGCGGTCGATTAGCATCACAAACTCACGTGAATTAGATGGCGAATTAGCGGTCACGGTTAAATAAACACAGCGGATTGTTCAAATAATACGCGACCGCTTCAGTGTTCTGCCGTCTGATTTTTTATTTTTTTTTTCTTAAGGAGTGCGTCGAATCAAGAGTGCTCCAGTAATTAATGAACTTTTGTTCACCCCCAACCACACGAGCTGCTTCTATGTCCTTCACGTACTCTTAACTTTACTGCAACAGTTTTCATGCATGATTTGGAAACGATTGTTTTTTTTGGTTGTTGTTGTGTTTTTTTTTATTAGCATTACTGTATATCTGACCTCTTGTAGCAAAACAGCCTCCACACGACGAAGCTTACTCCCACTTTGTTGAAGACGCGACAGAACTGGCTGCAAGTCTTGGAGCCACACGCTCCTACATTGTTTGTTTTTTTTTTGTTTTTTTTTTGTGCAGCAGCGAACGTCGCGCGTACGTCCAAGTTGACAGGAAGACGAATAATGTTACGCGTTACGTCATCACGTCAATTTCGCAATATGTCAATTTTTTTTTTAGCAATTAAGGTGAAGAATATGGGATTTGTATTCGGTTTCAGGTGATTTAATGAGCACTAACTCACGCACTAGTGGCACACACACACACACACACATATATATATATATATATATATATATATATATATATATATATATATATATATGAAAAATAAATAAATAAATAAAAAAAAGAGTGCAACAATGATGAAATGTTGAATCGGTAAGACTGCCGAATGAACAATTCTGAGCTCTCAAAAAAAAAAAAAAAACCGCAAAAAGTTGGGTTCAATGAATAAACAAAAAGTTGAGCTACATTAAATGAATAACCCAACAATGTTGGGTCATCCCACTTACTGGGTTATTTTTGACCCTACTGTCAGCCCCTTTTTGACCTATATTGGGTCATTGTTTTTTTACCTAACTGTTTTTAGAGTGCAAACCTGTCTAAACAGAACAATGTGACACCCTAACCATGTCTTTGAAAATTAAATACTATCATTTAAGATCTTATAGCCTCAGGGATGGTGCTAGAGGGGGGCTACAGAAATTTTGTGTGGCCCCTGTAGCCCCTCCCACATTTGATGTGATTTTTCTCAAATATATATTTATGAATTATTTTCTCCCCCTTTATTATAAATAATTCCTGTTGCTGTCCCTGCCTAGCCTCGCCTTGTCTTGAAGCCCTCCTTGCCAGCCACAATGCTGTGCGACGTCGCTCATATGTTTTATCTCCTAAACAACTGGAACATTAATATGCGATGAGGCGCTCTAGTCTGTGCGCGTTGCTTCCAGGTGAACGTCTCTCTTTTAAAACATCTCCAAAAAAAAAAAAACCTCGGCTTCCGAAGCAGCCGGTCAGCAAATTGTGCCGACCCCCATCCCCAGCGAGACGGCCCGGCCCGGCCCCTGCCCAGGCCGGCGCAGTGCTGAGCTGTGGACTCGGCGGCCGTAAAGAGGTTTAGGTGCAAACAAACATCCCATTTAGTGGCGCGGCTCCTCCATTTAGGCGGCGATTACGGCCCTCGGGGTCCTGGCTCAGCACTGAATTATGAATTAAGTTGTCAGGAGAGCCTCTGCTTATGAGCTGAGGGGCTCATTGAAATTTAATTTGAAAAGGGATTCTGTTAAGAATGTATGCTCAGCAAGCTCCTGTGCTGGAGTAAGTACTGACGAGTGCAATGGAAGAAAAGGAATGTGGCGGAGTTGCCGCCTTACTCTTATCGCGTTACATCGCAGGCGCTCCCCTTTTCTATCCGAGCACCCCAAGTGAACATCGTCTCATAGCTGTTTGATGCCCATTTACACGTCTCGCTGGATGCTGACTCACCGAGGGGAGAAAAAAAAATGGAGAATGTGCAGGGAAACAATCACATTGGTCACTGAAACAGTGAATCCTTGTAACCATTTCAAATCTTAACCTGGGTTGGAAACCCTCATTTGAAGTCAGTGTAAATGAAGAACCTGTTGTTGTTTTGTGGTGTTGCATTTTTTTTGTGCTATAGAGTTGTTTTGTTCCTTTTTGCAATTGCAGTACTGTATAGGTGACGATTTTATTTTGAAGTGAACAGGAAGAGGTGTTAAAAATCGAAAGGCGATGACGTGACGAACGGACATAACCGCCTTTTTTGGTAGCGTCGTCCAAGGTTGAGAAGGGAACGAGGTTTGTGTTCGTCATGTTTATGGTTTATTGATTGGTTTCACTACATTTCACGTTGCAGTATCGGTTCAAAATCAGGACTGTCGCAAAACGGGGCCTCTGGTCACCCTAGTTTGAACGGTATGACTTTTTTTTTTTTTTCAAACGTCAAATCTGTGCCTTGTCCTAATAAAGGTTTGGAAAACGCTGCTGTGATGTTTCTTTAGCTTGTGTCACTTCAACTGTCTCCTTTTTGAGGCACATCAAACTTTCATGTTTTTGACCCCACCACTGAACTCAATTCTGCTCTTTAGCATGCACGCCATATGTAGCCCGCTTGACGTCTGTCCCTCCGGCCCCCCTCCGACATCCCACCGCCCCTTCTGCCTTTTATCATTCGGCACTCCGAGGCCACATCCTCCAGTCAGCGAGCGCTCCCTTTTAACGTTAAAAGCCCCGTGTCACATGACCTCGCCATGCCACCCCGGACGGGACCTTGACTTTGCTACATTCCTGCCAGATGTTAGGGGAGCCCCCCTAGAGGGGGGTTTGGGTGATTTGGGAAGGGGCGCGACTGCGCTGCCAAAGTGTAACAGCTTAGCGGAGCCCACGGGGACCATTGACGGCCATCCGAAAGGTCTTTGGAAGGAGACCGGGCCCTTCACCTGACGCTGCCAGCAGAATAGAGCGCCGCGAAGCCATTCCGCTGATAGAGAGCTGCCGTTATTTCGATGCCCTAATTGGACGCCCTAACTCGCTCTTGAAACCTCATTTCAAATGCTAACTAGCTATTCGTTCATTTAAAAATATATATAATGCTGCATCTATGTGAAAATGGCATAAAAGTCTCAGGTATCAATTTCTTCTTCAAGATATGGGAGTGATAAGGCTGGCTGGCCATGGCCACGCCTACCCCTGGCCAGCCAAGTAGCTCCGCCCCTTACATGTTTGAAACCCTCATTTAAATGCTTGCATTTGAAAATGGTTGAAAGTCGGACTTTTCCGAGTTCACACCAGAAAGTACGTACGGGAACGCCTTGAACTCGTAAATTCCACTTGTGAAGTCAGAAAAAAAAAAAGGACCACGACTTCACTGAAGGACTAGAATGTGACGTGACTCCGAATGGCAAAACACAATTTACTCGAGTATAAAACTAGATAGCTTTCTTCGTTCATAAATATTTGACATAACTCCACGTAATGCAATGTGAAAATTATACGGTGAAATCCTACCTTTTGCTTGATACCGTATCAAAAGGCTTGAAACCTAAATTTTCAAGCTCAAACAAACCCTGCCTTGAAACTCTCGCCACAATATCGGACTTCCTCACCATTGCGTTGATACCAACAGCCGGCATATTTGTTTCCGGGCTTCGCCTCCGTATGCTAACGCTGACCCCGGAGGCGGGACTGGTGACTGGCGGCCAATCAGAACAGATGAGCAATTGCCGCCTTTATTTCTCCTTCGCTTCCTCTTCCTGCGTACGCACGTCACGTTCCATTACGTCATCGCGTAACACGGAACAAGTCCGGGAGTGAGCCATCCCTGCCATTTTTACGGCGCAGCGGGACCTTGACCTTCACCCTCCTGCTGTCCGTTGACGTTTCCGACCCCGTCCCCGACGCACGTACGCGGGATTGACGGCTCCCGGGGTTAGGGGAAGGAGCTGCCGGCTGATGCAAAGGAGGTGGCGGATCCGGGGAAAGGGAGGAGGACGTGTGGCCCCCTGCAGGCCGGAGGTCTCGCTGCCAGACACAGTGTGAGCTGCTGTATGTTGTGTGAGTGTTGGTGGGAATGCAACCGTATGCACTGCTTCAAGGATGAATGACCTGAAAATTTATACTTTTTTTTTTTTTCCCAGGCGTTGTTGAAAGTTACTTGTGATCTCCTATGACGACAAACAATACAATAGTTGAAAAGACGCGGCCAACGGAAAAATAACCGTGGATGATGATGAGCCACATGCTGCTTCAGCGAGATATTACTGTGGTTTGAGGCAGATAGCGAGTACGGATAGTAAACAGTAGTTGGGGAAAGTGCGGACACAAAGTGATGCTTCCTCTGCTGCTAATGCATTCGCGCACTCACTGGAGATGGATGCACTCATTGGCCACAAGTGAAATACAGTATAAAACATTTACGTGCTTGATGTCATGTTTTGCATCAACAACAAGAACAACAGCAACACACAAAAAATAAAAAATAAACACAGCGTAGCCACACAAGGTACAAAGTCACACACTTGTATTTAAATGAGTAGTAGGACTCTTGAGATTTTAAGTGTTTTTTGTTGTTGTTTTTTGCCTGAATACTGAAAAGCACTTTTAGAATGATTGGCCCAAAAGCGATACATAAACACTATGTTTTGTCATATGTATATAATTTATATGTTAATAACAGTATAAATTGATTCACCAAAAGCTCGACGTTTTAAGTATTTTTATAATAACACTATATTTATCTGTGTGGATGCTTTCAGCATTCACACATTATTGTGGGAATGCTGAAGCATTCCCCCATGTATTATTGTGATTTTTATTCACCACATTTTTTTGCCGCCTAACAACTCCCACATAATACTTCAAATTTACATTGTTCAAATTTCAACTGGCTTCAAAAATTCACGCCTCCCAGAGTGGAAATATATATCGTCCGATTCTACATTACTTACAGTATTTGCACAATTTAACATTTAATATCAACTTTTTCCCCCCCCATTCATTTTCAATAGGACTTTCCAAATAAGTAAAAAAAAAAAAATAGTGGCGTTAAAAGAACTTCAAATTAACTCAAAGTTAACTCACTAATTTAACATCCCTAAATAAATGAATTGAAATGAAATGTAATGACGAGATGAGGACGGAATCTTGAGTAATAAAACGAACATGCTCCGTTCGTGTCTCGCGTACATTTTGAGATGGAAATTCTTCACCAGATCTGCTTGACAACGTAACCATTTCTTCCTTCACCCCTCTGCCGAGTCATACGGAAATGGGTTATGCGCTATTTTATTTTTTCTTGCTCACTTAGCGACTAGTCGAGCAACAAACGGCTATCAAAACAGAACCCTTTGGAGGTTTTCATTGTAGCGAAGGCCACAGAAATAAGTTTGGGCTTGTGCCCCCCACCGGTTGCCTTCTCCGCATGGATGGATGTCAGCCGAGGGGCTTCAGATGGCCGCCAACGCTGGCATGGCAGCGGCCGTCGTGTCACCCCCCTCCTCCCGCCGTCTGTTAGCCGAGCCTGTTGCCTTGCTTTTTCGTTTTTCTCTCGAAACATGTTTGTTTGTTTTTCCCCCCTCAAAAATAACCATCATTACAAGTCAAGTGAATACTGCATACTTTTGACTGATACTGTCTGAGAGCTCATTTCACAGTACAGGATTTTATTTAGCGACAGTGAAAGTTGGAAATTGCGGCTTGAAGCCAACACTACCACATCATTATGCAAAAAAAAACAGAGGTGCAATATCACAACACGAGACCCCCGACAACACCTTGGCTGAGTCTGAACAGAATCGGTGAGAAAAGGCAACCTTGGCAGATTCTAACCCTCACTGAAAAAAAGTCTTAATTTCCTCAACGAAAACTAAACAAAAATAATTTCGTCAACACACATTTTTCCCCAAACTAAAACTAGACTAGATTAAAATCTCATTAATGAACAATAGCTGGGACTAAATCAGTATGCAGTTTCGTCGACTAATGAAGAAAATGTACTTCAATGAATAAAAACTGGACTAAAAATCTCTGGACGTTTTAGTTCATGAACAAAAACGAGATGAAAATTACATGATTTTGTAAGATCAATTGTCTCTGCTAATCTGTCACGTCTGTGACACTGTCATTTGACACACAACATATGGGACAGACAGGAAGTGGATTCATGGTGAAATGTTAAAAAAAAAAAAAAGTCAATTATAGTTATAACTTAACATTAATCCAATGGCTATAACGTTCCAACACTAATTAGCGACTACTAACGAATGCTGGCTAACTAACTAGCTCATAGCTTGTAGACCTTGTCGCCACTGTAATTGTGGGAATGCTGAAGCATTCCCACATGTTATTGTGATTTTTTATTCTCCACACTTTTTCGCTGCGTAACAACTCCTACATAATACTTCCAATTTAGACCGTACAAATTTCAACTAGCTTCCAAAATTCATGCCATCTTGGGTATTTATTGCCTTATTCCACATTACTTACAGTATTCGCACAATTTAATGTTAAAATGTCAACTTTTCACCATTCATGAACTTTTTCTAAGTATCACTTTCCACGCCCACTTCCATACGTATAACTTATCATTACCACGTGTCTGATACTGCTTGGTGGCACCAGGAGCTTCTAATGTCATAATTTATCTCTCAATTTACTTCATAAGCATCCCAGATGCATTCAAATCTTAGCATTCAGCATTCCCACGCAATTTCAACACCATACACTGACAGAAATTAGCATGGATGGTAGATGTTTGGTTTTTTTTTTTTTTGGTTTTTTTTCCAAGTCTTGAGCATGGATGGTTGTGGCTTTTTTTTTCTTTTTTCTTTACAGTTTTGGTTGGCTCTCCGGGACGGGGAAGCGAACCCACAGTACCACTCCGCCATCCAGAGCCCCACAAGGGTGGCAACTGCTACAGGTGTGACGTCACAGGTAGCATCCTCTTTCTGCTATGTGGCTATACTGACATCTACTGACCGTGCATATGTGTTATATAATATTGTAGAACTTGAGGTACAAGTCGAGTGTAATCAATTATAATCCATCAGCAAAATGTGAAACGAATTTTAAATTCTAAATGCCAGGTTATATATGATAGTGTACATAATTTCATGGAAAAAAATCAATGTAATAAAAATGTGCAGTAATGTGTAAAGAACAAAAATAAATTGCGCACTTAATATCTTGAAAATGAATGATATAGAAATATAAACAATACATTCAAATTATTTTTTAACATATTTTAGTATTTGAAGTTATATGAATCAGACTAATACAAAAAAAATTACATTGATCAAACATTTATAGTATTTTTTTAGATTTAGCACTTTTTATTCAGAATAATAAGTATATTTTAAAATATTTTAATGTATTTGTAAATATGTTAATTTACTTGTCAGATAGAGGTCTGCTTGAGTGGGGGGGAAAATTTTTTTTTATTTGTACAGCGAAAAGGAAGAACAAAGACACTTGATTAGGTACACCTGAACCATCTACAGTTCACTTACTGGCCTCAAGCCTGCTTTGGTTGGTTGCAGGTGTACCTAATATTACGACTCAGGGAGCCATGATGAATCGCTCCACTTTCATCAGGTAGGCCGGCTTCAGGAAGCGCTGCAGTTCTCGCTTGCTCAGCCACATGAGGGCGCCGTTGGGTTCCGCGTGGGCTTGGGAATCGCGGGTCAGGACGGCTTTGAAGAAGAAGATCTTGGCGCCCGCCGCCGTGTCGCTGCGGGCGGCTTTGGGCAGCTTGTACTTGTACACGCCGCACGGCGCCTGGCCCAGGAACGTGGCCTTGAGGGCAGGCTCTGTGCGATGAAAGACGCCAAGCTGTCAATCATCTGTTGAGACGCGGGCGCCGGGCTGCTGAATATACCTGTGAGGGAGGCGAGCGCCCTCTGAGCCGTGTGCCTCAGCGTCTCCCCCGGCTGCCACTGGGCCTGAGGGAGCAGCCACAGTTTGTCGCTTCCGACCTGCTGCTCGGACAGCAGCACCAGGGAGTCGGACAGGAGGCGGCGCCACGAGCTCAGGTCCTTGTCCACCTCGTCTGCACATGCGCACACACGGGGGACGGACGTTGCTTAGCAACCCTTGGGACTTGTCAAAGTGCAAGAAGCACTAGAAAAAGTACAGTAGTAGTGTAATCGCGATAAATCGTGATGCTTTGCCTCCCGATAGATTATCGATACGCCTAGGCAAGTATCGCGATATTTGTAGTTAACTCATTTGCTCCCAATAATGTGTAAATACATTTTTTTTAATGTTCTAAGTGTCCCAAAGACGTATTTATACGTTATTGTTTTTTATGCTACAGCATACAGAAGGCTTTGATGCAGCCTCTCAACTGCAAAGAACGG
The DNA here is from genome assembly GCF_051991245.1 of Festucalex cinctus. Taxonomy (NCBI): domain Eukaryota; kingdom Metazoa; phylum Chordata; class Actinopteri; order Syngnathiformes; family Syngnathidae; genus Festucalex; species Festucalex cinctus. The sequence goes on from NC_135414.1 coordinate 30,476,673, forward strand.
TTGCAGAAATGGTAGTTATTACACAAACGGCCAGCAGGTGGCAGCAGAGCAAAGGAGATCAACCAGGGCCATGTAGAAAAAAAGCTGAATTACTTACAATTTTAAATAGATTTGCGAAAACTGATGAAACTTAGCTCTCTTCTAATGCCAATTGCTGCAAAACGGAAATAGATAGAAACATACTTTTTTTCCTGATGAAAGAAGAGACTTTAATCTTTCTTTTGATAGGTTCCATGTTAGGTTATAGCAATAGAACACAATATTCTGTGGGCCTTGCAAAATCAGTTAAAATCCAGTAAAACAGCCGGGAGCGAACGGGATTGCGAAATGTGAAAATGGCTGCCAGTGAATGAGTTAATATACAGCCACTATAACGGCTCCATTACTTATTGCGCAATTATCCTAAATCCTAAATCCTAAAAAAAAAAAAAAAAAAAAAAAAAAATCGATTCTGCCGATTATTGAATCGATTCGAGAATCGTGCGATGTAGTATCGCGATATATCGCCGAATCGATTTTTTTAACACCCCTACCCTGCACGATCAGTGACGCGCATGCGCAGAAGATCCCGCCATCTTGGATCGCTAGCTAATACTAATACTTTATCACAGAGAAAATAATAAAACAGCTGTTTATTCATTTTGGGAGTGAATAGAGTTGTCAGAAAGCTGTTTTTTAATCTATGAATAAAGTTTGACTGACATATCGGACTGTTTTGTTGACATTCCCTTTAGCGCAGCACCATCTAATGGATACATAACGTAACCCCAGCCTCTACTGTAGCGCCTTATATATGGAAAAAAGTTTTAAAATACGTCAGTCTTTGAAGGTGCGCCTTATAATGCGGTGCACCTTATAGTCGTGAAAATAACGGTAATTGGATTTAATATTTAAGTCATTTTATTTATTTACTTTTGCAATGGTACACAAAAAAATTGTCACAGTTTATATAATGAAACAATTGACTATGTAACTGACTGACATATTGCATGACAATAGTGTTTAAGGAAAATATGTTCACAGAAAGTTGTCTCTAATAGTAGGAGTAGTGTGAGGAGAAGTAGTAGAATTTTTAGTAGTGATGAGTAGTATTTGTAGTGGTAAAAGTATTAAGTATTAATAGTAGTAGAAGTATTAGATTGTAGTCTTCCTGACCTGTGACTCTGGGCGCCGGGCTGAATGTCTTGAATTTGCGCTCCCACTCGTCCTCCAGGTCCTGCGTGAGTACGATGTCTTCTTGGTCGTTGCGCTCGTCTTCGTCGTCGTCGTCGTAGTCGTCAGCCTGCTTTCTCCTCAGCTTCTCCGCGTCCGCCAGCAGACGCAGCTCGTGTTCGGACAGGATGCTTTTCTCCAGCTCCATCTTGACAATGCAGATAAAGAAGGAACTAAAAATCAACCATCCTTTATCGTAACCTCATTCCTCCTATCACTTGGTGATAGACAGCTTCATGGGCGCCGCCATTTTGTTATGTGACGTCCTTTGCTACGTTCCTGAAAACAAGGCGGTCTGACACCAAAGTTAAAAGAACCACAATTTTGTGAACTGTATGTAAATACTAACAATATAAAAATGTGGAATTGCATTATTTTGTGACGATATTAATTTATGAAAACACACCTGCTGCATCAGGCGAGCAAAGCGCTGCTCCATCGGGCTCAGCTCCGCCGAGATGACCGGCGGCCGCTGCAAACACACCGCAGCCATCAGAGTCCACGGGGAACGCGGTGTTTCCGGCGCTAGTTTCCTCCGGAGGTTCGAAAGGCAATTTGAACTGTTGGAAAACGTGCGGAACGCACAGTTCGCCGCCGTAGTCCTCTCAAAACCAGAGAGATAACGTAGCAGCGGCTGGCTCGCCACCCTAACACAGGGAGCCGCCATCTTCTTCTGTGACGTTCGCTACCAGCCAGAAAAAAATATAATTGCACATAAGCTTCTCGTAAAGACCTACGCTTTTCATCTTATTTTACCAAATTATTAGAAGATAGCTCAGCAGAACTGTGTCTTTTAAAATAATGTATTACGTAATCTATAAAAAGTGGACGGAAGCGTGCGTTCAAAATTTAGTTTGGAAATATACGAGGGTTTGAATTTGTTCGTGAATGCAGCACATACCCACAATTCTTTGCAGTGAGCAGACTTGTCCATTCCAGTTATTGAGGGGGATATAAGTGTTATTGTATTGTTTTTAAGTTACGTTTCATTGTGCCACAAAACGATTTGACGCATTACATTATGTAATACTCATAATAATTATTAAAAAAATGTATTTACATTTTCACGGAAATATTTACTTTTAACTGGTAAGAGTTTTGTCGCGGTTCATTTACCCCTTCTATTTTAACAACATGATTATGATTACTACTACGGCTAATACTGTCTGGGAGGCGTCAATGTCACGTTTGTAATGTTTTTTGCGGACAATTTGTCTGAAGTTTTCATCCGTTTAAAATGTTGAAATTAACTTGTTCAGTCGTAAACTCTTTGGGTAGTGCTTGTCGACACGCTTCCGCCGAAGGAACCTCGTTGTAAGTCGTTTACTATGCTAAATGCTAACTCGCTAGCCGAATAATACGCTTACCTGCATGTTGTAGCTAACCGGAGCTAGTGGTGTTGTTGTTTTTTTCTGCCATTTTGTGCTTAGAAGCAGCAGGACGTTCCATAGCGCCGCCGTCAGGCTCCAGGAGGCGGCAGCGAGTAGCAAAGACACCTCTGAAGCCTCCAGAGACTTTAGGTGACATCCTTGCCATTTGATGCCATTACGGATATAAGAGATTGATTGACTGATTGATTGGATTTGAACCCGCAGTCATTTACCGCCACTGCCTGGCCAGGACAGTCCACTCAGGTGGGCTGGAAAGAAGTTTGAGGAGTTGGCCATCTTGCACATTAAAGCCACATATAACAAGTAGGTTTATTCAATCGTAGTGTTACTAAACCTTAAAAGTACCACCTAAGAAATATTGAGCACTCAAAATTGATTTCATAGCTTTCTAATCAAATGAGTGCAGCTTGACCTGTTATGCATATAATCATGGCAAACATTGATTTCCCCCATCCTAGCACGCACATCCAGCTGACGGACTGCGAGGGCAAGTCCTTGGTCAGAACTTCGTGCGGGACGGAAGGTTTCAAGAACATCAAGAAGGCCACGCCGCTCGCTGCGCAGACCGCCGCCATCTCTGCTGCCGCCGTAGGTATTAATTTATTATTCATTCATAACATCATATTTCAATTTTTTATTTTTTTTTATCTGCCCCTCCCCTCTGAGAAGAAAGCTACAGCCAAGGGGGTGGCGTTTGTCCGTGTTGTCGTCAAAGGTCTCGGTCCGGGCCGCTTGGTGAGTGAACAAGTAATTTGCATTACTTCCAATTAGAGCAAATATCATAAAATTAATGTTTGGCTGTTTTACTGGATTTTTGACTGATTTGGCAAGGCCCACAGAATGTTGTGTTCCATTGCTATAAAAACATGGAAACTACCAAAAGCAAGATTAAGTGTCTCTCTAATGGCACTGGTTGATCTCTTATACTCTGCTGCCACAGACTGGCTGTTTTTGTAATAACTACCATTGCTTCAAGCATTCTCTTCAGTTCAGAGGCCTGCATCAAAGCCTTCTTTATGCTCTAGCATAAAACAACAACGTATAAATACGTCTTTGGGAGCATGGTAGTTTAAAATAGAACGTATTTATATGTTTTTGGGAGCAAATGAGTTAATAGTATACAACATGAGTAATAACGATACGGGTGTTTGTATAATTTATCAAAGTAGTTTAGATTGTGACCAGGAAATTAAATGTGTATTTCCTCCCTGTGTTTTGTTGCAGTCGGCCATTAAAGGCTTGGGCATGGGGGGCCTGGAGGTGGTCTCAATCACGGACAACACCCCCGTGCCGCACAACGGCTGCCGACCGCGCAAAGCCCGGAGGATGTGATTTAAAAATTAAAAATAAATAAATAAATGTTTCAGAATTTCTTGGCCAGTGACAATAAAGCTTTCATCAGAAAATGTGGATACGACCGGTCGTCATGACGACGCAAGCAGCAGACAGATGGAAGCCAAAAGACCACATCAAACCACTTGACTTTTTATTTTTATTAATTACACGATGCACTGTTACCAAGACAACACAACTTATTTCGGATGCTCTTCATATAAATATAATCCTCAAAAGTGGTGCATTTCTTATTTGAAAGGTCCCTAATGGCAGACTTTTAAACGTTATTCATGTCGTCATGACGTGCAGCAAAATGGACGACGCACACGCGTTTGCTAAAATAGCCCTGCAGAAGCAACATGATATATATTTTAAATATGAAAAAGTACTTCTTCACACTGATTAAAATGATCTGATATATTGTTCTGTACATGACTGAAATGACAGCATGGCAGGCATCAATTGCACAGCAGAACTGAATAGCACGCAGACAACCTCGACAAGAACTCAAAAAAAAAAAAAAAGTGGACTGTAGTGATCTTTTTTGGACACGTAAGATATTTCTGTCAGGACAAAGGGGAAGAGAATATATATATAAAAAAAAAAAAGATTTTGGGGGAGAGGGGCGAATGGCATGAACATGTCACATTTATGAGTGGTTGTTTCAGGGAAAAATAAATTTATGGGAATCTTAAAAAAAAATATATGTAATGAGAGAACTGGCAATACAATATTAAGCAGGAAAGAAGTTTGATCAAAATTAAGCACAAATATAAAAAGCTATTGTGTAAAACAAGCTTCATTTGTAAAATTAACAGGAAAAAATGATTACAAAGAACTCTTAAAATGTGTCATTTTCCCCAAATATGCTAGCATGCAAATTACAATTATGTAATGATGACTTTCTAGAATTATTTTTTTCAACGTAACTTTCCTTTTACAATAGGACCTAATAGTAATTGAACATAATAGTGCAACTATATATTCCCATAAACTCAATAAAACGTATTTTTGTGAAATGAGGACTATTAACACTACAACCTGTTTTAATTGTAACATTCAAATATTTTCTCTGAAAACTTCAACTTTAAAAGTTACATTAAGACTAACTTATTTGGCATGAGAACTTTTATTTTGCCCTTTATATGACTATTTTACATCTATTTAGACTTTAGAAATACATGTTTAAATTTTTCTAAACATGACTTTTTCATTATCAACAAAATTATCTCTAAGAAAAATTAACTTATTAGCATAAAATTACGACTTCTCTCTCAACACATTACCATTTTATAAGATTTCTTCCTCAAAGAAACAGAACTACAACTTTTTCATGATATTCATAATTTCTTTGTATTAAATGTGAACGTATCGTAACATTACGATTAAACATTGTCAACGTTTTGTTGTAAATGACAACATTCATTCCTCAAAGAATAACGTTTTAACTTTTTCCCTGACAAACAATTTTTTTCACTTCACACCTTTTCATTCCCATAACATTACAACTATTCTTGTACATTCCAACGCTTTTGTCGAATTTAAAAGAAAAACAAAAAAAAACACTGTCTCGTAACATCACATGTAAATATGAATAATCGGTTTGTTTACATAGTGCAAACAAGATGGCGAGAGGAAGCAACAGCAGAGATTCTTCAAGTGTGGAGAACTTCCGTGTCGGAGGACGAACGCGTTACAGAGCTGACGTGACCTCCGCCAAGGCACTTTGGCTCCAGAGCAATGAAGGAAAATGGCCGACTTGACTTTTTTTTTTTTTTTTTTTTTTTGCCGAGTATTGCACTTCAAAGTGGCGAGCTTGGATTCGTCGCGTCACTCGCCCTGGAGGTTGCTCAGCTCCAGGTCGTCTTTGCGTCTGCGGTGCTGCTGGCTGAAGTGCGAGCTGAAGGGGTAGAGCTTGGCCTTGGCCGGGTACCTCTGGCCGGCCACGTCCACCTCGTAGTCCCCCCGGTTGATGAAGTCCGGGGTGACGGCGGCGGGCAGGCCGTTGGGCCCCGGCGGCGGCGACACGAAGCCGAGGCACACGTGTCTCTCCAGGGTGTAGCTGTAGGCGCTGCTGGTGGTGGCCCCCGCCAGGTGGCCGTTGCAGTAGATAGGCTCGCCCCACCAGGGCCACAGGTCCAGCTCCGTGTCGTGGTCGTCCAGGACCAACATGACAAAGCGGCGAAAGACCCCGTCGTGACGCTGCTGCAGCAGAGCCGAGCGACCCACGAAATCCGTGTCCTGACAATGCAACGTGACAGAACGCGCCACATCTGTTAACGCTCAACTAAGCTAATGCTAATTTAGCATGCTAAGATAATGCTTAGCTAATATTAATGCTAAGTTAGTATGCTAAGCTAACATTAAGTTAGCATGTTAAGCTAATGTTAATGCTAAGATAATGTTAATTTAACATATTAAGTTAGCATGCTAAGTTAATGCTAAGCTAATGCTAAACTAATGTTAAGTTAGCATGGCAAGCTAATGCTAAGCTAATGATTAGCTAATGTTAATGTTAAGTTAGCATGCTAAGCTAATACTAAATTCGCATGATAAGCTAAGCTAGTGCTAATGTTAAGTTAGCATATTAAGTTAGCATGCTAAGATAATGCTTAGGTAATGCTAATTTAACATGCTAAGTTAGCATTTTAAGCTGATGCTAAGTCAATGCTCAACTAATGCTAAATTAGCACGCTAAGCTAATGCTAATACTCAGCTTTTGACAAAAACTACTGCTTATCGACATCTGCATTTTCTAAATGATCGGTTTATCGGTATCGGTTGAAAATAGAATTATCGTGGATCCCTAATAAAAACAATTTCTAAATGCACTAAATACACAACTTATATAATATTACTACAACTACTACAACAACAACTACAACTACTACTACTACTACTACTACTAGTAATTACTAGTTATGTCATTACTTTGTAATTTTAACATAATTTATCCTTCAATTTCCTTCATTGGCATTCACTTTAGCATTCAGCTTTCAGCATTCCCACGCAATTTCTCCAGAAATCGCACTTAGTCTAGTCATAGTTTTGTAAACATAAAATGTAGTTTTTGATTTTTTTAAAAAAGCATTTTCGTTTTTATTTTATTGTGTTAAAAAAGTTGTTTTTTGAATTTTAGTTTTATTCACTAAAATAACCTTGCTTGGAGTGCCCCATTTTCAGCCGTTGACCGAACGAGTACAAACGCCACCATATCGGCCGGACCGCGTCTACCTTGTCAAACTTGACGCGGAATTCCCGTCCGCACTCCAGCGGCGTGGTGAAGGCGTCCAGGTCTTGTCCCCAGAAGGCGAAGAACTTCTCAATGCGCAGGCTGCGCAGCGCGTAGTAGCCGGCGTTGCGGATGCCGTACTTCTGGCCCACCGACATCACCTCGTTGTAAACGTGCAGCGCGTACTGCGAGGAAGAGAAGAAGCGGTAGAGGAGATGTTCAACAACGCCCGTTTGGCCAATGTTACCTCGGCAGTAGTCCACCGTCCTTAATTATTTTTTGTTACCACCCCCAGGAAGAAGAAAATATTTCAACCCGCCCCCAACTCATGAAAACTAACGAAAAAAAACAAAAAAACAATAAACAATACTATTCAAAAAGCAATTTTGTTAACAAAATAAAATAAAAATGAAGCTGCTTTTTTTTTTTAAATAAATAAATAAATAACTGAAACTACATTTTATGTTTAAAAAACTAAAACTATTATTATAGCAAAAATGTCCTTTGTTGTAGTCTTTTGGTAATTAATTTAATACATGATGAGCCTTTGGGGATGATTTTAAATGTGATTTCAAGTACATTTATGTCCACATTAACCGGAATAAAGATGTTTGAAAGTTATGATTTGAAGTGATGTTTTATTTTTTTCGTTTTAAATATTGCGCACATTTTTTTTATACTGTAACTAACTAAAACTAAGCATTTAAAAAAAAAAAGAAAACTAATACAAACTAACCACCCTGAGTGAAAACTAATTAAAACTCAGTTACAAAAAATAAATAAGTAAATTAAAATAAAACACAAACTAGCTAAAATGAAAATTCCAAAACTATAATAAAACTGGTCCGCCATGGCAATATTGAAAATAGGATAATTTCATTTGACGATAAAATTACTTTTAAGTACATCTTTGCAGAGGAGCTAATGCAACTTGTACACTCTGACGATGAGAGCGCCACTGCCACCTACTGTAGTGGCTGTCCAATTACACTTTATTCTTCTACAAAAAAAAAAAAAAAAAGGTTCCCAAGTTTCCTTGTTTCCCGTATACATTATTTTGGCTGACTTAGTATACAGTATATACTGTAGATATATTCGGTGTGTGGATCTCTAATAAAAAACAATTTGATACGGGGATTGGCTCATGTTACGACTGGTATTATATACATCCGTCGACAAGAGGTTGGCGACAAATATTCCTTAGGAGCGTGTCGATAAAGTTGTGAACCTCAATCGGGATGTAGAGCATGAAGCCCGGCTCGCCCGTGTGCGTCATGCTCATCACTCGGATGCCGTTGGCGTAGCCCACGCTCATCTCCTACAAACAACACAGTGTCAAGCAAGTGTTACCATTCTTTCACATTCCAAACAAAACTCTTTTTTCGCGGTTACCAAAAGGTTTGAACCCACCTTACAGAACATGGAAGGAAAGTGGTCGGGCGTCATTGAAACGTACGAGAGCTCCGCCAGGACGTCCATGGCGCGAGGTCCAATCAGATTTAAAGCTGAAAAAGATTTTTTTTTATGTCACTGTCGAAGTGCAGTAGAGCGCCATTGTGGCGTGCAAAGCTTACCTGTGTACTTCCAGCTGACGTCCTCCAGGTGAAGGTGTGGGTCACTGGGCATATGTTTCTTGATCCACGACCAACAGTGCACTTGCTGGTCTGTTGGGGAGATGATGAAGAAGCTGCAGAAGGACGCAACAAGCGGGAAGCGCGTTAATGCCACCATTCCTTGGCAGGCTCACTTCTATGGAGGACCAAAACCGACAAAATTCAAAATAAATAAATGACTAAAAGTGAAACTAAAAATGGATATAATTTTTTTTTGAAAATTATATACCAAAGAATAAATATAAATGGAAATGAAAAGAGCAAAAAAATCTATATATACATAAATAAATACATTTGTATTTAATATTTGAATTATATTTTTTATATCTGTTTTTATTTTCACTTTTAGTCATTTATTTATTTAGTCATTCATTCATTTAGTCATTTATTTATTTACTCATGTTATTTATTTTTAATTATGGCAGTTTTGGGCCATACTGGCAAGTCGAAATGTTATTCAAATAAGCTCCAGCAACGGACGACAATCGTGTTCACTGTCTGCTCTCGCTTGTTGTCTAGCAACTCGAGTCGCAAGTTGAGGTGACTGCCAAAATTAAAAATAAATAAATGACTAAATAAATGAATGATAAAATAAATAAATACATTACGAAATAAATAAATAAACAACTAAATAAATAAATGACGAAATAAATAAATGGCTAAAATTGAAAACAAAAACGGATATAAAAAAAATAATTCAAAAATTAAATACAAGTGTTTGTATTACCATTTATATTTATTTTTTTTATAGATAATTTTCAAATTATATTTTTGTTTATATCCATTTTTCTTTTCACTTTTAGTCATTTCTTTATTTTGAATTTTGGCAGTTTTTGGTCCTCCATGCACTTCTCCCAACCGCTTAACACGCTAGAGTTGAGGATCATGACTTTGAATTTGACATTCAAAGTTGTTTGATTGTTACAAAGCACTTATATAGAAAGATGTGCAATGCTAAATTATGGAAAATGTGTATTTGCTCTCACAATATTATGACTTTTTTCCACAAAAATAGGCAACTTTTCATTTCCTATGATGTACATGTTAGTTATGTTTAATTGTTTTTTTAAGAGGTCTTTTCTCAAACCTGTTCTTGCTGAGGCGCACGACGCTGCAGTCGTTCTCGTAGCCTCCCCGTTGGTTCAGCATGCCCGTGTGGACGATGTGTCCAACTGGTACGTCCAGGTCGTTGGCACACAGGTGCTGCAGCAGTTCCAGGGCCTCGTCGCCCGAGGACTATCAGACAGCGGGACAGACACCGGAAGACACCCCCGTGAGCGTCATTGCTCCTATTGGAGCCTCAAAGCGTCATTGCTCCTATTGGAGCCTCAATTGTTGCAATGATGTGACAATGAAATGAGCGAAGGGAGACCTACAGTGAGCTCAAATTTGGTGAAGGACGACATGTCAATGATGCACACGGCCTCCTTGCAGCACTTGACCTCCGCCCCGACGATGTCAAACCAGTCGGGCTTGTAGAAAGTCTTGCTCTGGTCCAGAGATAAAAGATCTGCAGGGACAAACGAGAATTCACGTCAGTTATTCATGACACCCTCATCCATTCATCTTAAGCCATATAAAGTTTTTTTTTTGTTTTTTTGTTTTTTAAAAGAATAAATTAAAATGTTTGTTTTTTTTTGTTTTTAAATCCACTAAGGTCAAATTTGAGTTGAATTGAGTGGATATAACTAATTATTTAATATCTTCTTTACACATGCATTTTTGAACACCAACAAGATTAGCCTACGCGAAACGGTTAGCAAACGTGATTAGCATTAGCACGCTAGCGACTATCATTTAAAGTAAACAAACACAAACCACCATTCAGTTCGCACGTACATCAATACAACCACATTAATGATGTAATAGTGTCTTAAATGTAATTAACAGAATACAGACGATGCTTCAAAAATAGTCCATGAGTAAATTTAATGCGCTCAATAACTTCCTGTGCACTGCATGCGTCTGCAAAAAAAGGTCGGCGTCGAAACATGGACGGCGACGCAAACGTGGTTCGTGCGGAGCGTCGATGCAGCCATTTTTTTTTTTTAAGTTGACTTATCTGACTTGGCCCAACAAACCTTTCACTGTCACTTTTTTTTTTAAGAATCTCTTATAATACCTTTGCCAGGTGGAACAAAGTATTTGGGCCTCTCAAAGCCGTGTTTCTCCATCCAGCGAGCTCCCTGCGTGTCCAACCGGTCGTACAGCGGACTTGTCCGAAGCTGCCGGCCCGTCTGGAAGTCCCAGCGAGGAACTTTGAGTTCGTACAGCAGTGCTGGAAACACGCACAGGGAACAGACCCGATAATTTGAAAGTTTAGTCTAGTTTGATGAGGCATGAATTTTGCATGACCATCGACAACAAAATGGCCACTCACGCATGACCTCCATAACGCGGTGTCGCAGGAAGGTGCGGCTGCTCTGCAGGTTGCCAAACCGTTTGATGTCCAGCGGCCACACGTTGGCGCTGGGGTAACCGTAGGTCATCCACTCGGCCAGATACCTGGAAGAAAAATAAAAATAAAATACACATATGGACAAAAGTATTGGGACAGAAGGTATTTCCTGTCAATAAACAAACAAACAGTTCTATGAGGCCGTAATTGCTGCATCAACAAAGTAGTCAACAGAAGGTGTGAAAAGTGATGTCTTAACTTTACTATTTTTTAATTGAGGAAAACTTTAAGAATGCATTGTTGCCATCATCCAGCTGCATTTTCTTTTAATGTGTTATATTTTGAATTTTTAGCATTTTACACAGTGATCTTCTAAACTTGAGATTTTATTTATTTTAGGCATTAAATGTTCTTATCTGCATTATCAATTTTGCACGGCGTAAGGGCCAAGGTTATTTTAGTTAATTAACAAACGGAAAAAAAAAAAAATTGTTCACAAAAAATAAAAACGAAAATGCTGTTTAAAAAAGGAAAACTAAAAAACATTTTATGTTTACAAAACTAACTAAAACTAACTAAGTAATTATAGCAAAAATGTCCTTCGTTTTAGTTTTTGGTAATTCATTTAATGCATAAGTCTTTGGGGATGATTTTAAATGTGATTTTTAGTAGATTTATTTTGATATTAACTGGAATAATGACGTTTTAAAGTGTCAACATAGAAGTGACGTCATCTAGCAGCAGCCAATAGAAAAGCACCTTCAGATGACATCACTCCCATGCTGTTTTTTTAAATAGTGTGCACAAGTAATGCACATATTTATGAAAAAACTAAAACTAATACTAAAACTAACGAAAAGTAAACATTTATTCAAGAACTAAAAAAAAAAAAAAAACTAATAAAAACTAACAGAAACACATTGAAAACGAGTTAAAACTAACTAAATAAAAAAAAAAAAAAAAAAAAAAACTCAAAACGAAATAAAAACTATCTAAAATGTAAAATTCCCAAACTAAAATAACCCTGGTAAGGGCATCATCATTGTTTACATTGTTTACAATGACAATAAAGCTATTTGATTTGATTTGATCCTACTTACTGTTTACCTTATATTAATGGCCGAGGAGTGTTTTCCATGCAAATATTTACCGGAAATATGACTTCACGACTGCATTGGCGCAGGTCACTGACTCCACGCCGTTCCACTATACTCACTTTCCCGCTCCTCCGGCGAAGGCCAGACCCGAGGAGTTCATGCCGGCCAGCACGTAGTAGCCCAAGACGCCCGGCGTCTCGCCCATCAAACAGCGCATGTCGGGGGTGAAGGATTCTGGGCAGTTGACCAGCTGCTGGATCTCGGCCGACTCCAGACCGGGCATTCTCCTCAGCAGCGCGCTGAGCATCGGCTCTGAAAGGGGCCGAAGAGACCCCAACTTTAAGAAACCCAAACTGAACAGGAAGACAGTCGTTTCATCCATTTTGGTTTGTATTAAAGGACTCGTAATTTGACCAACTCCTATGAGGCGTGTGTCCAAATTATTCCCCATCAAATTACGGTAAAATGTATTAAGTATCCCAAAGACTTATTTATACGTTTTTTTTATGCTAGAGGATACAGAAGGCTGATGCAGCCCTCTCAACTGGGTGAAAAAAATGGTAGTAATTACAAAAAACGACCCGCAGGTGGCAGCAGAGTATAAGAGATCAACGAGGTCCATGATGAAAACAATCCGTTTCCCCAAAATTCTCAGCAGATTTGTGAATAATGATGAAACTTAGCTATAGTCTAATGCTAATTGCTGCAAAACGGAAACAGATAGAAATGTACTTTTTTTTTCCTGATGAAAGAAGAGATTCTAATCTTTCTTTTGGTAGGTCCAATAATAATTCTGTGGGCCTTGCAAAACCATTCAAAATCCAGTAAAACAGCCGGGAGCGAAGGGGGTTGCTTCAGTGAAAATGGCTGCGAGTGAATGAGTTAAAAGAGACTTTTTGATCAAATATTTCTATTATTATTTTACATTACAAATAACAAAACATCTTTAGCAAACCTTATCACAAAATGTCCTCCACTTGCTTATTAAGATCCCATAAACAATGGACTGTGTCAATTCTACAAATTATGCAAGTGTATTAGCAACTTACTTGGTTCATGTTACTACATATTTTTATTTTTATTTTTTTTACATTAAACTTCAGCAGCAGCACAACTAAACAGAACATTTGTTACTTTACTTATTCACTTATATATGTGCAAACATAAAGAATCCAGGTTTGGCTTGGCTTTACGACCACCTCTCAAGCTCGAGTACTCTCAGATTACATTAAGGGGGGGTGCATTCAAGGTCACCCAGACGAAGGAGACTTTGCTCACATGCGTGTGGCAAGGTGAACATTGGACTAAGTCCAACATATAACGTTGATAAAATCAGCCTGTACGCACCAATAAAAACGTTTAATGGTGAAAAAAAAATAAAAATCCTCACATGAACTTGCGTAAGGTAAAACGGTTAACAAAAAAAACAAAAAAAAAAAAAAAACAAAAAAAGGTCTGACTTTTGCATTTCAGACTTTACTGAAGAGGGTTGAGCCAAAAGGGAAAGAACGAAAGTCTTGTTAAGGAAGAAACACCCCCCCATAAACTCTCATGACATGTACCCAAAGCTATTTTAAACCGTTACCTGGGTTAATTTAACGACTAATTTGTGCCCAAGGGGTGCTGGTGTGCTAGTAAACAATCATTTAACAAAACCGCCTTTGCACCATTCCCGGTATTCCTCACCAAAGTGGTCCCAGTCCTCCTGCATGTTCTGAATTTCCAGCTGGTTGCGTCCCTCAGTGAAGATGGGCTTGGGATTCTTCTCGAAGCCCCCCGACAGCAGACCTCCCTGCCACGGCCGAGCGTATATCCTCCCGTCCATGTCCAGCACCACTGGAAGACAGTTACAGACAGTGGCAACTTAAGACTTTTTTTTTTTGTTTTGATTAACTCCCAAAACACTCCATATTGTGGATAAAACATTAAACAAACTGGTTTTACGAAGTGTAATTACTGTACAACAGTGAAAATTTGTTGTGATGAACCAAAGCAAAAAAATATTTATCGGAATCGGCCATTTTTGTTGTTTACGTTCGCCTGGAACGCTTTCAGGTCGCAACTGGTCCAATCCGAGTGGGATAAATACGACTTCCCACTGTCCTCGAACGCAGCAGAAGTCGGGTAGTGTCAAATATGGGCCCCAGTTCGTCAGCAACAAAAAATAAATAAATATTCAAAAATAATGACAAAACAAATTTACCGGTCGCACATCCGCAAGTAAATGAAAAATTGACTTGCATTGTCTCAAATTTGAGTGGCAAAATGGCAACATTTTGAGACAGTCAAAATGAGAGACCAAAATGAGAGAGAGAGAGAGACCTGGCGTGTCGGCCGGGAGGTCCTCCTGAAGAGGTTTGGTGAGGAGGTAGAAGTGCTCGCAGCCGTGAAGAGGGACAGAGACTTTGGTTTCGCTCGCCTGGCCCAGCTCGTACGCCCACTGAAGCAACACATTCACAAAGAGTCGTTCACAGACTATTACGTTTGGATATTTTGTTGTTGTTGTTTTTTGTATTTATAAGCAGTGACAAAGAAAACAGACTTGGTCCGTGCCATGTCACGTCACTGTCACAGTGGTGCAAAGCATCATGGTCTATGTAGTTCACAATGCAGGACAGCGGGACAACAGTAATGTTTTTGACAGAGATGTTGAAAAATATTTGCTGGTATGACCGACTTGTGGTCGCGCTAAGCGCCCCAGCGGCCAAAACATTCCTCATTAAAATGAAACTGCACTATTAAACTAACCACCAGAGGGTGCTCAAACTGAACAAATGGAGTACAATCTCTCCCTATTAACTCATTCAGTCCCTTTGCTTCCGACTGTTTTGTTGGATTTTAACTAAATTTGCAAGGCCCACAGAATATTCTGTTCTATTACTATAAAAACATGGAACCTACCAAAAGAAAGATTAGAGTCTCTGTTTTCATCAGGAAATAAAGTACATTTGTATCCATTTCCGTTTTGCAGCAATTAGCATTAGAATTTAGCTAGTTTTCGTCTATATTCACATTCCTGGTAAAAACACTGACAAAAAGAGCTTGCTGCAACATGGCCCTAGCTGATCTCTTGTACTCTGCTGCCACCTGCTGACCGTAATAACTACCATTGCTTTAAGTCACCTCTTCATGTCAGAAGCTGCATCAAAGTCTTCTGTATGCTCTTGTATTAAAAAAAACAACAAAAAAAACATAAAAAGTGTAAACCTGTAACATTTGACACGTTTTTGGGATTGAATGAGTTAACAGACACTTTTAATATTGTAACGTGGCGATGATATAGAAGCATATTTTAATACCGCGATATTGCATTTACATCCCTATCTATTAAGGGGTGGGTCATACCGTCCCTTATTATTATTTTTTTACCTGTCCAGCACAATTGACAAAATATTCACACTCGATGGAACCGCGGTCCGTCTCCACCGCCGTCACGTGGCCCTTCTCCACCAGGACTTGCTGAACGCTGGTTCTCTCCAAGATTTGAACTCCTGAGAGGAGAGACGCAAAAGAAAGAAGAAATTAGGCATGCAACTCTGGTATAAAATCACAAGCAGTGTGCCGTGCCTTGCCCAGCCGCTGCCACGGCGAGCGCATGATTGACATCCGGCGGCGACACCACGGCGTCGGTGGGTAGGTGGAGCGCCCCCACTAGGTCGTGAATGTTCACCAGGGGGTGCAGTTTGGACACGTCTTTGGGTTTCACGATGTTACAGCTGATTCCCATCACCCTGGGAAAAAAAGATACACAGGGAACGGTTGTTATTATTATTACATTCTTCCATGCTTAAAGTGTGAACTCTAACCCTAAGTAAGACGTTTTGTTGAATATTTTCATCAAAAATGGATGTTAAAACATCAAATCGGCCCATACTGAATCGATGCAAGAATTGTGCACTGTAATATTGCGGTATATTACCGAATCTTTTTTTTTTTTTTTTTTTAACACCCCTATTGTGAAGTTTTATGTGCATCTTTGGAGGTGTATTTTTCTGAATATTGCTGCCTAATTCTGCTTTGAACAACTTTAGAGATTCCACCAAATTAGTAATAAATGCAAAGTCTCACTTGAGTCTCGACGCGAGGCGCTTCAACGAAATGAAACGGTCCTGATTCTGAGCCAAACACAGAGAGCCCGTCTTCACGTAGCCTGAAACGCACAAAACAGGAGGTCAGATTCCAAGATGGAGGTTGGTCGAGATACTGCGGCGGCTTATACCCGTCTTGACTCCAGTTTCCTCCTCCAGCTGCTGATACAGAGCGATGGAGTAATTGGCCATTTTGCACTCAATGGAAATGGGCTTGGCCACACTGACGATGCCAGCGCAGAGTTTGGTGGTTCCCGCTCCGAGTCTGTCAATAAACAAAACGATAACGAATATTATCATCGTGACAGTAGAAGGATTTGTGCACTCTCTTTCATCTGTGTCATTTTAATTTCAATCTGTCGCCCTCTCTTGTGACTAAAAAAATGGTTGAATTCTCGACGAAATAACACACCTGCCCTGCTCCAGGAGAACGATATCAGTCCAGCCCAGCTTTGCCAGGTGATACGCCACCGAAGTCCCCACGATGCCCCCTCCGCAGATGACCACACGGGCCTGGCTGGGCAGTGGCAGCGGCTGGGAGGAGGAGTCCCCCCCGCTCACCGTCTGCATGCAGTTGGTGGAAGTCCACAAGCCCCTGCCGGCCAACGCGGAACCCGTGTGAGGAAGCAGCAGCCTGGGGAGCAGGGCGGGGGACAGAGCCCTGGAGCTCCGCACACAGCTACACATGGCTGCCGGTGCTCTCTGTTGATAGAAACACAAATGCAACACTAACTGCAAGCTTCTCAAGGCTGTTCAAATGTTGCTGGAGATTGATTGTTTGCTTCTCGCTATGCTTTTTCTGACTAGACTAATCATAATGTTTGCTATCTAATATAAGCTGAGATGCACTGTATCATCAGCAAGTTGCTAAAGAAGGCATAGAAATGGACGTCTTTGAAGTCTATTTGTCTTTCAAAAGCTTACAGATCGTCAAATTTAGCTGGAAAGGTGAAAACCCGAACACTGTATCTATCCCCAACTATTGGAGAAGAGTGTGTGTAAATGTTTAACAAACTCCTCTTAGTATCAAATCAAATGGGTCAAACCTTGCGACTATATAGGAAATGCGGGTCACAGGGTGGCAGGTGGGAATTATTTTAAATCAACCTGTGCTCCAAGTCAACTTACAAAAGTCCTTCAGGTGTCCCAAATGGGCTCGTCGACTTCTGCTAGCCTCCAAAGCTCGTCTTTGCCACAGATGACAGGAAGCTTTAGCACTTATTCACTGATATATTTGTGCTTTCACGGCCTTTTTATTGTTTTTATAAATGTGTTAAATTGTCTCTTATGTTCGTGTTGGAGGAGGGGTCGTCGCGCCAAGCGGCAGATACCGCGGCTAATGCTAACGAACAGCTAGCAAACAATGTCGAAGGGGAAAAGTATCAAAATGTCAACAAGATGCAGAAGGACGGCTCTGCTTTTACTTGCCTTTCCGGTCGTGTTGTTCACTTACCAACTAATTCAGTCGAAGTGGAATTTTAACGTCAAGTATACATGTAAACGTGAGAGCAACGGGATCGTGTTTATGATGACGGAAGGAACTCTTGTTTTGGTCCAAGCCAGGCAAAGCTGTCGCGTATCCAGCGAAAGGCGTGCAAGCTAGCGTAAGCATAAGCGGATGTTACTTCTTACGTGAAAGCGAAAGGGTGGCTTTATTTTGAAAGGCTATTACCGGAAGTTGAGTTTTCGATATAGCACATCGCCTCAATCAGAGCATATATTAATATTGTACAGTTGTTTTATGTTTGAATAAATAAATAAATAAATTAATACTTTTTGGATCACCTTTTGTGATTCAGTTCGTTCAAAGAACATTTCTATTGTGAACAAATAAGCCCAGTACACGTGAATCCTTTGCTGCATGACAAGCCACAAAACAAATAATCAACTATTTTTATTTATGGACATGTTTTTAAATTTCACCTATTTACAATCACCTAAAAAAGAAAAAAAACTAACACAAAAAAAGACCACAATGAGAGTTAAAATACCAAACAGTATGTATTAGTACAATATGTAATGTTCATTAGCATCAATGTACTGAGTATGTATGTTGAGTCAAATGTCTCTTGAATTTATATAATGTAGCATTATTATTATTATTTTTTTAAATAATCCATTGGCCACTTAACAAGGAAAGGGGAGATGGAGTTTTCTTTTGTACCACAAGATGGTAGCAGAGGAACTCATTCAGCTCAAAGACAAGGAAGTCCAATTAAAAAATAAAAAAAATAAAAAGATTCAGCAAATTAGTATCAGTAAATGAATAAGTGTACAACTACACCAAGGACAAGTCAAAAACCAGAAATGAATTAATGCTTTATCACATATTATGCATCAGGGCATCAGATTTAGTATTTAAATGTTTATAATACAAGCAATGTCACTGGTAGTTGCTAAAATTTCACAATGACCTTTGAGAGCTGCACAAAAAATGTTTTCAAAATTACTTTTCATCGTTAGCCTTGCTAAAGAACCACACATCCCATTCAGTACTATTTCCATGATAACATTTTTACATTCAGTTTTATATTGCCCCATTTTTCATACGTCACAAAGGCTTCAGCACATCGAGGATGAATGGTTCGAGGAATTTTAGTGTAGCTCGCTCAGCCATTCATTCGTGCCCACATATTTTTTTAGCTTTAGCCACGTGAATCCATCAAGCCATTTTACTGCGCATAGCAGGTTAACAATCCTTGTTTATTATCATACTGAATTTGCTGTTGAGGTTGAAAAATTGTCCAGGCACATTATACTGCGATTTCATTTGAGCATCATGTTTTTGTTGACTTGGAAATCTACTAAAGGAACGATCACTAAAAATATTCTCCTTAAAATGTCATTCTGGAAATAAACCCGTCACTTGAATATATAGCAAAATCGAAATGGAAAAAAAAAAGGAGAGAATGAGCAGTCACTCAAAACTATTCAGAGGGGATTTTCGAAAAGTTGATTCATTTCAATTTGTACGTATGCGGAATAATTAAAACAGTCACCACAAATTGACTCATGGTGTGCCCTACTGAAAAGGGATTCGTGGCACACCCTGCCAAATCAAGAATTTGAGCAATTAAGACAAAATCAAGCTGTTACTTAATTTACACTGAGTCGATCATAACTTTTTGAATAACCGAGAGAGACTGAGGAGTCAAAGCCCAAGTCAAGGTGAAGACTTTGTGGACAGAACAGAAACCGACAACTGAACTCACCTTACAAGTAGGCATGTAACGATAACGGCTTGTGATATCTCGATATTAAAACTGCCACAATCCCATCGTCATCATGTCACGATATTAAAAGAAGCACAACTTTAAAAAAAAAAAAAAAAAAAAAAAAAGTCAGGTTGATTTCCATTTCTGCAGTTCCAGCACCCTCTAGTGGCTATTTTATTTTTTATTTTATTTTTTTTAGCGCCGTTTAATTTTCACAAGGCATGTTTTGGCCCTTCTATGTTTAAAATCCACGCTAATGGTCAAGATGAAGCGGAACGGAATATGCTTGTGAGTCAATATGTGGATGAACTCAACATGTGCGCATTAGCAGACAATATTAAGTGTTATTAAAGAATTGTAGGTTGTTTATATGCATTGTTGTTATGTACAAAAGTACAATATTGTCTTTTTTTTTTTTTTAAATGTTGTGACTTTTTTTTTTTATATCCCCAACCTCCCCACAATATCGTGATAATTATATCGTGACCTTCATATTGTGAATAATATCATATCGTGATGTTTGGATATCATTACATCCGTACTTACAAGTAGGTTGTGGGAAAAAAAAATATTGGATGAAATAAATCAAACCGTTACATTTTAAAATCAATGACAGATTTCCACTAGCAGAAGCGACCTATTGACGTGAAAGCATCCTAACACATGAGCACAGTAATATCAGATATGAGTCACATGACAGTACATGTAAATAAATAGACGGTCCACACACAGGCACTAACTGGGAATTGGGCCCTGCAGTGTAAATCCAGCCCAGGCTACAAGCAGGACATCAGGGCGGGGGGGGGCGATGGCGATTGGGTTGCCCGCTCTACACCTCGTTTTGCTGACTGAGCTCCTCGGAGACGCTGTTGTACTCGGTGGCCCGGGTGCTCATGCCCAGGTACTGTTTGAGGAACTCGCTGAAGCGTTTCTGGTTGTTCCACTTGCGCGCCGACTTGCGGATGCCGATGAAGCCGCCGTAGCGCTTCTGGTAGGACCGGGCCGGCGCCATCAGCTTCCGGTAACCGTGGCGGCCCTTCACGAAGCCGCCGAACCTCTTGGAGACGTCGCCCGGAGCCGCGTCGCTGTCGTCGGGGCCCCCGTACCCTTCTTCGTCCAAGGGCGGCGCGTCGCCGAGACTTGCGTCTCTTTCGTCCAGTCCCAGCGCACGGGTCATGTGATCGAACCGCTGCAAGGCCAACGGCGTCTCCTGCCCGTCCTCCGTTTCCACTTCCTCTTCTTCAGCGGGGAAAAAACCCTCCACTTCCTCCTGGGACCTTTTGGGCATAGATGAGACTGACAAGGACCCGCGACAGGTGTCCCAGGAGGACGCCGGTGAGGTGGAGCCTTCGCACCCAAGGAGACACTCCTGACAGGGAAAAAAAAGGTGAAAGGATTAACTCTGCATGCTTTTTCTGTCTTATTTTTTATTCCAGAAAAGAGAAGCCTCAACAATGGGGAGTTGGCGAGAAGGCTCAACTCAACTCAACTCAGCTCAACTCAACTCAACTCAACTCAACTCAACTCAGCTCAGCTCAGCTCAGCTCAGCTCAGCTCAGCTCAGCTCAGCTCAGCTCAGCTCAGCTCAGCTCAGCTCAGCTCAGCTCAACTCAACTCAACTCAACTCAACTCAACTCAACTCAACTCAACTCAACTCAACTCAACTCAACTCAACTCAACTCAACTCAACTCAACTCAACTCAACTCAACTCAACTCAACTCATCTCAACTCATCTCAATTCAACTCAACTCAACTCAACTCAACTCAACTCAACTCAACTCAACTCAACTCAACTCAACTCAGCTCAGCTCAGCTCAGCTCAGCTCAGCTCAGCTCAGCTCAACTCAACTCAACTCAACTCAACTCAACTCAACTCAACTCAACTCAACTCAACTCAACTCAACTCAACTCAACTCAACTCAACTCAACTCAACTCAACTCATCTCAACTCATCTCAATTCAACTCAACTCAACTCAACTCAACTCAACTCAACTCAACTCAACTCAACTCAACTCAACTCAACTCAACTCAACTCAACTCAACTCAACTCAACACAGCTCAACACAGCTCAGCTCAGCTCAGCTCAGCTCAGCTCAGCTCAGCTCAGCTCAGCTCAGCTCAACTCAACTCAACTCAACTCAACTCAACTCAACTCAACTCAACTCAACTCAACTCAACTCAACTCAACTCAACTCAACTCAACTCATCTCAACTCATCTCAATTCAACTCAACTCAACTCAACTCAACTCAACTCAACTCAACTCAACTCAACTCAACTCAACTCAACTCAGCTCAGCTCAGCTCAGCTCAGCTCAGCTCAGCTCAGCTCAGCTCAACTCAACTCAACTCAACTCAACTCAACTCAACTCAACTCAACTCAACTCAACTCAACTCAATTCAACTCAACTCAACTCAACTCAACTCAACTCAACTCAACTCAACTCAACTCAACTCAACTCAACCCAACCCAACTCAACTCAACTCATCTCAACTCAACTCAACACAGCTCAGCTCAGCTCAACTCAACTCAACTCAACTCAACTCAACTCAACTCAACACAGCTCAACACAGCTCAGCTCAACTCAACTCAGCTCAACTCAACTCAACTCAACTCAACTCAACTCAACACAGCTCAACACAGCTCAGCTCAACTCAACTCAGCTCAACTCAACTCAGCTCAACTCAACTCAACTCAACTCAACTCATCTCAACTCAACTCAACACAGCTCAGCTCAACTCAACTCAACTCAACTCAACTCAACTCAACTCAACTCAACTCAACTCAACTCAACTCAACACAGCTCAACACAGCTCAGCTCAACTCAACTCAGCTCAACTCAACTCAACTCAACTCAACTCAACTCAACTCAACTTTACGTATTTCAGGATTGGGAATTCAGGTATTGCCTTTAGCCAACAGAGGGCGCGCTCGCCTCTCTCCTCTCTTGAAAAGCCGGAAGTGATCAAAGCCCCGCCCCTAACCCCACCCCTCCACGTTAAAACACTGCCAATAAGTTAAAACTGAAAAAAAAGAGAAGTGAAACTGAAAACCTGTGACACTCGAAAAAGAGAGTGTAAAAAAAAAAAAAAACATCTGCAGATTGGCATTGAAAAAGACATAATCCAAAAAAATATGCTTAAAGAAAATAGCGTTATTTTTAATGTCTGTATTTTATTTTTCAATACAGCCTTTTACAATGCCAATATTTGTTTTCACTGATCGGGAGGGGGGGGGGGGGGGGTCACAAAGACACATGGCTTGAATTGAACATGAAGTCAGCCATTTTGTTTTGAAGCAGCCATTTTGGGCAAATTCCTGGGCGAATACTTCAACAAACAGCTACTGTGGAATTTGCATGTATAAGCCCCAAAACCAAGCGGAGTCAATGTATTCCAAAACATTTTCGCCAAAGCTATGGAAAATGTTTGAGAATTCGACTGGACATGTCAATCGAAAAAGTATCCCAAAGACCTGACCCAAATTAAACAGGAAGTCAGCAATTTTGCTCATCAATGGCTTGATTTGAAGAGAAAATTACTAATTTTGAGGGACAATTGTTTCCTGGTTAATCTTTTTCTTTAGAATGGTCAGTGCAAATTCATTCTGATAAACATACATTGTTCGTTAAATACCTCCCTTGTAATTAAGTGTACTGCTAAGTGAGCCGAATGGTGTTGTCACAAGGCAATAAATCATCATTTTGTGCCTTCATGCCCTCAAACGTCTTTTCTTTTCCGTGTCGACTTGTCGAGAAGAACGCACACGCGCATCCCCCGGAATCAATTAGCCACAACAAATTAGTCAAAAGTCAAATGGCAAAAGGCTAATTTGTTGAGTCAGACGGAGGGAGAAGTGGAAGGTTTGCCTCTTATCGGCAAATGAAAATGGAGTCTGTCAGGAAAGCTTAACGAATAGCGCGCGAGCGTACGTGCGTGTAATGTGTGCCATATGCGCTCACCATCCTGTTGAAGGTGAGCCGTTTGGGCAGGATGAGGCTGCAGGACAGGCAGTCATTTTGACAGTCGACTTTCGCGCCATCAGCGCCGAGCAGCGGCGGCAGCAGCAGCATCAGGAGCGTCGCCAGCGTCTTCATGATGGTCTGCGGGACAAAATATCAACATGGGACAATCTTTCGTCTTCCGATAAGTGTTTTAATTATTTAGCTTTTGTTGAAATAAGTCACGCGGAACAACATAAACCATTTGGGAGTCACTGTAAAAGTGACCGTGTCATAGTGTCATGTGTTGCTAGGCAGAATATGTAGAAGATAAGGGTCAATTCCCAAAATATTTTAAGCCCTAAAACCAGTTCCACTTAGCAACATGAAGTTTAGGCATGTCAATCTTAGCTTTATCAACAACAAAAAGTCTCAAGAAGCCGTGCCCACACAGGAAGTCCGCCATTTTGTTTCAAAGAGGCCATTTTGTGGGTTAAACTTGAGCCATGTACACAAGTTCAAATGGATTAATCTTAACATTTTGTCATGTCATGTAACGTCTCAAGAACCCATGCCCACAAAGGAATGTCCGCCATTTTGTTTCTAAGCGGCCATTTTGTGGGTTAAACTTGAGCCATGTACACAAGTTCAAATGGATTAATCTTAACATTTTGTCATGTCATGTAACGTCTCAAGAAACCATGACCACAAAGGAAGGTCCGCCATTTTGTTTCTAAGCGGCCATTTTGTGGGTTAAACTTGCACCATGTACGCAAGTTCAAATGGATTAATCTTAACATTTTGTCATGTCATGTAACGTCTCAAGAACCCATGCCCACAAAGGAATGTCCGCCATTTTGTTTTAAGCGGCCATTTTGTGGGTTAAACTTGAGCCATGTACACAAGTTCAATTGGATTAATCTTAACATTTTGTCATGTCATGTAACGTCTCAAGAACCCATGCCCACAAAGGAATGTCCGCCATTTTGTTTTAAGCGGCCATTTTGTGGGTTAAACTTGAGCCATGTACACAAGTTCAATTGGATTAATCTTAACATTTTGTCATGTCATGTAACGTCTCAAGAACCCATGCCCACAAAGGAATGTCCGCCATTTTGTTTCTAAGCGGCCATTTTGTGGGTTAAACTTGAGCCATGTACACAAGTTCAAATGGATTAATCTTAACATTTTGTCATGTCATGTAACGTCTCAAGAAACCATGACCACAAAGGAATGTCCGCCATTTTGTTTCTAAGCGGCCATTTTACCATTTACGGTCTGTGTTTCCAAAGTGGTCGCCATTGTAGCGTGACATACTTGTAGACCGTCGGTGAAGTCGGGGTCCTTTTAAATTTTCCAACTTCGCAAGTGAGATTTCCGAGTTCAAGTGGCGTCACCGTACACACTTCCTGGTTTGAACTCGGAAAAGTCCGACTTCCGACCATCCTCGAATGCAGCATAAGATATCAGAGGAAAACGGCTGCCATTTTGGCTGTGAAGCAGCCATTTTCAGTTGACAAGCAAAGGCAAATCTCTCCTCAAAATGTTGAACATAAAATTGCTAACCACATGTGCCAGACATAGGTGACAATTAACTGTCAAACATTTTAGTTTTTGTCATTGCGTGTGGGTGGAGCTTGACGGGAACATTGATGAATCACCACAGAACATGAAACTGTAAGTAACTCAATTCCAAACTTAAAAAAACAAAAACAAAAACAAAAACAAAACAGAAACTTGGTAGCCCAAGTCTTCTGCTTTGGTATAGTGGCCATTTTGGTGTCATATTGGTTATTTCCAGGGTCCATTAACCCCTTGAACTCGAGATTTTGTCTGATTGTTACCCAATTTGAGCTATGCTTGACAAAGTGGTGACGCTAACTTTTTAAACATTTGCGTTTTCGTCATTATGTGTGTTTGTGCAGAGTGTGATGGTGAATGGCAATGACTCAAAAAAACAAAAAAAAACAAAAACAGGACCACTTTACGTATCTCACAATGATGAGCACCCTTTAAAAAGAATACATGCATTGAACAATAGACCTTATTAGAGTCAGACATCTTGACTGGTCTCCGCCAGAAGAAGAAGAAAAAAAAACACAAGTGCTGCTAAATGACAAGTGACGGAAAAGCTGAGCGTCACCATGATAATAATAATAATAATAACTATCGTGTCTTCACTGAGACGCTTCAAAGAAGGCGAATGAGCGTTTTCAAGGGCGAGACATGAAAGATGACATTTACTGACGCAAAACGAGACGAAGAAAGCTTTTTGACCTCATTTCAGGAGCGCACGAGGAAAAAAAAAGTGCATTTTCCACTCGTTTAACAAACTCATTAGCTCCTTTTATTGACGCCTCCCTTAAATGAATGCCCCTGGCAACAACACTGACTCATTGCTTCACTCACAAAGATTCACTAAACTCGTGTACAAACGCTTATACGTACGGTCAATTAATTTTTCACATGAAAATTCCCACACACAAAGACAGTGATGTGCGTGCACGATATCGGCATTATCGATATTAAAAACAAATCTTCCATCTTCAAATCTACTTCTACTTTCTGACGTGACTGAAGCAATCTTATGAGGATTTTTTATTTTATTTTATTTTATTTTATTTATTTATTTATGTATGTATTTATTTATTTATTTATGTATTTATTTATTGCAATGTGGTATAGTAACTGCGCAAAATGTTGATGACGAGTTCGCCTTGAAAGGATCCCTAGAAATGGACAAACTGGCTCTAAAATGGTTCCCTCGAAGCAAAATGGCAGACTTCTTGTTTTTTGGAATTTTTCATTTTAGGTAGTTTTGATTTTGTTTTGAGTTTTTTTTTTTTTTTTTTTTTTAGTTAGTTTTAATTAGTTTTCAGGGTGGTTCTGTTAGTTGTTATTAGTTTTAGTTATTTAATAAATGCTTTGTTTTAGTTTAGTTCTAGTTTTAGCATTAGTTTTAGTTGTTGTTTTTTTTGTTTAGGTTTTTTTTTCGTTTTGTTTTTTTAAATGTGTATTACTTGTGGATAATATTAAAAAAAAAAACAGCATGGGAGCGACGTCATCTTTTGTTGGTTTTCTATTGGCTGCTGCTAGATGACGTCACTTCTGTGTGACACACTTTCAAACCTCCTCATTCCGGTTAATATCAAAATAAATCTCCTTCAAATCATCCCCAACGGATCATGCATTAAATTAATTACCAAAGACGGAAACGAGAGGACGTTTTTTCTTATTATAGTTAGTTTTAGTTCATTTTGTCAACATAAAATGTAGTTTCAGTTTGTTTTCATTTTTTTTTCTTTTTTTTAAAAAAGCATTTTCGTTTTTATTTTATTTTTTTCTGTCATGAACTGGAGGTCGGATCCCAAAGCGCAGACACAAATAAGATTTGAACGATTTATTCACATCGAGAGGCATGGAACAAACTCGACTCGACGAGAAACAAAGAGTTGCACAGTGATAACAGAGGTAATAACAAAGACACACGCTTCTCGGGAGGCTTATATAGACAAGGAATCGATCGGATTGGTTGTGGCTAGACATGTGGGTCACAGGACTGACATGGAATGATCTGATTGGCTGTTGACCAGGTAAAGGGATTAAAGATTCCTGACATCACATAACATCACATAGCCTAAAACCAGTTGAAAGTAGATGTTAATTGACACTTGTTACATCAGTACATAACAGACACTTGACCTCAAGGTCATGAACCCAACTTAACAGGTCATGAACTCAAACTTAACCCTGGCATGACCCCAGACATGATCGTTAACGAAATTGTTTTTTTGTTTTGTTTTTTTACTTTAGTTTTAGTTAACTAAAATAGCCTTGGTTAGAGGTGATGGAGGCCAAAACTGCTTACTGTCATTGACCTTCTTATTGATTATTTTTTTTTATATCCCCAATCATTGAGTGCCATATTGTTTTTTTCCCATTGCAAATAAGCAACTATATACACTGACTGAATTTGAGCTAAGACATCCCGTCGACTGTCAGGTTCACCTGGGAGCTCCCTGAAAGCAATTCATTTGTTTTTAATGAACCGATTAACTGCCGAGTAAACCAGCTAATTAAGCCCATTAACTGTCTGCACTGGTGGAGGTTCTGCTACGATTACCTCCAACCTTCCGCTCAGCACCCAAATCCACAGAAAGGTCGAAGTCCTCTTGAACTTGACGAAAACGGGAGGGGGGTGGAGTCAAGCGTGAAAAAAAAAAAAAAGAAAATGTGGTCCAGCATGTGGAAACGAGTCGTTTCTTTTTTTCTCTATGATTGCTTTCCTCCCATCGAGAACATGAAAATGACTTCCGGCGACCTAAAGCCGGATTATTCATGGACGATTGAACTCACTGCACATTCTTATTACCAAACTCCAACTGGTTGCTCAACTTTGTGGTGGTTTTCCTCATCGTGTTTCTTTTTTTTTTTTTTTTTTTTTAAGGAATAATTGACCACACATTTGCATGCAGGGTGCAGAATATGTTTTTATAACCTTACTCCTGTTATTTTATAGATATATTCATTTATATAAATACTAGAGGTGTGAATTGCCTCGTACCTGGCGATTCGATCCGTATCACGATTCATAGGTCACGATTCGATTCGATATCGATATTAATTTACAAATCGATTTTTTTTTTACTCAAATTTAGAAAATACGATTCAGTAAACTTGTACATGTACACTGTAAGATTTGTATGAAAATGTATTATTTATTGATCTGAAACAGTATTTAACAAACAGGTTGTAACATTTTTCATGTTTGAACAGCGTTGAAATAAAATATTAAGGCTTAATGTTCCATGAATATAACATTCTTAAGGTGTGAAATTTAGACGTTTTGTTGAATATATTTCCATCAAAAATGGATATTAAAAAAATCGATTCGGGTGCCTGTAGAATCGATTCGAGAATTGCGTGCGATATATTGCCGAATTGATTTTATTTATTTTTTTACACCCCTAATAAATACAGTCCCCTCCAAATGTATTGTAATGGCAAGGTCGTGTTCCTTTGTTTTTGTTTTTGTTGTACACTGAAGACAGTTGGAAGATAAATGTTCAGAATTCCAGCCTTTTGGTGGAAACAGGGATAGGCTCCAGCACCCCTGCGACGCTTGTGAGGAGTAAGCGGTACAGAAAATGGATGGATGGACATTATATTTTGAATTGCAACATTCCAAAAACTAGTGGAGGTAAAAACATCTCCAATATAAATGTGATTTTTTTTTTTGTATGTAATCAGGTTTTATATTTAAAATTGTTTGAATTCTTCCTATGGCGGGGTTATGACAGGCAGACACTGTAAGCTAAATCCAATTCTCCCCTGTTCAATGTGTCTTGGCGGCGAGTTCACGCGCACAAATATGGGGTCACGTCCGACAGTTTATTGATCTTCTTTTTGTTCGGCTCTCCAAGGTGAGACGTTGTGAACGTGTAATTTTTATTTAGACGGGACTGGTCTAAGAAAAACCTAACGAGCGGTATCGGCGACACTTGAGCATTGAAAGCGTTACTGCTCGATGCCTCGCTCGATTAAAAGATGTGATCAACAACTAAACACATAGAAGAGTCCACTAACAATCTTCTTCTTCTCCTCTTCGCCTTTGTCAAGGCTGCTCCTCCTTTTGAGAGAAGTAAAAGCCAAAGAAAAAGCTCGTGCAGGCCTCAATCCCGTCACCTTGTGACATAAACGCGCGTTTAGCAACACGTCTTTTGTGAGCCGGTGTGAGAAAACGAAAGCAACGGGGAGGGATAAACGCGGTCGGTCCACCCCGCTGCCCTCCACAAAGGAGTGCCCCGTTGTTTTGGGAACATTTCCTCTTTGGATGAACATTAAATCAGCGCCGCTTTCACGCCGGCATCCTGGCGTGTGACTCGTGACTGCATGCGCACTATTTTAATCCCCCTTTTCATCCTGTCTTTACAGTCTTTACTGGTCTCTGAAGGGGTCTTTGATATTTTCCCCATGTTTGTCTTTCTCATGTGGGCTACGTAATCCCCCTTTCATGCAGAGACTCTGCACAATTGCAACAGCGATAACAGAAGATCTGCGTGCATCTTTCACACAGGATGGGTCAACATGACAGGTCGTGATTGCCGTGGATGCCCACTGGGGTTTAGGGGTGGGGAACCCCACGATACGATGCGATATGCGACACAAGGCTCACGAGAACGATTATCTCACGATATGATGACAACGCGATTATCAATATATTGCTCAGGTAATAAATCCACGATATTCTACAATAAAACTAATCATCAAATAATGATAATAATAATAATAATAATGATACAATACATAAATCTCAATGAATAATAATACAAATAAATAATAAATAAATAATAATAATACAAATAAAAAATAAATATATATATATATATATATATATATATATATATATATATGTATGTTATGTGTTTCTATTTTGTTTCTATTTTTTATAGAATGAACCGACCTAACTTTTTAAATCATTTAACCTAAAAAGTTGGTAAAAAATTAAATAAATAAATAAATACATAAATAAATAAATACATAATTATAATATCCCACAAAGCAACCCAATTTTTGGGTTGTTTTATGGGTTATTCATTTGACCCAACTTTTTTAACTGAATAACCCAAAAAGTTGATTTAGTCCCTTTTTGATCTAATTTGGGTTAATTTTAACTGTTTTAAGAGTGTATTTATTAAATTAATATAAAAAAATAAATGAATAAAGTTGTTTTACATTCTACATGTTTCAAATGATTAAATAACATCTATTAGATCCTATTATGAATGTTATTAATATATTTTAGATAACAGATTTCCTTTAATAACATAATGGGACCTTAAGGCTGATCTATGAGCGCATTGGCTGAAATGGGGAAAATCCCTAACGATAAATTAAGTCGAAATCGGTCCATCCACATCAGCGGAGCTCGAACGGAGTTCAAAGTTCAAACCGTTCTCATTTACCATCATGCCTTGCTGGTGACGGACAAATAAATTAAGCGTATTTATTTGTCAGACTTAATTGGTTAAATGAATGAAGCAATCCAGTTTGATATGACACTACGACAATTTCCAAAGATTTTTTTTCAAAAGTGTATGAAAGCCCCCCGCCCTGACCCGCGTGCACTCCTTACCCGTGTTCTGGTGACAATCCTCAAGGTGGGGGTCCCTCAGGTGCAGGCTGGAAGAAGTTAAGTTTCCTCAGTAAAGCGGCGACGTTTGTGGCTACGTGGAGGATGCGGGCGAGCGCTCTTATAGGGATAGGTCCCCCCACCCCCCACCCCCCTCTACCCATCGCCATCACTTGCCACCAATCACCAATCTCCTCCTCTGCCGGTTCACTCTCTCGCCTCCTCCAAAGTCCGCATGGAGGGAAGGAAAGGGAGAATGCAAGACACATGCAAGAATAAATAACAAATGATAATAATAATAATAATAATAATAAATAAAATAAAATATAAAATAAATAGAAATAAAATACATAAAATACATAAAATACATAAAATACATAAAATAAATAAAATAAATAAAATAAATAAAATAATAATAAATAATTGCAGTGTTGCAAAAAGCTCGAAATGCATAGAATAGTACGGCACTGTTTTTAACTCATTCACTCGCAGGCGTTTTCACTGAAGCAATGTCCCCCCCCCCCCTTCCCTCCCGGCTGTTTTACTGGATTTGGACTGGTTTTGCAAGGCCCACAGAATATTGTGTTCTATTGCTATAAAAACATGGAACCTACTAAAAGAAAGATTAGAGTCTCTTCTTTCATCACGAAAAAAAAAAGTGTATTTGTATGCGTTTTATCATTAGTCACAAATCAGGTCAAAACACCGGGGGAAAAGAGCTTGTTGCAACATGGTTGATCTCTTATACTCTGCTGCCACCTGCGGGCCGTTTTTTTTTTGCAATAACTACTATTGCTTTAAGCGACCTCATCAGGGCAGATGCTGCATCAAACCTCGAACACTATATATATATATATATATATATATATATATATATATATATATATATATATATATACATGTATGTTAGGGGTGTCAAAATTAGTGCGTTAATTTTGAGTTAATTTAAAGTTCTTTTAACGCCACTATTTTTTTTAACGTGCGATTAATTTTAACTTACTTATTTGGAAAGCCTGTACTGGGGAAATTCCAAATGCAACATAGCAGACAAGTCCACGTCAAAATCGAGAAAAAAAATAATAATAATATGCATGTATTTGTGGAGACTGGGGTCAAGTTATATTTTACAATTTTAAAAATGTGCAGAATTTCACAAATTTTAAAGATTAGATAGCTCATTCGTCTTTTTATTTTTACAGTACATCTTTTTAATTTTAACTCAATTTTATGATTATTAGGAAATTACTGTATTAACGTTAAAAGATGCAGCCATATTTCTATGAGTTTAACATTTTTGCCACACTTTTATTTTAACAAGAGTATGAAAAAAAATATTTTATTGTACATTTTATTGTACATTTAAACGATTAAAAAATTTAATCGCCTGACACCCCTAATATATATATATATATATATATATATATATATATATATATATATATATATATATATATATATATATATATATATATATATATATAGCCCCTGAATTCATTGTTGTTAGCCAAAATTTTTGAACGCACGCACGTGCGGAGGAATCGCTGTCCGATGACTTCCCCATGTTCGACTGTTAGCTCCAGACGTGAATTTGGGTCCACAGTGAATACATGAATATTGTTGTTTGTGACGACAGCTAAAATGAGTCTCCAATGATGAGTGGTAATTGCGGTCATTTACTGTTTAGCGATATCAGCCATTTCCCCTGGGGGGGAAATCTTAACGAGTATTTAATTAATGACATTGCATCATTTATGAGAAGCCGATTCTATTCACCGGATCGGAGACAAGCTGGATGCAGACTTTCACTTGGATGTGCCGTCTTTTCTTGTCCTTGACAAAACAGTTTGTCACGTCTTCGTTGCTGGCGTCAATTTTCTTATTTAGCAAATAAGCTAACTGGTATAAGATACAACAAGGCTAGCTAATTATTCATTGAGACGCATACTTGACTCATTTAGCCATTTTCAGCAGTAAAATGTTCATATTTTGTCTATAATTAATGTGCTAACTTCATTATTTTTCGTTTACAATTAATACCTTTAAAAAGTATTTTTTTTTTCTGCTTGCTGTCGACTGATGATGACATCACCTGTGTTGAGGAACGGCCAATCATGACTCACCTGTTTTCTGGGTTTGGTTAGTAAACTGAGCCATGATTGGTCGTTACTTCCTCAGCACAGGTGACAGGTGACGTCATCATCAGTGATATTTATCGTATCGCGAGCTTCATATCCTGATAATATCGTATCGTGACATCGCTAATGAAACTCAACCATTACATTTTTAAAATATACAAAAGTGAGTACACCCCTCATATTTCTTCAGATATTAGATATAAATGACAATTTGAAACAATAAAAAGTAGTCAATATGCAGATTATAAAACAGTCTCAATGTATGGTTCCCTCAAAACAACTCAAATAACTAAATTCAGCAATTAATTAGTTAGTGAGTATACTCCAAAGTGAGCATGTCTACTGTACCACCTGATTTAATGAACAATATTTTCCGGTATTAACAGCATAATTTTGAAAACTCAAATAAAAATGTATCGCAGCACAGTTCTCAAACACACTTGACTCTTTTACTGCCACACGTTATCAAAGAAAAACTGATATGTCAGAGGCTTTGATCATTGACGAAAAGAGATCCAATACTTCCATCTGCTGGCCATAGTTTAGAGTGTTTTAGATTCCACAACCCATTGACCAGGCAGCGCTGCACTTAGACGTTGCACTAAGAAAAAATTAAAAAACAAATTGTTGACATTATTTTACGTTTACGGCAATATACGTCGTGATTTTACTGATCGTTATTAAACGTTTTTGGCGGTCAAAGAGTTCATGATTACATGAAATCCAAATATCACAAAACCCTCTAAACTTGGTAACATTTCACGCTAAACATTTATTCCGGGACGCGTCCTGACAAACACGTAATTGCCTGTCGTCATTTCTTCGCGTTAAAACGCTGACAGTAATGAAGCGCTGCCAGCGTCGAAGGCGACGAAGAGGACGAGGACGAGGAAGGGGACGACTGTCACTCCCCAACAAGATGGCGGAGGAGTGACAGCGCCGTGTCATCCTCGCTAAATAGCACGTTGGGCTCCCTCCCTCTTTTTTTTTTTTTTTAAATGCTTCAATAACCAGTCAACTCATCGGATCAAAAGTGGCGGTGAAGGCGAAAACAATTCAACTGCGGTGATGATGTGTTGCTTTATTTTTCATTTTCAAACTTTGAGCTCAAACTTCAAAGTCAGCCGGAGTTCCTTTTGTACAACGTCAACATAAGGGAGCTCCGTGTCGCTTTGTGTTTACGATCCGTGAGCAGAAGCTTTTGTGTCTTTCGGTTAGGGGATGCCGTCCGTCCGCGGTGCTCATGATGATGGAGAGGAGGGTGGGCGGCTTTGCAGGTTTGTCAGACAGACAGGAGAGATAGATAAGCGGTCTTATCTGGTCCGTGCCAGACGCGGCGGCCCCCCGTCCAATCCTGCGCCCGCTCGAAACAATTCATTGACTTATTTCACCCGAAGACCTCCAACGAGTGCATTGAGGTGCAAGAGGGAAGACAAAAAAAGGGGGGAGATGAAGAGGAAGGCGCTGACGTCAAAAAAGATCGGATGACGTACTTTGCTGACATACCTCAGCACAGCACAGCACATCCACTTGCTTTTTCTTTTGCAAATGTGCCCCCATAGGAAATCATAGAAATCGAAATCATCTTTTCCGGCGTCGTTATTAACATCAACTTATGGCTATCATGCAAAGTGTCAAAACAAGTTTTCTAATAAAAAAAAATAAATACTTTTTGTCTTTAAAAAAAAATGATTTTTTTCCGTTCTATAAATATGACTTTTTTTTTCTTAGAAAATATTACTTTTTTCCTCCCTAAAAAAAATAAAATAATTGTGGTTGTTCTTGAAAAACAATAAAAAGGATGAAAGACTTTTTTTTTTTAATTCTCATTATCTCATAAATATATATATATATATATATATATATAAATATATACCAAGATTATGTATTGTTTAATTATATTTTTTCTTGCAAGATTACACGTTCTAAAAACTTTTTTTTTTTCTTTTTAAATTGAAAACAAACCATCTGTAAGATTGTGGTTTTCCTCAATAAAACTTGGTGTGTTTTTTTGTTTTTTTTTTCCCCATGACTTTAGATTGCAAAATGTTTCTTTAAAATAGTATGAGTTTCTTATGACATCACTCCTCTTTATAATTACGGTACTTTTCCTCCCCCAAGGTTAGTTTTTATTTATTTATTTATTTATTTATTTTTAAGTTATCCATGTTGTTCTTGGAAAAAAAAAACAACACAAAAATATCTGAAATTAAAGCTTTTTTTCTTGGAAAAAAAAAAGATTTATTTTTTTATTACTTACAAGATTACAGCTTTTTTTTTTTATCTTGGAAAAAAAATAACTTTTTTTTTCCTTTGAAAAATATGACTTGAAGCACATGCAGCGACAGTGAAAGCGATTTTTTTGTCCATGTTGAGCATGGAGCCAAGGAGACTCTTTCCAGGGTGATTGATGGGCGGGCGACGGCCGCATCGGCGACGTCTCAACGTCCTGATTGAATAACCGTATCCCTCAATCGGTTGACGGCCGTATAATTCGCAGCAGGGGTCCGGTCAATGGAGAGAGTTTCCGTAACGAAGCTATTTCTTAAATAACATTGGAAAGCTAACGACATGAAAGCACAAGTGAGAAAAAACGCAACGAATGCGCTCGGCTGGGCAGGATGTCAGGTCAGGTCTACAGGCCCCGCCCCCCCCCACCGATCAAGCGGCTAATAAGATGAGACTGTCGCTACCACCAGCTCACAGCTATAAAGCCTCGAAAACCATTCAGCTAATCAAGGTCTGGGCGGTAATGGACGTGGTCAGAGGCCATCTTGTGTTTTTTTTAAGACCACCATCAACACTACCGATCATCTATACAAGAATCAAGCTGTGACGTAATTTATAAATTTGATGACAGTACAAGAGAATGCGATAACATGAATATTTTTCACTGTCATATAGCAGTGGGAACCTCTGGCTACCTCGCGGTACGCTACAAGATGCGATACAAGGCTCACGATAACGATTATCTCACGATATGACGATACCACGATGATCGATATATTGCTCAGGTAATAAATCCACGATAAGCTACGATAAAATTAATCATATAATAATAATAATAATAATAATAATAATAAATTAAAAATAAATAAATAAATACCAATAATAAAAAAAGAACTAATAATAAATAATAAATAAATAACAATAACACAAATTGAAAAATAACAAAATAATAATTCAAAATAATATAATAAAATAATCTAAATAAATATAATATAACTGCATAATATGATATATATATATATATAAATATATATACAATAATAATAATAATAATAATACATAAAATACATAAAAATAAATTATATAATAATAACAATATAAATATTAAGCTCATACGCCTTCTTCGCCAAATAATTGCTCAATAAGTCATGAACCATAGAGCCGTTATAGTGGCTATATATTAAATTAACTACAAATATCGCGATACCTGCGCAGACGTATCGATAATCTATCGGGAGACACAGTATCACGATTTATCGCGATATCAATATATCGTCACACTCTTACTATCATACAAGTATTAATAAAATGTTAGCCGTTGTTAAGAAGAAAAAAAACATACACACACACAAAATTTGCTGAGGAGACACAAACATTTACACGCACGATGCAAGCAAATACATAAACATGCTTGCGCACACACACGCCCCAACAAATGCACCCCCGATAGCACACACACGCACAAGATTTGCTGATGAGTCGTCCGGAACAATTAGTGCTATCGTGCCATCTTAACTAGGGGCAGATAAAGAGGCAGACCTCAGACCGCCCCTTCCTATGCCCCTTCACGCTCCCACCCCCACTCATATAATTCCTATCAACACGCACACACACATATGCATCCTTTTTATGGCCATATCAACGTAATAGACGATATGCACGGCAACACATTAAGCATTTCCAGTAGAAAAGTGGAAACGTATGAGATTAATGTTGACCCATTACTTTCGATTGTATGATGTCACTAGAATTTGCCCATACACTTAATGGCCACATCCAATATGGCCGACACGTTGACACGTCATAAAGACCGCGTCACTCGGCTCATGGCGGTGTCTGCAGCTAGAAGTCCAAAAGGTTTGTTTGTGGCTCCCGTGGTTTCTTTTATGAAACAATTTGAATGGACAAAGGTTGCTTTGATCGCTTCGCTGACACTTGGATAACATAATTTGATAGAAATTTGAAAGCTCGACACACTTCCGGTTGCCGGTTAACGAAAAGCCTGTTGTATGAACAAAAGGAAAAAAATGGGGGACCACACGTCTCGTTTTAACCTTTGTAATGTCCAAGTGTGCCCTGCAGAGGGCAGCATTTACTTATTTTCAAGCGAACATCATGTTGACGTCACATTCATTTACCTACGGTATATTTTATTGCCTTGATTTATTTATTTATTTTTTCTACTGATGGATCACATCTAAGTAACCTTTAGAGCAATGCCAGTTTCCTTTTGGCAAAGGGGTTTTCACAAATTCATGTTGTTTCTCAAGCTTTGAACTTTTGTTATGACAAAGTTTTACTTTGTATCTTAACTTCCTTACCGTTGTCTCTCTCATGTTGACTTAACGTGACGGGCAGCTGACTCAGTGAGTCATTGTGGTGGTTTATATTTCATTATTTGGAATCGCATTATAATATCATTTACAGTATTAATATTAATATTGCATTTTTTTTCCCCAAATGGAATTACAGAATTTTTAGCAATATTACAGAGTATTTTTATTTTCTATTTTGTTTTTAATTATTTGTAATTGAATAGTATTAGCAGTATTTATTAGTATTTGTTCTTTTTTTGTTTATATTTGTACTAGTGTTTCTACTAGCATAATTAGTAGCACTTTGTACTATTTTTCCAATAGCATTACATATTGTTTTAGTTTTTTTAGTATTCTATATTTGTTTTAATTATTTGCAATCATCTGTTTGTATTTATTGCAGTTATTTTATGTAGTTTTCAAATTATGAATATTTATCTTGTTTTATAGCACATTTGAGTATTTAAATGTTCTTTCTAATGGCATTACATATGTTTATGAACAAATGTATTTCAATTGTGTATTATTTTTCATGGCCTTTTTAGTATAAATAATATTAGCAATGTATGATTTTTACTTTTATTTCTAGTAGCAGAATTGTTTTAGCTTTTTTTTTTTTGCAATAGCAGTTTATTCATTAGGTGACAAGTCACACGAGATCTGGTGAATATGTAACGCTGTTTTCATATTCATATTTGTACAGTATTACTGCATGTTGCGTCCCTCTAATAGTAAACAAAGGCAACTGCGCTGAGTCGACAGACATGCGTTAGTTGTCGAGACATGATACGTCTCTTTTTTTTTTTTTTTGGGCCTCGGGCGCCGCAGGAAGTCGGCGAAGGGCCGAGTCATTGTCTTGCAGTGAACGTGAGGATGAAAAAAAAAAAAAACAGTATAGTTGCAACACAGCTTCTTGACTGTTGGGCAACTTTGCGCATGAGGAACATTTGACACACAACTCGAGACAATATCATTATGAAAGCAATCTGGTGCAACAAGTGTGGGGAAAATTGGGAAGCCACGCACACTCATTCTGGTCAAAGGTCAACGATTATCGATGCGAAACGACATCGCTGCTTTGTCATCAAACGTTTTCGTACTCAAGTTGAAATTGCTCCACTCAGACACAGCAGACTCGCGTGCTTTCCTCAACTTGTGCATTTTATTATTTTTACAGGCGCATGCGCGCACACATTACTTTTAAATTAAGTTTGACAAATAGCAATTCATATTTATTTATAGAAAGAGTTTTTTTTTATCACATTGTGTTTTTTTTATTTACATACTCTATTTCAGTGTTTTAAACAGCATGATATACCATTTGTAGCATAATATTCATTAAAAAAAAATCCTTTTCTCACAAAATGTTTTAGCTTTAATTTTATTTTTTAACAGCATTAAAAAAAAAAATCATCCGTGTACACAAATGCAATTAATTTTATTCTTAATAGCATTACATGCAATTACAGCATTTATTTTATTTTTTTTTACAATATTAGCATTTAAGTTACTTAATTGATTTCACAAGTGCTTTATGAATCTTGAATTATTTAATAGCATTCAGGGCCGGACTGGCCATCTGGTATACAGGGCAGATGCCCGGTGGGCCGGTGTCTTTTGGGGCCGATGTGGTGTTATTCAAATTATTATTTTCCTCCATTTTACCCCAAGAGACCGGCCCACAATTTAGAAGTAGCAGCCCATTCGTCCATTTGAAATATAGAGTGCAAACTAACTTCTATTGCTTCAATGGTTCTTTTCAGTTCAGAGGCTGCATCAAAGCCTGCTGTATGCTCTAGCATTAATAAAAAATAAATAGAAAAAAAAGTATAAATACGTCTTTTTAATTAATTTGCAAAAGTTTAAAGGAAAATCATTTAAAGGAAAAGCGATGCTCTTTGTTGTACACGGACAATCTAATAAATAGCACAAAGACAAAAAAATGCAATTGTGGTCCATTTTTTTTTTTTTTTTACGTTACGGTGCAGATGAGAGCAGCCAGCAGACAAAACAGCAGGCCGATGGAGGGTCCCGTTGACGCGGCGCCGCCGGCGACGCGCACGGCGTAGCGGGCGAGCACGCGGCTGAAGCCCCTCTCCTCCGACACGCACGTGTACGCCCCCTCGTGCTTGCCGTCGATCAGGAGCAGGCACCCGTACGGGCTCCAAACGCACGGCGTCGATCCCCCGCCACCGTCACGCCAGCTGTAATTGGCGTGGCGGGACTCCACGGGGCAAAACAGGAAGCGCTGGGACCCCTGAGGAAGC
Organism: Festucalex cinctus; assembly: GCF_051991245.1. NCBI lineage: Eukaryota > Metazoa > Chordata > Actinopteri > Syngnathiformes > Syngnathidae > Festucalex > Festucalex cinctus. The sequence continues at coordinate 30,516,273 of NC_135414.1, forward strand.
GCCACCGACACCTCGGGCATGCTTGGGCGATTGACCACTGTATTAAAAAAAAAAAAAAAAAAAATCATCATCGCCCAATTAATACAAAATGTGTGGAGGCAACCAGGACACCACTCGCCATTAGCTTTGGCGCTAACTCTTCAGAAATGTGTCATATAAATAGTGTAATAATCAAACCATATTTACGAGTGAACAACCAGCATGCTAACGCTACAGTCTGTTAATATTTAACCCCTAAATTCTGCATATAGTCATTTATTTAGCTTCTGATTCAGAAAACTTTATCCCACCACACGCTAAGGCTAACTTCCGTTAGCAATTAGCACACAAGTTAATTCTAATGGCCTGTTAACATTTGACTAATAGCCTACATGCTATGTACTGTTAACATAGCGTTAGCTTGACATGGGTGGTTCTCAACTCAACTTTATTTATAAAGCGCTTTATGAGCAGGCATTGCTGTATACAAAGTGCTGTACATAAACATAAACATCAGTTTTGCAGTAAACAAGAACAAAGCAAACATTTTGAAGTGCGAATACAGATAAATAAATACATAAATAAGTAGACTAAACATCAAACTAATACACACAACAAAACACGAAGAACTACCACCAATTACCTTGTTTCAGCCAGGACACCACTAGCCATTAGCTTTGGTTGCTAACTGTTCAGAAATGTGTCATATAAATAGTGTAATAATCAAACCATATTTACGAGTGAACAACCAGCATGCTAATGCTACAGTCTGTTAATATTTAACCCCTAAATTCTGCATATAGTCGTTTATTTACCTTCTGATTCAGAAAACTTTATCCAAACACATCAAGAAAGGAAGGTTTTCCCACCACATGCTAAGGCTAACTTCTTTTAGCAATTAGCACACAAGTAATTCTACTGGCCTGTTAACATTTGACTAATAGCCTACATGTTATGTTCTGTTAACATAGCATTAGCTTGACATGGGTGGTTCTGACCATTATAACTCAAGAAATGCACTGTAACGCTAAGTATGTGTTAGCATTTAGCATATTCATTCATTAACCAAACTTCTTAAGCTTTTGGTCATGTCTTTAACACTTATCAAAAGCATTTAATTTGTACCACTAAGTTATGTTATGTTAGCATTTAGCCTGTGACTTCTACGAAATGTATGCTAATGCTAAGCCCTGTTAGCATTGAATCACACGCTCACTGTAAGGCTTTCTAATGTTGGTTCTAGTTTCTTATACTCGTTATATCATTCGACAAATGTGCTCGAGTGCTTTGGTTTCCAAAATATGAGTGACGAGAAACAGTGTTTGTTTTAATAATCAACGTGCTGACAGTTTTGGATAAAACATGCGCGCACGAACGCGCACAGCAGGAGCTCATGTCATCGGCAGCTGATAAGAAAGCAGCTGTTTTGCGTTGATGTGACGTGTTTCATATTTGGAACGTGAGCACGATTTCCTCCAAATATGAAAATATGAGGGAGCTGCTGTGCAAACCAAACATGATTGCAAATGTTTCTATTATTGTTACTGGTCATTTGCATTTGACTCATAGATGTGTGTCGACTTTGTGTATTGGTGTGTGACCCGTCAGCGCTTTCATCACCATCAAACACTTTGTATTAAATATTGAGTTTTAAGACGAAGATGCCATCGTTACAAACCTTTTGTGGTGTGACGATGATGAACGGCGGATGAGCACAAGTGGTAATTTCCAGAATTCACATCCTGAACCATTTTGACACCACTGTCAAAAAGAAAAACATACACGTGTTACTAGCGCTTAGCTCGAGATGTTTGACATTTTCGATAAAATAATTGATTTTAAAAACATTTAACTCATTTACTCCCAATAACGTATAAATACGTTTTTTTAATGTTCTAAGTGTCCCAAAGACGTATTTATACGGTTTTTTGTTGTTGTTTTTTATGCTAGAGCTTTAATGCAGCCTCTCAACTGCAAAGAAGGGTTGCAGAAATGGTAGTTATTACACAAACAGCCAGCAGGTGGCAGCAGAGCAAAGGAGATCAACCAGGGCCATGTAGAAAAAAAGCTCAATTACTTACAATTTTAAACAGATTTGTGAAAACTGATGAAACTTAGCTCTCTTCTAATGCTAATTGCTGCAAAACGGAAACAGATAGAAACAAGACTTTTTTTTCCTGATGAAAGAAGAGACTTTAATCTTTCTTTTGATAGGTTCCATGCTTTTATAGCAATAGAACACAATATTCTGTGGGCCTTGCAAAATCAGTCAAAATCCAGTAAAACAGCCGGGAGCGAACAAAACTGCTTCTGTGAAAATGGCTGGAAATGAATGAGTTAATAGTAATATCCTACTTTCCAATTAAAATGTTACAGCTTGATACTGCTACGTAATACTGAAACTAATGAGCACGAGTCACCATTCAATATGTACCAATTCAAATCAGTCAATTAGTCATTTTAATAAAATGGAGAAAAGACATCAGGTGATGATGATGATGATGATGATGATGATGATGATGAATGAGTCACGTGAGTCACTACTGTGTTGTCCTCATTTGGTGTGCATTGTAGGTTTTACTTGTATACAATCGTTGATTTAATTTCACCCTTGTATGACAGTAAATGATGCTAACTCTTTTACTGCCACACATTATCAAAAAAAAAAGCAAACTTTTACGTGACAAAGGCTTTGATCATTTACATCATCCTTGAAAACGTTCAATTTCATCAGATTTCATCATGTTTCTTTGTAATTTCATACGCAGTTAGCCCAATTAAAAGAGATACAATGCTGCCATCTGCTGGCCATAGTGTTTTTGATTCCACAACTCATTGACAAGGCAGCGCGTGCTGCACTTTGACGGTGAACTGCCCATTGATTAAAAAACAAAACAACAACAACAAAAAAAACATAGTTGACATCATTTAACATTTATGGCGGCATACATTGTGATATTACTAATCGTTATTAAACGTTTTTGGCAGTCAAAGAGTTAAAATATTAATCTAAAATATCTTTATAGTTTTATGGTGGCAAAAGATTATTTATTTTCACCTTTAGGTTTTATTTATTTATTTCTTACATTTTTTTTTTTTTTAGAGCTGTCAAACGATACAATTTTTTAATCAGATTAATCACATCATAAAAATTTGAATAATCATGATTAATCACTGACTTAAAAAGGCTTTTTTTTCCCCCCACCTCAACATATTTTGCCCGCTAAATTTGAAGCGCACCTGTTATGTGTTCATTTTTTCGACGTTTAACGTTATGAGGACATCTTAAAAAATTGACATCCACTGCACACGCTCATCCTGCTTTTTCTAATCAATTAATTATTTGCATAATTTAAAATGGGGGGAAAAAAAATGACCTACGGCATATGTAAACATTTATTAAATGCTTTACTTGAATGCATGTAGTTATGTTTAGTGCTCAAACTCCAACAGCGATCTTTAACGTAACCATCCGCTGTCGACTAAAAAGGATCAAAATTAATAGTGTGATTAATTTGTGGTAATGCAATGATGAATGCGATGAATTTTTTGTGATTAATTAATTAGTTACCGCTTTAACTTTGACAGCACAATTTTTTTTTATCGTAAAAATGTCAAACTTCTGCTAAAGAGAGAACTTCGAGATATGAATCTTACTCAACCGCATCTATTCTAGTTGCGGCTGAGTATTTCCTGGCAAGGCCTGACGTGTCGCACCACATTCTGGGTCACACTTTGGTGCTTGTGTGTAACGCATGCACGCTGTGTATATGTCAAGTCCTGACCTGGTGACGTCAGCGCATCTGGTGCCATCCCAGCCGCAGTACGGGTCCCGCGCCATCACGCACGCCTCGCAGGTGTCTCCGTAGCGGCCGCAGTCGGCCGCGTCCATCTGGACGAGCCGGCCGTGAGATCTGACGTAGAGTTTTTTCTGTGAAACGCTTCAATGTTAGCTTACGCGCTAGTTGGGAGGATGCGACCTTTCGGCGACTCACGGAGGAAGGATGGAGGACGATGCTGTCGATATGAGCCCTGTGGCTAAAAGGTCTGTATTCTGCCATGATGAAGGCCGTGTTGTCGTACTCCAACACTTTGTCCACTCCTCCGCAATCTGAGGGTGGGGGGGGAAAAACAGCAAGTCAGAAGCAGAATAAAATAACACCAGAAAGTCCAACCAGCTAAAAACAACCAATGCGCTTTGTACACACCTGCTACCATTTAAAGTGCTTCAGGTTAACTTAAAAACAAAGTTCAGACGCTCCAGTGGGCTTTTTTTTTTTTTTTGACTGAGGATAGAAAAAGAACAGCCCACTAGAACAGCTGAACATTATTTGGGTATAATGCGAGGCACTTTCAATGGCAGCAGGTTTTTTGTTCCACTAAAAACAAAACAAAAACAAAAACAAAAAAAAACAAAAAACACCTATTTACTACGGGTGTGCCAAAAAAATGGATTCATAAAAGAATCGAGATTCTCATTTATTAATCGAATCGAATCGATATTAATATCCAAAAATCGATTTTATTTAAATTAGAAATGAAGAAGAAGGGGAAAAGGCAGTTGAAGCCCACATGCTGTTTTTGTGGAAAGAGGCACTTACAATACAAAATTAAAAAATTAAAAAATAAAATAAAAAAAAAAGACATGTGAATGTCTCTTTTTGTCATTTTGTCTTGCCAAGCAGACTGGAGTCGATCATGACAATTTTTTTTGCATATCTGTAAATTGAAGCAGAAATCATTTGTCAATCAAATCATTTTGAATCGAAAATCGTTTGAATCGAGCATCAAAAATCGATTCTGAATCGAATCGGAGACCCAAAAATCGTAATCGAATCGAATCGTGAGACAGTCAAAGATTCCCAGCCCTACTAATTTACCATTTGTGTTCAGGCCAAAGCGATTATGTATCAATTGGGCGTCATCTTGTTCCCAATAAACTATGTTGAAGTCAGTTGAGGGACTTCATTTAGACAAAAGTAGTGCTTTGGTGCCAAGGACCTACTGTAATTGAGTTGAGCGGCTTCAATTAGACAAAGGTAGGGCTTAGACACCATCTTGGTGCCAAGGAACTATGTTGAAGTCAGTTGAGGGACTTCATTTAGGAAAAAAAAAAAAAAAGTAGTGCTTTGGTGCCAAGGCCCTACTGTAATTGAGTTGAGCGGCTTCAATTAGACAAAGGTAGGGCTTAGACACCATCTTGGTGCCAAGGAACTATGTTGAAGTCAGTTGAGGGACTTCATTTACTTCACTTCCGACCATCCTCGAATGCAGCATAAGTGCTTTTTCTAGAAGTGACTTTCTTCAGGCTTCTGATTGCCTAAAATTGACTTATTCTTGTCTATGTTATATAGTCTAAAATAGACTTAGAGAAGTAACTTAATCATGTGACCACAAATGCACATTTGCTCCAAATCACTTATTGACGTGATAAAGCTTTTTTCTCGAAATGACTTTCTTCAGGAAGTCACCGATGGTGCAACGCTTCACTTGCCTAACTTCCGCGCAGCCGTTCGTGGGTTCGCTTCCTCAGTGATAGCGTGAATGTCGTGCGATATGATGGCAACAAGTCGAGTTCGACTGAGTTCGCCAAAGTTATCCGGTACAGACTCAAGCTCCCCATGACCCTTAACAGGGTAAGCAATATGAAGATGGATGGATTTGATTCTGATTACTTCAAACAAACATACAAAAGTATTATTCCGAGATGCTTGTGCCACTGTGTGAAAGGAAAAGTTGCATACATGCCGGATCCTCCGTTACGGCAAAAAAAGGCGATGTTTGGTGCTAACTTACACCTTAATACCTGAGCACGAACGTCCATTTTGAAAGTACCCGGGACCGGGTTGTACTGTGCAAACCCGTTTGTGATGATGTTGCACAAAGGTATGACTTCAACATGACAGAAACTCCAACCAACTTGACTCATCCTCCATTGTTTTTCCTACTAGCGCTTAACCGACCAAACCAGAGCTTGACGTTTCTTGAGAATGAGTTCATATCTATGTGGTAATCTTATAGTGGGTGAGCCATGAAACGGGAGAACTGCATTTTATGGTTTATTACCAGTGTTGCCGGTAAACGCGTTACTAACTCGAAAAATTTGCTTTTCAAAGGAACTAGTAGTCTAACGCGTTACTTTATTCTACAAAGTCGTCTGATTAAAGTTACTGTCCAGAGATTCAATGCGTTACTCCACATTTTCAAGAAGAAGGCAAAATATCTCACTGCTGTCAACAGTCACAAACAAACTGCCGCCAACTACGAAGATGAGGCGGAAGTCGTTTATCACCACACTGAATTCAGCCACGGTCTGCTCGTGAATGGTTTGCACATTCAAAACAAAAGTGATGATACTTTTATTACTACTATGGGATGAGGTCGTCTCCGCCCTCTCGCCAGGGGGGAGTGACGTCAGACAAGTCACGTTTTCAGCATGCGCGAGTCGACTCAAGTAAAAAATAAAAATAAAAAAAATTAAAAAAAGGTCAAATTTAAAAAACAAAACAGGGATTTTCATATTCAACCTGGATAGATTTGTATTTTTTTGTTTTATAAAAAGTATTTATGTTGCCTATTTTGTTTTTCATTAAAAAAAAAATGCACTTTCAATAAAGTATTTGGAACTCCGTTTCTACCGCATTGTTTTTATGTTGAGATGGTGTTATCGGCAGCTGCCGAAAGTAACTAAAAAAAAGTAACTTTTAATCTAACTTAGTTACTTTTAAAATCAAGTAATCAGTAATGTAATTTAGTTACTTTTAAAACCAAGTCATCAGTAATGCAATCTAGTTACTTTTAAAACCAAGTAATCAGTAAAGTAACTGAGTTACTTTTTCAAGGTAACCGTGGCAACACTGCTTATTACAGAAGAGAGTCAAGGCGGTCCATTTTACAGCCCCAGTGGGCTGGTTTGGAAAACAGGAAGAAGACGTATCGCAATGAGTCTTTGGTGGGCCATCACGTGACTTTTTTTCCTATTCGTTCTCGGGGTCATTTTCAGCAAGTGTAGCAAGTTTGAGGGGATTCCCCTTTGCCCATGAACAGTTATTGGCGGCGGGGTTTACAAATTCTCACAGTAACTGAACGTCCAGCACTGAAATTCGTGAGGTAAAACTGTCTCAAATCGTCACCGCAGAGGTGTCGGTTAGGTGCGCGTTCCTCCCCGAAACCAGCGAATCGCTCTCGGTTTCACGATACTCACTTCGCGACAAAAAGAGCAGCGCGTGTCCTTTGGCGGGGGCTGCGCCGGCGTGGATGCGAGTGTACGCGTAGCGGCTGACCAGAAGCGGGCCCGACTTCTTCGCCGGTCTCACCATCTGCTCCATCTCCGAGTTTGCCTGGGTCATCTTCAGGACGTCCATGGCGATGCGCGTGCTGTCTGAAACGCACTGACCAACAAGATTTCCGTTTGTTCAATCAATCAATCAAGCAACTTTATTTACATAGCACCTTTCATACATTCAAAATGCAAGTCAAAGTGCTGGACATCCATATTACTAGGGGTGTTAAAAAAAAAATCGATTCGGCAATATATCGCGATATTACATCGCGCAATTCTCGAATCGATTCAATAGGCGGCCGAATCGATTTTTAAACATCCATATTTGATGGAAAAAAAACATGGAAGAATGTTATATTAACTCATTTACTCCCAATAACGTATAAATACGTTTTTTTATGTTCTAAGTGTCCCAAAGACGTATTTATAAGTTTTTTTTTGTTTTTTTTATGCTGCCTCTCAACAGCAAAGAACGGTTGCAGAAATGGTAGTTATTACACAAACGGCCAGCAGGTGGCAGCAGAGCAAAGGAGATCAACCAGGGCCATCTAGAAAAAAAGCTCAATTATTTTGAATTTTAAATAGATTTGTGAAAACTGATTAAACTTAGGTCTTTTCTAATGCTAATTGCTGCAAAACGGAAACAGATAGAAACATACTTTTTTTTTTTTCCTGATGAAAGAAGAGACTTGAATCTTTCTTTTGGTAGGTTCCCACGTTTTTATAGCAATAGAACACAATATTCTGTGGGCCTTGCGAAATCCGTCAAAATCCAGTAAAACAGCCGGGAGCGAACGGGATTGCGCAATGTGAAAATGGCTGCCAGTGAATGAGTTAATGGAACATTAAGCCTTAATATTTTATTCCAATGCTGGTCAAACATGAAACAGATTACAACCCGTATAAGACTGAAGTTTCAGGTAAATAAATAATACGTTTTCATACAACTCTTATGCTGTCAAGTTTACTGATTAGTATTTTCTAAATTTGAATAAAAAAAAAAAAACGCAAACAAACGACTTGTGAATTCATATCGGGATTCATCGGTATCGAATCGAATCGTGACCTATGAATCGTGATGCGAATCGAGTCGTCAGGTACTAGGCAATTCGCACCCCTACATAATACAATTAAAAAAAAAAAGAAAAGAAAAAAAGCCACCCAACAAACACATGAAAACCACACAACATGGCGGGGCACAGAAGTACCCTGTAAGGAAAGGCACCCAGGAGGAGTTCATCCGCAGTGAGATGGATGAAGACCAAGCATCCCTCTCACTGTGGAGGCTCCCCAATGAGGAAACACTGGAGCCAAAAATGTAATAAAAACCAAATAAAAACATTTAAACACTAAAAGAAAACAGTTAAAAATAAATAAATAAATAAAAACAAAGCTACAAAACAATATAGATTAAAATAGTTAAATAAATAAAAGGGAATTAAAAAAATCAATAAAAAATCAATCAAATGCTCTTGTTGTCTCCTCAAAAGTCACAATGAAAGATGGACTGTATTCTTTTTCACACTCGTTCTCGTACCTCCCTCGACCGGCCCCTCTGATGGTCTGAGCCTCGAAACGGCGAGTTGGTGAAGACGTCGTGGATGTCCCGCATGGTGTAAACGCATACGGCGCTCATGTTCCTGCAACCAGAAGTGGCGATACTGCTTTGAAACCTGTTCCTGTTCTCCTCAGCAACACATTTGCATCTCATGCAGAGATGATCTATGATCTATGATCTATGATCTATGTTTACACCAGAGACGAACACTCTTGTCACTTGTCAGCAAACAGCAGAGAAGGTGACCAACAAGTCAACAATGACGCAGAGCACACAAAAACGTTCACGTAGGCCAGAACAAATCCTGAACAGAACAAATTTACTAAAAGTATACCGCTCAACATATTAAAGTTTTTAACCAACAATGCTGTTTGTTGACATGGCAGTTATTAGATAACCTAGAGAACCAAACGTAGGTTTGTTTTTTTTTAATTAATCAAATATATTTTGAAACAACCCTAACATTAATTTTGTACTTTTATAACATTTTGTACAAGACTAGTAAAGAAATATGTAGTTTTCAGAAAATAGAACATTCAGCAACACCATCAACATATCAACAATTGAACTTGGTGTACAGTATTTGGTGTTGTAAAACACTAAATAGTAGGGGTGTGCCAAAAAATTGATTCATAAAAGAATCGAGATTCTCATTTATTAATCGAATCGAATCGATATTAATATCCAAAAATCAATTTTATTTAAATTAGAAATGAAGAAGAAGGGGAAAAGGCAGTTGTAGCCCACATGCTGTTTTTGTGAAAAAAAAAGGCACTTACAAGACAAAATTAATAAATGTTTAAAAAAAAAAACACTTGAATGTCTCTTTTTGTCATTTTGTCTTGCAAAGCAGACCGGAGTCGATCATGACAATGTTGTGCATATCTGTAAATTGAAGCGGAAATCATTTGTCAATCAAATCATTTCGAATCGAAAATCGATTCTGAATCGAATCGTAGACCCAAAAATCGTAATTGAATCGAATCGTGAGACAGTCAAAGATTCCCAGCCCTACTAAATAGTAGATATATATCATTTTTTTCTTCATCCGTCAAAACCTTCTTTTACAGAAACGTGCAATTCGTTAATTTATACAACTAAAAACTTTCAAATTTAATGAATTGATGGAGTTTAACCGTCTCAAAAAAATGTTTAAAGTCCGTCATGAAATTTTACCCGTTAATATACCAATTAAATTACAAAAAAAAAATAAAAAATGAAAGTGAGTATAAATTAAGAGGAACAGATATTTTCTCCAAAACAAAATATAGAACAAAACAAATATTTCAACTCACCGTGTCAGTTTATTTCCATTTTCATTTCTGTTTTTTAATGGAATGAAATAAAATAAAATTGAATTGAATTAAAACCAATTTAAAAATGTCAACAAGCCAGTTGTCAACACTGAAGACTATTTTGAACCATGAACCAACTTATTAATGTGTTTTGATGTAAACAAAATTACAATCTAAACCACACAAAGTCGCCCGTCGGTGAACCTTTCCTTCACCGTTGATTGACCATATTGATCATCGTCTTGACGGACATTCAAAGTCTCACCATTCATTCCTGAAGAGCGCGTAAACTCGGGTGTCCTGCCATCGCTCGGCGTGCACGGCGGCAACGTCCGCCATCTCGAAGAAGTGTTTTTTGCTCTCTGGGTCACCGCAGAAGAGCCTGGCGCTCATCTGGGAGGTCCAGGTGAACTGCAGGTTGTTCTTGGGCCCGCCCATGTCCGCCTGAAGGGAAGCAACGTCGCGAGCGTTACGCAGATTTTGAGAAGGGGGCGACGTTCACTTTTTCCTCACGAGATTTAGAGTAGTTTTAGGGTAATAGCTTGCAGTATTAAGTGTTTTTTTTTTTTAAGAACTACAAACTATAGGACATTTTTTGGAATGCTGAACTTAATTCAGAATTAAGTTAACTCATTTGCTCCCAATAACGTGTAAATCCGTTTTTTTTTATGTTTTAAGTGTCCCAAAGACGTATTTATACGTTTTTTTGTTTCGTTTTTTTTTTTTATGCTAAAGCATACAGAAGGCTTTGATGCAGCCGCACAACTGCAAAGAACGGTTGGAGAAATGGTAGTTATTACACAAACGGCCAGCAGGTGGCAGCAGACCAAATGAGATCAACCCGGGCCAGCGAGAAAAAAAAAGCTCAATTACTTACAATTTGAAATAGATTTGTGAAAACTGATGAAACTTAGCTCTCTTCTAATGCTAATTGCTGCAAAACGGAAACAGATAGAAACATACTTTTTTTTCCTGATGAAAGAAGAGACTTTAATCTCTCTTTTGGTAGGTTGCATGCTTTCATAGCAATTGAACACAATATTCTGTGGGCCTTGCAAAATCAGTCAAAATTCAGTAAAACAGCCGGGAGCCAACGGGATTGCGCAATGTGAAAATGGCGGCGAGTGAATGAGTTAAACATGTCGCGCATTGTGCCGGCGGAGGAAACGCTCACCAAGCAGAACTGAGAGACATACGGAAGCCACGTGCTGCTCCACATGTTCAAATCTTTGTTCCTCTCCTTGTAGAATGCGTAAACTTTGTCCTGCAAAGGCTCGTCCCTGCGTCTGCTCATCACCAAACCCAAGTAGTGCTGTTCTACAGGCAAAAACACAGACAAAAATAATAATAATAAAATCTTCTTGACAACATTATGATCTATGCAGCCCCACTATTCTAAATACAATATTCTGGTTAATATTGCATTAGTGGAATACGAGTTAAGCAGCAAAATCCAGCAGGTTTTTATCCATTTCAGGGGGGCGGCCATTTTGCCACCTGCTGTCGAGTGAAAAATGACATCACAGTTGCTCGGGTCTCGGGAAACAACCAATCCCAGCTCAACCTTCAGAAAACAGGTGAGCTGTGATTGGTCGTTGCCCGAGTCCTGAGCGACTGTGATGTCATCTTCAGTCGACAGCAAATGGCAAAATGGCCGCTCCGTGAGATGGGTAAAAAAAAAACGGACGGATTTTGCTGCATAACTCGCATTCCACAAGTGTCATGTTTAGACTAGTGAGGTCACATATGACATTATTATTGTCAAGAAATGTTAAAGGTTGACTTCCGCTTTAACTCAACTCAACTCAACTTTATTTATAAAGCGCTTTAAGATCAAAAGATAATACTATTTACACTTTGACCGCCAACAACGTTTAATAACGATTCGTAAAATTACGATCTATGTCGGCATAAACTTTAAACGACGTCATCTAAGTTTTTTTTTGTTTTTTTTTAAAACTCTTTAACTACCAAAAACGTTTAATAACAATTAGTAAAATCACGATGTATGTTGCTATAAACGTGAAATGACGTCATCTACGTTTTTTTTCTTTTCTAAAATGGACGGAGCAACGTCTAAGTGCAGCGCTGCCTGGTCAATGGGTTGTGGAATCAAAAACACCACCTAACTATGGCCAGCAGATGGCAGCATTGTGTCTCTTTTCAAGGGGCTGTTGGTGTATGGAATTACAAATGAAATGTGACGGAATCTGATTAATGCTCGAAATCGGCTAAATGGCACTGTTTTTGTTTTTTTGTTTTTTTCCCCTAACGTGTGGCAGTAAAAGAGTTAAAGGGAGGTATTCGCTTAAAAATGTTAAATCTGACTATGATCTTTCAGGATGTTTACAGCCCTTTTGCATTGCTAAACGGCAAGAGTGGGGCAATTGGACTCTTGTGACCAGAGTGACGCGACGATAACAAAAACTTTCTTTGTGAGAAGTCCTATAGAAACATCCACACCAAGATTTAATCAAGAAGAAGTCTTTCCAGTTACGGGTGAAGCGTTTTTTAAACAACCGAGAACAGTCTCGCTGCAAACGACTCGACTCTTGCTGATGACTGAGAATCTACACGGGGCCGTCTTTGTTTTGGATATCACACACGTTACCTTTATCGTGGTTGGCTGGTCCCACTCTGTTCTTCCCAAATTTATGGACACCCACGCCCACGTACTGCTGCGAGCCCGAGTACGTTACGTACAGCGAGGAAGCTTCGGCAGACTCTGGAATGTTAAAAGAATTAAAAAAAAAAAAAATAGAATCAACAATGGTGCTGTATGGAAGACACTGGCCCTCACAATTGTCTGCTTTGAAGTTTGAAGTTTGAAGTTTATTGAACATATGCACATATACACGTATAATTATATAAACACAAAGTTAAAAGTAAAAAAATAAAATAAAATAAAAGAAACATCCAATAAATATCTATGTATATGTTCAAGGGAGTAGGAAGAAGTTGAAAACTTATCCAGTCCTACCCCTTATTCTTCATATCCTATCACTTATTTATAATATATTACATTTTTAATAAAAGAAAATATAATGCTACTCGTATAAAAAAATAAATTAAAAATAAAAATAAAAATACACTAGTAACACACATATATACAAATTTCATTACACTCATATTAATACATCAAAGAAAAATAAGTAAATGAATAAATTATTTCTACAATCTTCTTAACTCATATCTGATTTAAATAATAATATTGAATTTTACTTTTAAACATTCTTTTAAATTCAACAAGTGAATTACATCTTTTCAGTTCGGTTCCCAAGTTATTCCACAAATTAACTCCTTTAACGGAGACACACCTTTGCTTAATATTTGTTCTTGTTTTGGGTTTTTTGTATACACTTGTACCCCTTATCTCATAAGGACAGTTTCTAATTTCAAACAACTTTTGAGTACTGTGGCAGAGTAGATTATTGTATACTTTATGCATTATTTGTGCTATTTTAAACTCAACCAAGTCATAAAATTTCATTGTATTTAATTTAATAAATAGTGGATGTGTTGATTCTGTATATTTTGATCTATTAATAATCCTTATGGCTCTTTTTTGCAATTTAAAAACAGTGTCAGTATTTGTTTTATATGTGTTTCCCCAAATTTCCACACAATAGGTCAAATATGGTAATAATAATGTATTATATAATGTATATAGTGAATTCATGTTCAGGACCTCCTTGGTTTTATAGAGTATCCCTATGATTTTTGACATTTTCCTTTTAACATTTTCTATGTGTGGTTTCCAACATAATTTATCATCAATAACTACTCCAAGGAATTTATTTTCATACACCCTTTCTATTTCAGTTAAATTCACCCTAATTTTCAGTCAACATGGTGAAGCTACACTGACTCTTAACTCATTCACTCCCAGCCATTTTCATGATCTATTGCTATCAAAACATGGAACCTACCAAAAGAAAAATGTGTCTCTTCTTTCATCAGGAAAAAAAAAAAAAAAAAAAAAAAAAAAAGACGGTATATTTTTTAGCTGTTTTTATGTTTTGTAGCAATTAGCTAAGTTTCATCATTATTCACAAAAATGTTGAAAATACTGGGAAAAAGAGCTTGTTGCAACATGGACCTGGTTGATCTCTTATACTTGCCACCTGCTGGCCATTTTTTTTTCTTTTTTTTTTTTCTTTTTTTTTGTAATAAGTACCATCGCTTTAAGCGACCACTTCAGGTCAGAAACTGCATCATCAAAGCCTTCAGACAAAAACTCTAGCATACAAAAAAACTAAAAAACGTATAAATACGTTTTTGGGAGTGAATGAGTTAAATAGCTCGGCAATGTTGTTGTGTGCCATATTTGTCAGGTGTCGTTTAAAAAAAAAAAAAAAAAGATAGTATATGATACTTGTAGCTACTTAGAAAGTAGAAACAATGTATCGTAAAGTGTCATTGAAGACATTCCAGGGCAAAATGGAAGCAGCAAAGGCACTGTCAATATTCTCGTTCCTCCTTCATTTCATTCTCAATGCAATTAATCGATCACAACTGCACCGTTCTGATCATAAAAACTCTTTTTCCATCCGTCCGTCCGTCCATCCATCCATCCATTTTCTTAACCGCTTGTTCCTCTCACAAGGGTCGCGGGTGGTGCTGGAGCCTATCCCATCTGGTTTCGGGCATTAGGCGGGGTACACCCTGAACTGCTTGCCAGCCAATCGCAGAAAAACTCTTTTTTTTTTTTTTTTTTTTTGCTTATCAATCAATCAATCAATCAATCAATCAATCAATCAATCAATCACCTTTAGTTGTATAGCACATTTAAAAATCCACAACCAAAGTGCTGCACATAAAAACAGGAAAATAAAACCAGATAAAATATATATAAAAATAATGATAATAATAAAAAGGGAAAAAATAAAGTGATCTAATGGCCACTTGAAACCAAAATGGCTGACTTCCTGTGTCTTTTTTTGACCTAACTTCGATACCTGGCGAGACATGGCAACCATATTTAACGTTAGTGAAACTACTAGCTATGTGGCTGAATTTGAATAAAAAAAATAAATAAAAAAATCTAACTTAAAGGGATACTTCACTTATTTAGCCCATTATAGCAATCAAAAGTGAATATTTTGTGTATAATTAATTTGATACTTTCATTATTTTTCACGTACAATTAGTACCTTTCAAAACACATTTTGCAACTTGCTGTCGACTAAAAATGACATCACAAGGGCTCAGGTAACCAATCACCGCTCACCTGTTTTCTCGGTTTGGTCATGTGACATTCACAAGCTGAGCTGTGATTGGTTACCTGAGCCCTTGTGATGTCATTTTCAGTCGACAGCAAGATGCAAAATGTCTTTTTAAGGGTACTTAATTGTACATGAAAAATAATGAAAATATCACATTTATTACAGGGAAAATATTCATGTTTGACTGCCGAAAATGGCTAAATAGCTGTTTTAAAATGCCAATTTATGAGGCCAAAACTCACCAACGAAAGCAGAATGTTCGGCATCCCGCAAGATAAAATTCCTGATGCTCCCGCGCATGCTCTGCAGGTCGTCAGCTGGCGCGCAGGTGGGAGGATCCTCCGCTGGCTTCTACGAAGAAACACAGGAAGTCAGCGAGGAGTCGCCATGCGCGGTCTCCGAATCGTTTGAAGTGTCTCACCGTGTCGCAGCAAAGCGTTTCTGCTCCGTCCGTCCCGCAAAGAAACACCCGGCCGGCGTCCTCCCTCCCGTGGGCCAAGACCACGTCGTAGCTGCAACCCTAAACGACGTTTTCAGAAGTGAGGCGCGAGCGGCAGCCAATCGGAGAGCTGCGTTTGTGTCCGCGTCTTTATCTTACGCTTGGTGAAGCGCCGGCGTCGGTGCACTCGGACCACAGCAACTTTCTCTCCACGGGAAACTGAAATGGAAATATGATATGTATTACTCGTGAAAACTCTCAAGCTCAAAAGAGCTTGTTGCAAAATGGCCCTGGTTGATCTCTTATACTCTGCTGCCAACTGCTGGCCGTTTTTGTCATAACTACCATTCAGAGGCTGCATCAAAGCCTTCTGCATGCTCGAGCAGCATTAAAAAAAAATGTATAAATACGTTTTTGGGACACTTAATACATTTAAAATAGAACGTATTTATATGTCTTTGGGAACAAATGAGTTAATTATACCTCACTCCATGTCATACCACTAAAATGTCTTTTTTTTTAACTTAATTATTCAATCTTCAAGGCATATTTAACATAGTGATGAAGTCTATCCATTTTGAGCGATAACCAGATGTCATTTTAGCCATATTTTTGACACACTTTTTTTTTTTTAATATCAATTATTTCATCATTTTCAGGTGTTGTTGTTGTTGTTGTTGGTTACCTTAGGAGGATCCTGTAAGCTGAGAGAGATCAGATGTCTTTTTCCGACAGCCACGAGATTGTTTTGATCTCTTTCTGGAAGAAGCAGCGTGCAGATTTCCTCAGGTAACGTCACACTTCGAAGTGTGATCTCTGCCATTAACATCAAAGGACCAGTTAGATGACATGTAAATTAAATGAAGGCAAATTTGCTGCATGAACTTTGCACCAAACCAGAAAGACCTGCATGCTTCATCTTTGTGGGCTTGTTGATTTTTTTTTTTTTTTGCTATGCAGCAACCCATGTCCAAAAGAAAATGGAACAGAACCCCGTCATAAACAATTTTCTGCAACATTAGAACTTAAATGGACAAATCCACTTTTTGCTTGTAAGGACTTTAATTTTCTGTCATTCGGTTCACTCAGCCAGACAGTTAATAGTTGTTCCTTCTCGTTTCGATCGCTGAACTTCCTGTTTACATCGAAAGTAAAAAACAGTTCTAGAGAATTAGAGAATTAGAGAACCAACCCACCAACGGAAGCTAAAGATGTCCCATTTTCAATGGGACTGACATAGAACTTGTTCTAAGTCCCACTTTCCACGCCCACTTCCATACATACAACTTCTCATCATTATCAGCTCTGTGATATTGCTCAGTGGCGCACTTGGTGAAAATGCATTGTCCATTAACTCATTCAATCCCCAAAACGTATAAATACGTTTTTAATACGTTATCCATCACTCGCAAACAGAAGGCTTTGATTCAGCTTCTGACCTGAAGAGGTCGCTTAAAGCAATGGTAGTTATTACTAAAAAATGGCCATGTTGGCAGAAGAGTATAAGAGATCAGCCAGGGCTATACTGCAACAAGCTCTTTTTCCCCAGTGTGTTTTTTTTCCTGATGACAGAAAAGACTCCAATCTTTCTTTTAGTAGGTTCCATGTTTTTATAGCACTCGAACACAATATTCTGTTGACCTTGCAAAATCAGTCAAAATTCAGGAAAGCAGCTGGGAGCGAAGGGGGTTTCCTCAGTAAAAATGGCTGCTGGGAGTGAATGAGTTAATCAGGAGGTTGCGGGTTCAAATCCCACCTCCGACAATACATTGCAAATGTATCGATTTTATTTTTTTGCATTTTTCCATTGGATATCATTAGTTCCATTTTTTTTCAATCGAAATGATCACACTTTTCCATATAAATAACAGGTCATTAGCTATGATTTTCAACAAGCCAAGTTGGCTCACAAGTTTAAAAATACTCGCCTGGCGTTACAGAGACATGCAAGCGCGTTGGTTCAAATCTCGCTTGGGAAATATTTTATTAGCATTCAGCTTTAAGCATTCCCACGGAATTTCTGCAGATATTTCACTTTGTCTAGTTATTGTTATTATCATCATCATCATCCATCCATCCATTTTCTTGACCGCTTATTCCTCACAAGGGTCGCGGGGGGCTGCTGGAGCCTATCTCAGCTGGCTTGGGGCAGTAGGCGGGGGACACCCTGGACTGGTCGCCAGCCAATCGCAGGGCACACAGAGACAAACAACCATCCACACTCACAAGCACACCGACGGGACAATTCGGAGCGCCCAATGAACCTGCCATGCATGTCTTTGGAATGTGGGAGGAGACCGGAGTACCCGGAGAAGACCCACGCGGGCACGGGGAGAACATGCAAACTCCACCCAGGAAGGCCGGAGCCTGGACTCGAACCCGAGTCCTCAGAACTGGGAGGCGGACGTGCTAACCACTCGGCCACCATGCCGCTATCATCATCATCATTATTATTATTATTATTATTATTATTATTATTATTATAACAGGTTTTAGTTGCTAATTTGTATTTCTATTTTTATTTATTTACAATCAATTGGGTAATATTTATTTTGTGTACTTTTAATTTGGGTATTGTATTGTATTTATTTATTTATTTTAACATGCTGAAATTGTGACTGTATGTCAGAGCGAGAGAGTGAGACAGAGCTCCGGAAGCTTCATCTTCCAGTGAAGCTCAAGTTATCCATTTTTAGCAGCTGGCGTCACGTCGAGTAAGAAAAAGTGATGAAAAGTTGGCTCACGAAAGATACTGGCCACAGTTATATAGAGTCGAGTCTAATAAGACTTTTTTTTTTTTTTTTATCCGCCGAACCTCATTTTATCGTCTCTGCCTTGCTTTTAAACGTTGAAACAACTTTCAAAACAAGTGACGTGATCGCCTACCTTCCCGGGTGAACATCAACCTCGGTAAAAGCGACGTCGGGTCGAGTGAGTTGACACAAGAGAGCCATAAAACGACAACATAATGAAAACACGGCGCCGATGGAACGTTCGTCATTCTTCTGCGACTGACAAGAGCACGTTCGTGAGTGGAGTCCAAAAGTTCGTGACTGTCCCAGCTCATAAGAGAAAAGAATCCGATTGGCTGGCACGCTAGCGCGCAATTGACCAATAAGATGGTTACAAGCTGCCTCAGTGTTTGGTGCCTAAAACACGGTGATTTTTTTTTTTTATATATGTTTTTTATTTTCAATTTATTTATTTTTTCTCATTGAATCATTTGTAAATTGATTCATTTCTTTTTAAATACTAATAAATAAAAACTTTAAAAGAAATAGAAAATAGAAAAAAAAATTAAAACATTAAAAAATAAAATAAAATAAATAGCAAATAATATTTTTGACAGGTTTATTCGTTAAAAATTAAATAAGTGATAAACTAATTAATTAACTTTAATTTAAAAATAACTATCACGATACCATTATTTAAAAAAAAAAAATTACGTACACATTTATTTTTTATAACTTGGCCGTTCAGTGTGTAAATATTGTCCTCTAACTCCCAGCAGGTGGCACTGTAGGAACGTTTCATTTTGATCATCGTTCATATACAAAAATGTCATCAAGCTTGTGCACTAGCAATCTCCTCTATTTAAGAGAGTTAGCATCGAAACTTCAAAACAAAACCGGGTGCATCAATTATCTATTGATTATTAATTGATCCCAGGAGAGACTTTAACTCGTTATTGACATTCACAATCCAAAGGGTGCACTGCGGTAGAAATGAATAAAGTTAAAAAAATAAAATAAAATAAATGAGGAGACACACAGGAAGTGCGGATTCTGAGCAGTCAGTCAAGGAAAAAAAAAAAAAAAAAGCCAAGCTTAGTCAGCCAGTGTGTGTGTGTGTGTGTGTGTAAGTGGGCATGACGATGATGATGTTGATTATAGTGGTGGGGGGGGTCACACTTGACTCCACACGCTGCGGAGTGGCGGACGCAATCATGTCGCACGACATCCTGCCAGGTAAGAAGAAGCATTTTCTGTTTCGTTTTTGTTCGTTTGCTTGCTTGTTTGATTTTTAACCATTTCCTGTGTCCTTAAAATATCACTTTGGAGCTGCAGAATTGATCAAGTAAAAAAAAAAAAATCTCTCTATATATATATATTACAACTGAACAAAAAAATATCATATAAAAATGCAGAATTCTTCTAAAAAAGTGTAAAAGGTTAAATCATTTCTCTCTCGAGCCCCTTTAATGCAGATCTTCTACAAAATTGTGTCTCCATTGTTGTTTATGAGATTTGTGGTCGTATTGCTGAAATGAAATCCTGTCATTATAATATCATATGAGGACACTTGCAGTTTGGCTGCCAGGAAATTTAACATGGTCTCCATCTGGCTTTTTGACAGAGATACTGTCATTAGTGATTGTTACGAATGGGGGGACATTTCCTCATTGATCTCATTAAGATGACTGGAACTCGCTTAGACCTCCTGATATTTCAATCTGGTCCCCATCATGTGGTTTGGTTTGGTCCTCGCCGTCAAGAGTCCACCAAGTCCTGCAGGCATGCTTCAATTTATAGTAAGAGCAATCGACAAGTAATCGATTATCAAATTAATCAACAACTATCGACAGCACTCGTTTATATCGTAAATGTCTGAGCTTGCCAAGAAAAATGCAAGACAGACTCGAAGCAGTTCTCCCAAAAATAAAAATAAAAAAACCCGACGTTGGCTGTAGTTCATCTGCAGGTCCTGCTGGCCGTGCTCCTGGCCGTCTTCTGCTACTGCGTGGTGCTCGCCGTCATCCTCTGCCGCAGGCCGAAGAAGGGCGTGGCCTCCGAGGACAAGGAGGCGGCCATTTCCTGCCCTCACCCCAACCAGCGGGTCACCGTGACGCTGCCGCCGGCGATGTGCACGCTGCCCGTCCGGCAACAGTACGAAGAAGTGGACGGCGACGCGCTGGACTCGACGTCGTGGAAAAGCAGCTCCTCCCCGTCCGAGGACGACCTCGGCGACCTCCCGTTCGATCCCACGTGCTCGTCTCCGCCGCCGCGCCGCCTCAGCTCGCCTCTCGTTCCTTTGGCCTCCCGGAAGAATTCGGGACACGGTCGGGCGTCCTTGCCCTCGCTCACCAAACTGCTTCCCAAATCTGGCTGGGCGAAGGGGCGGCGCAGCACCGTGAGTGGGGAAAGTTTGCTCGCTCCGTCGCAGTACGGTTCCATCGCGTCCCCCGTCCCCGCCAAGACACGCCCCTTGCTCCACTTCTCCCTGCTCTACTCCTCAAGCGGCACCCTGGTGGTCACCATCCTGGGGGTGTCTGGTAGGAGGCGCGGTAATCGGGTTGTGGTGCGGGCGAGCCTCCCTCCGCTGTGCCCGGCGGCGTGCCAGGTGGCATCCCGGCGCGGCAGTTTCAGCCCGGAGCCGCAAAGCCAAAGCGTGGCGCTTCGAGCGGGCTCCCTGGAGCGGCTGCGGGCGTGCACGCTGAGGCTGGAGGTCTACGGTCGCGACTTCTCGGGCCTGCGCGAGGTGGCGCTGGGCGCGGTGGAGCTGCCCTGCCGGCGCCTGGACTGGGAGCCCGACACGACGGCGACCTGCGCTCGGCACCTCAGCCCCGCCAAAAGTAAACTCAAGAAGGTACTCGAAGCATTTCTCAGTTCGTACGGGGAATGTTTGTCAGGATGCAGCAGTTTTCAGAAACAGTGCCTTTTTTGTTTTTGTTTTTTAAGGCTAAATGAGAGTACACTCGGGCTGCACGATATTGGAAAAACATGCGATATACTTGCTGAACATAACAATATCGATATTATTGCGATATTTAACATGTACCCAAAGAAATTACATTTTTATGACCTAATGAAAGAAAAACATTTTTCTCTTAGTTAATGAATTATTATTATGTCTTGATAATTTTCAACTCTTGAACGGCGATGCACATTTTAGTTAGCATCTGACTGGTCAAATTCATATAAAAAGCATAAAATTCCATATAAAACGTATTGCGGGCCTTTGCGAAATGCATTTTGCAAGGGCCAATATCGCGATATCGATATTTTTTCGATATATTGTGCAGCCCTAGAGTACACAGTAAATTCTGTAGAGTAAATTTGACACTATTTAGAGTAGGACCAAATAGACTTGGTTATAGAAAAAATCAATAAAAGTCACTCAAGGATTGAGGAACGAACTCATGACCTTCATCTTGGGAGACAGCCGATCTACTTGCCATGCAGTTCCTGCTGTGAGTTATTATATCGCTCGTGTCAGCTGGAATCTTCCTCCAAGAGACCAAAAATTTTGGTCTTGGATATAAGCAAAGAGTAGGAGGGGCAAAGCTCAGGTGGCAGTGTGGCAGTCTCCCAAATTGAAGGTTGTGAGTTTGTTCCTCAGTGCTTGGTTCCTCAACCCTTGAGTAACTTTTATTGATTTGTTTTCATTTTTTTACTTTACTCTCTTCCAAGTATAAATATTACCCCACTCTAAAACTGACTCTATTTGGTCCCACTCTAAATAGAGTCAAATTTACTCTACAGAATTTACTGTGTAGTTATTCACAGCAAAGCAAAACAGTAAAAATGTTTGAGTGTGTCAAGAAAATGCAACACAGATACGAAGCAATTCTCACAAATGTTGCTTTTCCGTGAGTCACAGAAAAGCAACATTGTCGAGTTTAAGCGATGAATGTTTGCCATTTATAACGAAAGATGTGAAGCATTTCTAAGAAACAATTATTATTATTATTATTAAATAGGAATTCAATGATTTACAGAAATCCTCCTCTTAAAAGAAACATAAATATTTGAGTTAGAGAAGACAGTTATCTGAAAAGGGTTTTAGGATTAAACAAACATTTTTGAGATTTATGCAATCAATTTTCAAGTATGTCAAAAATAAATGCACCAAGGATGTGAAACAGTCCTAAGAAACAATGATCCCACATATTAGTCAATAACCGTTTTTCAATTTATATGATAAATGTTGACTCTGTCAAGAAAAATGCAACACAGATGCAAAGCCAGTTGTCAGAAAGATCAATAATTGATACGACACAATTGATTCGCAGAAAAGCAAAATCTTCCGCTTCGGAAAATTCTTCCATTTGTGAAGAGAAATGCAACACAGATGTGCAGCAGATCACCACGATTGCGATTGACATTTTAATTAAGTCCATTTTTGCTTTCCAGCTTGCACTCAGTAGACACATGCTTGGAAGAGAGGAAGAGAGGAAGCCATTGGGTGCGGAAGCTGTTTTCACTTCACAGCAGCCAGCTCCAAGTCCCAATACTTTTGTCCAGAGGGATTAATCCACCCAAGCATGTTCCATGCATGTCGCTGGACAGCAGCCACTCAGCTGTGACATTAGCTAGCTTCGATTCGATTCGATTCGATTCGATTCAATTCAATGGTCAAAATGAGCTAACTAATTGACACTGTGCCCATGCCGGAAGTCTGCCAAGGCGGACATGAATATAACTCAGGATGGAGATTGTGACGCCAGCCAAGTCTAATTTTTGTGAAAGCCCATCCTGCTCAACCCCCCCCCCCCCTTCTCGATCTGAGTTGACGGATGCGTTTGGACGTGTGCGGGAGTTGCAGCGGCGGTTGACGTAACGCCGGGAAGCCACACACTCCGTTTTACGACCAAAAGTCGATCTTTTCGACTCGGGCGCACGCGGTGGATTTGATGCAGCGTTCGAGCGACGCGAAACACGCGATGGTTTCATCTGCAGAAATGCAAACACAATAGAACAACGCAGCCTTTCCATTCATCCATGCGTTTTTTATTAGTTTCGTTCTTTTAAAAAATGTTTAGGTTTAGTTTGTTAGGTTCAGTATTAGTATTAGTTTTTTGTTTTTTTTTAAGAAATGTGTATTACTTGTATGCAATATTCAACATGGGAGCAATGTCATCTGAAGGAGCTTTTCTATTGGCTGCTGCTAGATGATGTCACCTCTGTGTGAAATACTTTCAAACGTCATTATTCCGGTTTATATCAAAATAAATGACTAAAAATCACATTTAATATCATCCCAAAAGGCTCGTGCATTAAATTAATTACCAAAGACTAAAACGAAGGACATGTTTGCTACAATTATAGTTAGATTTAGTTAGTTTTTGTAAACATAAAATGTCGTTTCAGTTAGTTTTTGTTTTTTTAAAAAGCATTTTTGTTTTGATTTTATTTCGGTAACAATATTGCTTTTTGCTGCGATTGGCTGGCAATCAGTCCAGGATGTATCCTGCCCAAAGCCAGCTGAGATAGGCTCCAGCACTCCCCGTGACCCCTGTGAGGAATAAGCAGTCAAGAAAATGGATGGATATTGTTTTTTGAATTTTAGTTTTTTTCATTAGTTTTAGTGAACGAAAATAACCTTTAATGGCACCTGTTTTTCAAAACACTCCCTTCTTATTTTGACCATCTCCAAACATTTTTGTTTTTGTTCATTTCTTTTAACTGAGTCAAAATGCCATTCATAGCATATGCCGCGGGCCACTGAAAAATGGACGGCGGGCCGCAAATGGCCCCCGGGCTGTAGTTTGGACACCCCTGTGCTATTATATTCATTTGTTGTTGTGTTATTTTGAGTTAGCAGATACATCACAGGAGGAAGTATTGTTAAAAGCCCCCAATCATAAATTTAATAGTGGCCTTCGCCGACTAAAAACTGGAATTAGTTTTTGCGCAGATTGTTCCAGCAATACACGTACGATGTGAATGTGAGTGTGGAGCAGAGAAAAACATTCTTCATTACAAGCAAATGTATGCTAACTTATATTTACAATTATTCCTACAACGAGTCGCCACATAGCCAACGAGGCGAAGCCATCACACAACTCGAATTCACCGTATGACGAGTCGACAGGAAGTGATGTCACATCCCGCCTGAAAGGTCCTTTTTGCTGCATCACAACCCCTGATGGAGCCAAACGTCACACACAAGAAGCCAAAAAGCAAAGTGAATGGGATCCATTCTTGCTTGTATGTTTTCCGTCACAGATCATGAAGGGAACATGTGCAGACGCAAAAGAGCGCTTTTAAAAAGGGAGACTTGGACCGTACAAATCCTGTTCCTGTGCTTGCTGTTCCTTCAGAGTGTGAGCTCCCAGGACACGTGGTGTGGCAGGAAGAGCTCGCTGTGTGCGCCGCCGCGCTCGCCGGGCCAGCTTTTTGTGCTGCTCCAGTACCAGGTGCCGGCCCGCCGCATCAAGGTGATGGTGCGCAAAGCCGAGCAGCTGGCCAAGCTCACGCGCATCCCCGGAGCACCAGGTGACGTCACAAATCACAGCAGGTGGATGATCGGCGATATTTCAGGCTTGCTGTTCATTTGATCAGCCGTTTTAAAATTCGGTCTCAATTTTAGTCCACTTTCAATCACGCTTGTTAGTTTTTAACAGTCAATCTCATCACCTTTTTATTTTCCGGTAGTGCATTTTTTGTCTACTATAAATCTAGCATTTTAGTCTTTATTTTAGTCCCAGAAAACATAATTTTATTTGTCAAGTTTTAGACAACAAAAACTGTCCACATTTTACCTTGTTTTTTTTTTTGTTTGTTTTTGATTAGCAGATAATGTTGAACATTTCAGATCTAAAACTATTTCATTGAATTTTTTTTCTCTCATCTTTTTGATAAAAAACAACTTGACACACAATTACAGTACATCAACAAGTGGCTCCATGCTAAGAGCTAGTAAATTAGCCAGCATTAGTTATTGCATCGGTTGGATTAACATAATTGTTGGAACATTATAGCCGTTGATTAATGTTGCATAATAACTTTTTTTTTTTTTTTTACCTTTCACCGTGAATCCACCTCCTGTCTGTTTCATGTTTGTGCATGTTGCACTCGTTAGCTGCAGATTTGAAAAGGGGTGTGTCATTGTGTGTCACATGACAGTGTCACAGTGACAGATTAGCAGAAACAAGATGTTACAACGCCATGTAAATTTCGCCTCGTTTTTGTTCACGAACTAAAATTTCCATACATTTTAGACCAGTGAAATACATTTTCGTCTTGTCTTCATTAGTCGACAAAAATGCATACTTAGTCCCAGTTATTGTTTTTTTGGATGGATGGATGGATGGATGGATGGATGGATGGATGGATAATAGATGAATGGACGGATGGACGGATGGATGGATGGATGGATGGATGGATGGATGGATAATAGATGAATGGACGGATGGATGGATGGATGGATGGATGGATGGATGGATAATAGATGAATGGACGGATGGACGGATGGATGAATGGACGGATGGATGGATGGATGGATGGATGGATGGATGGATAATAGATGAATGGACAGATGGACGGATGGATGGATGGATGGATGGATGGATGGATGGACGGACGGATGGACAATAGATGGATGGATGGATGGATGAATGAATAACAGATGTATAACGGATGGATGGATGGATGAATAGATGGATGGATGGATGGACGGATGGACAATGGATGGATGGATGGATGGATGGATGGACGGATGGACGGATGGACAATGGATGGATGGATGGATGGATGGATGGATGGACAATAGATGGATGGATGGATGGATGGATGGATGGATGGATGGATGGATGAATGAATAACAGATGTATAACGGATGGATGGATGGATGGATGGATGGATGGATAACAGATGTATGACGGATGGATGGATGGATAGATGGATGGATGGATGGATGGATGGATAATAGATGAATGGACGGATGGACGGATGGATGAATGGACGGATGGATGGATGGATGGATGGATAATAGATGAATGGACGGATGGATGGATGGATGGATGGATGGATAATAGATGAATGGACAGATGGACGGATGGATGGATGGATGGATGGACGGACGGATGGACAATAGATGGATGGATGGATGGATGAATGAATAACAGATGTATAACGGATGGATGGATGGATGAATAGATGGATGGATGGATGGATGGATGGACGGACGGATGGACAATAGATGGATGGATGGATGGATGGATGAATAACAGATGTATAACGGATGGATGGATGGATGAATAGATGGATGGATGGATGGATGGATGGATGGATGACGGACGGATGGACAATGGATGGATGGATGGATGGATGGATGGATGGATGGATGGATGGACGGATGGACAATGGATGGATGGATGGATGGATGGATGGATGGATGGATGGATGGATGAATAACAGATGTATGACGGATGGATGGATGGATAGATGGATAGATGGATGAATGGATGGATGGATGGATGGATGGATGGATGGATGAATGTATGACGGATGGGTTGGATGGCATGGTTTTAGTAGTCTAGCCTAATTTTAGTCTGGCGAAACATTTGTTGACAGAATTATTGTTGCTTAGTTTTTGTTGACACAATAAGATCTACACTCCAATTAACATATTATGATGTCATACAAAATCACTTTACTCCAAAGACAAAAAACCAAACAAAAAAGTGACTAGTGATATATGAGTGTGCGGGGGATTTCGGTTCTCCTATTAATAGTATGAGGGAGAATCTAAACCGTAATAACTGTCATCTTGTTGTGTTAGGAATAAGGAAGTCATGTCGCTTCCATCGCGTCTGCTTGGCTTCTCATTTCCAGCCTGGCTTCGCTGGCGCATGAAACGAGACAGCAAAACCAGCGTTGACGTTTTCCAAAAAGTTCATTCCACTTTGTTGCCCCAGAGAGAACACCCCCCCCCCCCCCCCCCCCCCCCCCCCCCACGCTGCCAGGAATGCGTCACCACCATAAACCACACATCGCTTTTGAATTATTATGCAATCCAATTAAAACGCTTGAGTGGATTAAAAAAGAAAAAAGAAAAAGGGAAGCCGCATTTGCTTTGGACCAGTGACAACGCTGATGCTAAACGCCGGCGCCATGTTTTCCTACTCAGTCCACTACATCATCATCAACTTGCATCATGACGGCAAAGTGATCAGCGGCAAGGAGACCAAAGCAGCCGGCGGCGGTTCGAGTCCCGTTTGGAACGCGCCCTTCTTATTCGACTTGCCGCCCGGCGACGTCGCTCGTCTGCCGTTGCTCTTCGAGTTCATCGTCATGCAGGTGCCACAAATACGATTGCTTACAATCAATGATGCAATTCACTCCATTTGCAATTCCTATTACTCAAATGATGTGAAACACACCAAATAGGATTCGATTCCCCTCGATTGATGATGAGCTTTACTCCGATTGCGATGTAACACTCCAATTACAACGTAAATCGATACACCCCAATTATGAAATTGATTCCGATTTACTCCTCCTTTCCGCAGGGTCGTGTCTACACCAAGAGCAGCGTTCTGGGCCGCGTGCTGATTGGTTGCCAAGTTTCGGAGGCGGGGCGAGAACACTGGAAGGAAATGTGCAACCGGGCACCCGGGGAGACCGCTCGTTGGCACGCCATCCAATCAGACGTGTAGGAGGACTAGTGGTCGATAAGAGAATTTGATTGATTTGTTTTAGTTTTCTTTATTTCATTGTAAACTGTCCATGTATCTTTTTGTCTGTTACAAATCATTCCAAAAGAAAAAAAAAACCTGAAGCATGTCGCTAGCCTTGTTAGCTTCGCTGGCTAATTTTTTTTTTGGGCATTTTCCTGTTCCAAATATGTCTTTTAATATGCTGTAACTATTGTCTTACATTCTGTATAACACCATTAGTGATGTTTTACTACAGTGTGGGTACTTTTTCTTCAAGATGTAATTTGGTGAAGGACCTAAAAATAAAATGCGCATTTCAAGTGATAAAATTGCATATGAATGCTGGTCACTAGTTAACTACTAGGCATCGACATGAATAATAGGTGATTATAAGCTACTTTTAGTGTTATTAAATTGGTATAGCAGCAGCAGTGTATCAAGTACGTTTGTGGGGGGGGGGGGGGGGGGGGGGGGGGGGGTAAAAAAAATCTGCATACTAAATACTAAAAAAAAAAATTTCCACATTTGCGAGCTGTGGCTAGAAGTTTCTTTACACAGTGAAAAAAAAAAATAGAAAATGTTAAAAATGCAATGTTGCATGGTAAAATGTACTTTAATGATAATTTGCCTGGGGAAAAAAAAATATCTAAATTATAT
Organism: Festucalex cinctus; assembly: GCF_051991245.1. Classification (NCBI taxonomy): domain Eukaryota; kingdom Metazoa; phylum Chordata; class Actinopteri; order Syngnathiformes; family Syngnathidae; genus Festucalex; species Festucalex cinctus. Next base: position 30,545,090 of record NC_135414.1, read on the forward strand.
TTGGACCCAATGAAAATGTAATATGATTATACATGATATTTTCCCAAAGCCTTTGTATGCGTCAATTTTAAAATGTGGTGGATATCATTTGAATAATGTGAATATAAGATCAAGAGAGCATTTTGCTTGTGAAATTTTGGGTTTGTATACAATATGTACCACATATGCTTTGTTTTTGAGAAGGACTACTGATAGATGAAATAAATACATTTTGACATTTTTGGCTTGAAATTGAGTTTTTTTCACTTACAATGAGTCATTTTTTTGCACTACACAAAGCACATGAATCTAATTATTTTACATTATAATAATATTTTTCTACAGAATTGAAAATTAACAACGTCCTTCTGTTTAAAATGATCTTTTCTGTCCCTATATTATTTCTGCCATGTTTGCAGTTACACATTGTCGACTGTGTTTTTAAAAGAAGAACGCAGCAGTGACGTAATCTCCATCCTGGGGGCCGTATGACGTCATCACACATCAGCCAGCACGTGTAACGGCGACATTTACGTCTGATGTGTAATATGTCATGTCATTTAAATCCAGCACGGCTGAAAGTACGTGATTTAAACTTGTTTCATTCCAACAGTGAGATCGGAAATTGACATTGAATTATTTTTGAGAAGAGGAGAAATTACTTCAATTGACTACATTTTAATCATGTGTAACCAATAAGCATTTTCCTTTGTGACATTTCAGTAAATGTTCCCTGAATGCCTTCCTTAAGTATATATAAAAAGTGATTTTACAGATGCAAAGTATAATCGTTGCTTTAGTCCCTTGTGACTATTTCCTGAACTTGCCGCATATAAAAAATGATCAGTCAGTGGGTCCAGTGATCTCTGAGTCATATTCCGCAAATAACTCCAACCTTTTCTTATTGATCACATCCTGCTTTCTCGTCCATGTATCACTTGCAATCCGGGTTGAAGCTTAAAGTATTTTTTATTTTTTTTTTGTATTTGGTTTTACCTGCCTCCGTAGTGGAGAACTCACAAAATAAAAACCTAGAAGGTAAGATGTGAGTTGACAGTTAACCAATATTTGGCTTTCTAACTTCAACTATTGCATAGTTCATTTGAAGTTTAATCTTTAAATAATGCACACCTTTCATATGGAAAATATTTTTTTATTTATCTGCCTATGATATGCTTTAACTTTCATATTATGTTATCTGCAGTGGTGCATTGAAATGCAACTTTTATTGTGGGAATGCCGAAGCATTTCCACATACATTATTGTGATTTTTATTCTCCCCATTTTTTTTTTTTTTTTTTTTTTTGCCATGTAACAAATCCCACATAATATTTCATATTTACACTGTTCAAATTTCAACTTGCTTCAAAAAAATCACGCCTCCCGGGGTAAATATCGTCTGATTCCGCATTACTTACAGTATCCGCACAATTTAACGTTAAATATCAACTTTTCCCCATTCATTTTTAATGGGATAAACAATGAACTATTTCTAAGTGTCACTTTCCACGCCCACTTCCATACATAGAACGTATCATCGTTACCAGGTGTTTGATACTGCTCGTTGGCACAGTTGGTAAAGTGCATTGTCCAGTAACCAGGATGTCATCATTCCATAATTCATCTCTCAATTTACTTCATAAGCATTCCACATGCATTCAAATCTTAGCATTTATCTTTCAGCATTCCCACGCAATTTATCCAGAAATTGCACTTAGTGCATATAGTGATGACATAACTAAATAGAACGTAAATAATTTAACAGTTTGTGCATCATATGAGTTATTTGTTGTTGCAGCTCATTCTGGCGTGGCCAGCAGGGGGCAGAATAATGTAGTCATGTAGACGCACACAAAGAAGAATTTCACAACTACTGTAAGTGATGCAATAAGTTTGCAGTCATGTCAGTCGCTTTTCAAAGAGAACAAAGAATATGTCTTTGATTATTTTTTATGTTGCTCCCTGCTTGTATTCTTGTAAACATATGCTTGTAAACTTTTTATATCATGTCGTGATATTACTTCAGTATTTGCACTGTACATCAATTAGCCATTTTGCATAACTTGTAAGTTGTAACATCTCTGCAATGCTTCACTGGGAAAGTACTCAAGCTCTGCCCCTTTGTGGTGATCTCTGGCAACACATGCACAGGTGAGGAGCACCAAATTCATAACTCTCTATTGAAGTTCCTCCAGCCCACCCACTTAGAGAAAATTTGACCACAAACTGAGCAGGAGAAAGGTTTCTCTCCACTGTGCATTCTTGCATGTCTCGTAAAATTTGCCTTTGTAGAATTTTTTTTTTTTTTTTACCCAAAACCTGGCAGTCAAAAGGTTTCTCTCTCCAGTGTGTGTTTTTGTATGTTCTTCCAAAAGTACCTTCACACATAACCTTTTACCACAAACTGAGCAGGCAAAAGGTTTCTCACTAGTGTGCTTTCTTGCATGTGCTCCCAAGTGTCCCTGCTGAGCAATTTTTTTTTTTATTTTTTACCACAAACTAAGCAGAAAAAGGTTTCTCTCCAGTGTGTATTTTAGTGTGCGTTCTCAAATGTCCATTCCGAGTAAACGTTTAACCGCAAAGTAAGCAAGCAAAAGGTTTCTCACCAGTGTGGATCATCGTGTGCTTTTTTTAAAAAAAGGACTTGTAGTCAAGTGTTTTGTAACAATGACATTTCCAGTTTTTGTTAGCCTTATTATCTTTACACTGGTCACCATCATCATCATCATCATCATCATCTTCTTCTTCTGCAAAGACTCCTCTTGAGATGTGGATTGTTAATAAAACATTTACAAAAGAAGGGAAGAATGTTCATACTGATTTGTAGGGCTGGGTATTGCCGCCAACTTCACGATACGATACGTATCACGATACAGGGGTCACGTGACGATACGTATCGCGATACAGTTGATCTTCAAGGCAATACGTATTCCGATATTTTACATTAATTTACTTACATTTTATAATAACAGTCACGTGTATACCTAAAGGAAATGTTTATTATGCTGGATGACGAAAATATTTTTGTTAGTAGCTCTTCTGGTTTACCACAAAGCGGCATGCCTGGTCTAAATCTACGCACTGCATTTTTTCCCCCCACGGAACGGACACGATCGATCGCCTCTCTCTTGCCACCATTGCTGAAAACACGATCGACACACGTTGTGACTGCACGGCAGCATACCGGATCTTTAAATATCTCCAAACAGGTCGGACATTCCACATTGTCCTTAACCTTTTCCGCCATGTTCCTTGTGAAACCTGATCTTGCTTCTTCAATGGACGACTGTGACGACCCACCTTTGGTCAGGTGCGTCCAACACACAAGCAATGGCGGAGCCAGAGGGGGGGCCGGGGTGGCACGTGCCCCTGCTGAAATGTGATTGGACCCAGCAGACGGCAAATGATTGACATATCACGGCACCGGCGCAGTGACGTCGCACGCCTGGCCGATGCAGCCTGCCAGCATTTTTTTCAAGCAGACGCCTACTAATCGTTATGCCCCTCCTGAACAGTGGCTGGTGCTACTTACGACAAAGCATTATAATCCACCTCACTAGGAGTCTGGAGAAGGAGAATCATCTGTTTTAAGGAGCAGTCTCCTGAGTACCGGCACATCAAGAATGCATGTTGGCGTTTGGCTATATCATGTTTGTTTGCCTGTGAGACGTGAGTGACTGTTTAAAATAACTTTTATGTTCAGATTATGGGTGTCAAAATTGTCGCGTTATTATCTCGTTAACTTAAAGTGCCTTTAACGGCACTATTATTTTTTTTAACGCTCGATGAACGACCGCTCCTTATTTGGAAAGCCTCTACTCAGGGAATTCTAGTCACCACGCAGTAGAAACGTCCACGTCAAAACTACCCAATAGAAATGCACTGGAGCTAAAATACAGTGTTTAAGGGGCAGAATATAGGTGGAGGAGCCATTTGGACTGTGTCTCACCACTACCACCCGTGCCTTGCTTTGAAAGAACGCACTCGGTTAGCCGTTAGCCGTTAGCCGTTAGCCGTTAGCACCGAGCACCAAGGGGCGTCCATGGGCACTCTGAAACCCCTGTGAGAGTAAAGAGCCGAATGGACGCCGTCTTGACAGTTGGAGTGAGCACATGCCTATTTATCTTTAAATGTGAGGCGTATTTTATTCAGCATCTCCACAAAATATCTCATCAAGGTGAAAGTGAAACTACCGATGTGTTCGCTGTAACAGTAGAGCGGCCTCAGCTGCGTCTCGCATCCGAGAACTTAACAAAATAAAAGCGTCAGACGTCATAAAAAGGAGTCACTATAACACAATTTAGCAGTAATAAATTAAATGATACTGCCTAATGTGTGGGGATTGGCGTCAAGTTGTATTTTACAATTTTAAAATGTGCAGAAACTCGCAAGTTACTTATTGTTTAAAATTACAGAGCTATTAATGTGAAAAGAACACATCGGTCGTTTCTGGTTCCGATGCAGTAAAAATTCGTCATTTTACAATGCACATCCTATTTCACTTAACAAAATAAAAGCCAAGCGCGAATGCATATATTTGGGGGGACTGTTGTATTTTACAGTTTTAAAAATGTGCATAATTTCACAAGTTACTTCATGTTAAAAATTAGGCAGCTCCTAATATGAAAAGAGAAATGCATTGAGCTTTCACTATCTTACAAATGCAATTATACCATGTTGTAGTGATAGAAAAATGACCAAAACAAATCAGTCATGCTTTGGTTTGGTTTTACAGTACAGCACATATTTTATTTTTATATTTTAAAACTTTTTTTCTTGAATTGTTATGAAATTACTCTATCAATGATTTTTTTAATTTTTTTTAATTGAATTGTTATGAAATTACTCTATCAATGACTTAAAAAAAAACTATATTGAAATTGTACATTTTATTGTAAATGTAGGTATAAATTGAGATATAAAATGTGCAATTAATGTGTGATTAATAGTCAGTTAATTATTGAAGTTATGCGATTAATTATGATTACAAATTTTAATCCACTGACACCTCTAGTTCAGATAGATTGTTTTGGACGGACATCAATAAGCAATGTAGTTTTGTGCAAGCTAAAAATAAGTATGTTGTTGTTGTTATGCAATACAATAGCACCCTCCAATGGTTGAAAGTTCAAACAGACACTAACTGACGTTTGCGTTTACAGGTAGAAGTGGAGGATTTGTTAACATAATTATTAATTAATCACATTAATAAATTATGTGGTTGTATATGAAGTAGTAGTTGGACTAATAAATTTATTTTTCATCGTGTGTGTGTGGAAAATGAAACGACAAGGAGAGTTTGGCACTTGGACAGGATCTTTAGTCATACTGTAATACAAATTTGCATTATGTTCATATTATAATGTTATGTTGATAAAAGTACTGTAATTGCATGAATACAGTATCTGCGTGTGCGTGCAAGTTCATTCAAGTTAAACAGTGCTGAATTATTATTTTTTGTACATTTTATACATTCTTAATAAACGGCACATTATGTGCAAAAATCTCCCCCTGTGCTTAATATGTACTTAAATATATTTGAACATCGATAGAGACTCCGATTGAAATTAATTTTCATGAAAACAAGTTATGTGAACTTGTTACGCAATTATATACAATTTTAATTTTAATATATCTTTTTTATTTCATTCTTTAAAAATAGATACGCTATAATATAAACATTAATGTCTCATCTTTTTGAAAGAAGAAGAAAAATATTTGATGAAGTACAAATACTGCAAAAAAAAAAAAATGTTTTAAAACTTTCGGGTTTTAAATGCAACAAATGATGACCCCCATTTCAGTTTTGGTGATGGCGGTAATGCGCCATCTACCGGCCAATAAACAAAAGCGCCTATGTGACGTAACAGGTTCCGCGCGCCTCTCGATGACGTAACTGGCCTCCATTTTGAACACGATTGTCAGCCATATTTCGACCAAGCTAACTGCTCCAAGTGGTTCTCGTCGTCGTTAACTTCAGCTACAAGATAAACGTGGCGCCATGTCAACGGACGACTTTCAGACCAAATACGCCTGTTTTATGGACGGTGTGGTGAAAAGTACAGTCGAGGAAACGACCAAACTTTTCGAAACGCTGGTCGACGAACTCAAGGCGGAATTATCAAAGGTAAAGACGGAGAACGAGGCCCTGAAAACAACATGCAGACAAATAGCGGAGACGAAATCCTTTGTGAACAGCGTGGCCGGTCAAAGCGGCCGCCCGAATGTCCAGGATACAGCCGTGCAATGCGGTGAGTGTGACTTTTGTTCGTCTCCAAATTGCTATCGGATCATCTTAGTATTATGTGAACACGCATTTTGTTCGACGATCGTAGCAAATTTAACTCCACACCCATGTGTAACCGTATGGACCCTTTTGATAAAGAGCAGTGACGTTCGTTGTATTACTTGTCGGTTTACCGTCTTTCCCGTTTGGCGAATTACGGCAGCCGTAGTTTCGATAGTAAAACCAGCCAAGAATGAGCCGTTCGGGTTCTTTTGAAACGACCGCATTTCACCGTCACGTTTCCCACACTCTTCTCTCGTCAAATGACAGCTCTATAACCACAACCTGATTTCTGGGACAGTGCTTGAAAATAGTTTTGGATTAATATGAATAACGGATTCGTTGTAGAAAGAGATTCGGGAACTTAAAAAAAAAAAAGAACTACATTTTGATTACAAAGATGGGGGGAGCGGTTATTTTGCAAAGCTGTATTACTGCGATTACAGTAGGTTGGTTGTGGTGATTGTTAATAGTATTTAAACGACTTTTAATCACATTTTTGATATCAAAATAAAGGTCCAATGTGTTTCAGTGAGCGCAGAGTTTTCATTTACCGAGTAAAGGCCGCCATTTTGACTCGTGACATAATTGTGACGTAAGATAGGAAACATGGTGTTGTAGGCTTCTGGGAATCGGTTATTTTGCCGTGAGTCATGCACAGCCTCGCTTCCCCTACTTCCGTCTCTTTTCACAAAGACTTCATTTTGTTTTGACACAGAAACTTGGCTGTTGCCAGCCTAACTCACTAAAATCTCACTGATGTTTCTCGAAAGGAAAATATTGTGCTGCTAGTTTGAATTTACCGAAAAATTAGTGCTGTATCTGTTTCCATTTTGCAGCAATTAGAATTAGAATTTTTAAGTTTCATCATTCACAAATCCGTTTACAACTGTGGGGAATTCAGCTTGTTTTAATATGGCCCTGGTTGATGTCTTATAATCTGCTGCCACATGCTGGCCGTTTTTATAACTACCATTTCTTCAAGTGTTCTCTGCAGCAAAGAGGCTGCGTCAAAGCCATCTGTATGCTCTAGCATAAAAACAAAACATAAATAACGTATAAATACGTCTTTGGGACACTTACAACATTTAAAATAGAACATAGTTATACGTTTTTGGGAACCACTGAGTTAATCTAATTAATCAATTTTAATCACATATCTGCTAAAAGTCCCAAATAAAGAATTTGAATTCTAGGACATGACAAAATTACACAATTTAAAAACCAAACGTACTTACCCATGGTAGAAGAGCGATGGTAGAAGTCCCAGAAATAATGTCCAAAAAGCATATCGATGTGAACAACAGGCAAGCGTGGCTATTATTTACAAGTAGCGCGTTATATACACGGTTATCGTGTGAACTGAAATTTCCGACATGAACCCCCGTGATCTTGTGGTCTCGCGGGTGCATATTTCCGGACACGCACAGCTCACACAACGCACCCGCGTGTGAAGTGCAGTCCGTACGGATGCCGTACGGGAACCACTCCGAAAAATGAAAACCAGTTGGTTGCACATTATTAAGTGGGAATGTGTTTTTTGCCATTTGTATTCATAATTGTTCTTTAACCAAGCAAAAATATATACACATATATATTAGTCCTGTCAAAGTTAGTGTTAACAAATTAATTAATCACAACAAATTATCACAATCATGTATTAACACAGATTCAGCACACTATTAACTTTGACCACCGACAATTCTTTAGATGACAGCGGATGGTTACGTTAAAGGTAGCACAGGTTGGGTTTGAGCAATAAACATATTTAATAAATGTTTGCGTATGATGTTCAGAATATTTATATATATATATACAATAGGGCTGCACAATATATCGAAAAAATATCGATATCGGGATATTGGCCCTTGCAATATGCATATCGCAAAGGCAATAAGTTTTATATGGAATTTTATGCTTTTTATATGAATTTGACCAGTCAGATGCTAACTAAAATGTGCATCGCCATTCAATAGTTGAAAATTATCAAGACATAATTACAACTAGAGCTGCGAGCAGCTATAAAGGGCCCTCGCAACCCGGGCCACGTTGGGGTATTTGCACGTCGGGGTACTGGCATGCTGGGGTACTGTCAAATAGGAAACCATCTAAATTTTAAACGTTTTTGCCATGCTTTGTGTTTGTAAAGTTTCATGGAAAGGCCAAAAATGATGCACAATTAACAAAATAAAATCAAAATGGATTGGCACATGGCTATATAGAATACTTTTTGAATATATTAGGTAGGGGTGTTAAAAAAAAATCGATTCGGCGATATATCGCGATACTACATCGCGCGATTCTCGAATCGATTCAATTAAAAAAAATCGATTTTTTTTTTTTTTTTTTTTTTTTTTTTTTTTTTTTTAAGAGCTCAGAATTGTTCATTCGGTAGTCTTACCGATTCAACGTCTTATCATCATTGCCTTTTTTTTTGTGTGTGTGTGTGTGAATCAATTTTTAAACTTCCATTTTTAATGGAAAAATATTCAACAAAACGTCTGACTTCGGGTTAGGATTCACACCGTGAGCATGGAAGAATGTTATATGAACGGAACATTAAGCCTTAATATTTTATTTTAATGCTGTTCAAACATGAAACAGATTACAACCTCTATAAGACTGAAATTTCAGATAAATAAATAATACATTTTCATATAAATCTTACACTCTACAAGCTTACTGATTAGTATTTTCTAAATTTGAATGAAAAAAAATCGCAACAATCGACTTATAAATTCGTATCGGGATTAATCGGTATCGAATCGAATCGTGACCTGTGAATCGTGATACGAATCGAATCGTCAGGTACTAGGCAATTCACACCCCTAATATTAGGCATGCCTGCCAATATTCACACATCTAGCTGAATCATATAATCGGAAAGACTTCATAAAAATGTCTAGAGGGCGCTATTGAAGCATTTATTGCAAATTTAATAAGAAATCTCTAAAATATTCATGCTTATGACAAGCCTGATGTGTGTGTAAAGTTTCATGAGTTTTTGCACATGTTTAGACCAAAAAAAAACCAGCATTTTACTTGGCAAACAATGCATCGCCATGAAACGGTGTGGGACAAAATAAATAACTTTCGATAACTTTGTATCTTAAACATCTTAAGATGAAGCACACCAAGTTTGAAGACAGTCGGATAAATTTTGTAGGAGGAATTCGTTAAAATATGACCCCTAAAAAAGGCCACAAAAAATGGCTACAAATCCCAACGTAAATCAAAATGGCGGACTTCCTGTTTGTTTTGGAAGATGGTTCCAAGAGACTATTTTGTACATCGTGGGCTCTTATGTATGCCTCTAAATTATCATAGCGCTAGGTGAAACGTACAACCGGGAATGCTTCGTTAAAGAGGAGTTTTTTACCTCAAAATGTGATGACCGGCCCTTACGGGACTTCCTGTTGGGTTTAGCACATGGCACCAATAGACTTTTTTGTACATTGTGGGCTGTTAAATTTGTCTCCAAATTTTCGTAGCTCGAGCTGCTTCGTATAACTGTGAATGCTTCATTAAGAGGGAATTTTTTCCATTGCAAACTGTGCATGCCACGGCAATAGCGTGCGACGAAATAAAAAGCTTTCAATAACTTTTCATCTTCAACATTTTAAGATGAATCACACCAAGTTTGGAGATGATCGGATAAACTCTGTAGGAGGAGTTCGTTAAAATAAGACCCCTATGAAATGGCCCAAAAAATGGCAACACGTTCCAAAGTAAATCAAAATGGCGGACTTCCTGTTCGGTTTAGCATATGGTTCAAAAAGAGTTTTTTGTACCTTGAGGGCTGTTACATATGTCTTCAAATGTTGGTAACTCTAGGTGAAATGTACAGCCGGGAATGCTTCATTAAATAAGAATTTTGAAACACAAAATTTGATGCCTCGCCTCTGGCGGACTTCCTGTTAGGTTTAGCATATGGTTCAAAAAGAGTTTTTTGTAGATCATAGTCTGTTACATATGTGTACCAATTTTCGTGGCTCTCAATTAAACGTACCACGGCAATGCTTTGTTAAGTAAGAATTTTGAAACTGTAAATTTGATGCCCCGCCACCGTCATATAGTATGTCAAAAACTTTAGATTTTTTACCATGATGTTGTCCCAGGTGTTGAGATGGTACAGCCCAAGTTTGAAGTCAATCGGGTTAACCGTGCAGGAGAAGCGGGCAAAAGTATGACCCCTGTAAATGTGCAAAAATGGGCCAAAATTGGACATTCAAATACTCATACCTCACTTCCTGTCTATTTTAGGGTACACATATCAAAGAGGTTTTTGTTCATCTGGATGTGCTACAGGTGCCACACAATTTTCGTAGCCATAGGACAATCGTAGCGGGACAGGGATCCGTTAAACCTATGTAGGTGGCGCTACAGAGCCATTTTTCATGTATCATGTATGGCGACTTTAAAATATCAAATTTTTCGCCAGGCCCGATCTCCGTGTAAAGTTTGGTGAGTTTTCGTTCATGTTTAGTGCCTCAAAAATGTGGTTGTTTGCGGAAAAGAATAATAACAAAGAAAAAGAAGAAGAAGAATAATAACTAGAGCTGCGAGCAGCTATAAAGGGCCCTCGCAACCCGGGCCACGTTGGGGTATTTGCACGTCGGGGTACTGGCATGTTGGGGTACTGTCAAATAGGAAACCATCTAAATTGTAAACGTTTTTGCCATGCTTTGTGTTTTTAAAGTTTCATGGAAAGGCCAAAAACGATGCACAATTAACAAAATAAAATCAAAATGGATTGGCACATGGCTATATAGAATACTTTTTGAATATATTCGGCATGCCTGCCAATATTCACACATCTAGCTGAATCATATAATCGGAAAGACTTCATAAAAATGTCTAGAGGGCGCTATTGAGCCATTTATTACAAATTGCACAACAAATCTCTAAATAAAATATTCATGTTCCAGACAGGTCTGGTGTGTGTGCAAAGTTTTGTGAGTTTTCACCCATATTTAGACTCTCAAAAAAGCATTTTTCTTCACAAACAATGCATGGCTACAGCAAAGGCGTGTGACAAAATAAAAAAATTCAATAACTTTTCATCTTAAATATCTTAAGATGAAACACGCCAAAGAATGAAGACGATCTGATAAGTTCTGTTGAAAATATGACCCCTATAAAAGGCCCCAAAAAATGGCTACAAATACCAAAGTAAATCAAAATGGCAGACTTCCTTTTTGATTCAGCATATGGCTTTAGAAACCTTTTTGTAAGTCTTTGGCTGATAGGTATCCCAATTTTTACAAATCTAGCTGAATCATAGAACACAAAACATTTGCAAAAGCTTCATAAAAATGTCTAGAGGGCGATATTGAACCATTTATTGCAAATTGAATAAGAAATCTCTAAAATATTCATGCTGATGACAAGCCTGATGTGTGTGTAAAGTTTCATGAGTTTTTGCACATGTTTAGACCCCCCCAAAAAAGCAGCATTTTACTTGGCAAACAATGCATCGCCATGACAACGGCGTGCGACAAAATAAATAACTTTCGATAACTTTGCATCTTAAACATCTTAAGATGAAGCACACCAAGTTTAAAGACAGTCGGATAAATTTTGTAGGAGGAGTTCGTTAAAATATGACCCCTAAAAAAGGCCCCAAAAATGGCTACAAATCCCAACGTAAATCAAAATGGTGGACTTCCTGATTGGTTTAGCATTTGGCTCCAAGAGACTTTTTTGTACATCCTGAGCTCTTATGTTTGCCTGCAAATTATCATAGCTTTAGGTGAAACGTACAACCGGGAATGCTTTGTCTGTTTAATCAAAACGCAAAATATGGTGTGCAATTCGATGCATTGCTATGGCAACAGCGTGTGACAAAATAAAAAACTTTCGCTTACTTTGCATCTTAAACATCTTAAGATGAAACATACCAAGTTTGAAGACAGTCGGATAAATTTTGTAGGAGGGGTTCGTTAAAATATGACCCCTGAAAAAGGCCACAAAAAATGGCAACAAATCCCATCATAAATCAAAATGGCGGACTTCCTGTTTGGTTTAGCACATGGTTCCAAGAGACTTTTTTTGTACATCGTGGGCTCTTATGTATGCCTGCAAATTATCATAGCGCTAGGTGAAACGTACAACCGGGAATGCTTCGTTAAAGAGGAGTTTTTTAGCTCAAAATGTGATGCCCGGCCCCTGGGGGACTTCCTGTTGCGTTTAGCACATGGCACCAAGAGACATTTTTGTACATCCTGGGCTGTTACATATGTCTACAATTTTTCGTCGCTCTAGCTGCTTCGTACAACTGGGAATGCTTCATTAAGAAGGATTTTTTTCCTTCGCAAAAAGTGCATGCCACGATAACAGCGTGTGACGAAATAAAAAACTTTCAATAACTTTTCATTTTCAACATCTTAAGATGAATCACACCAAGTTTGAAGATGATCGGATAAACTCTGTAGGAGGAGTTTGTTAAAATATGACCCCTATGAAATGGCCAAAAAAAATGGCAACACATTCCAAAGTAAATCAAAATGGCGGACGTCCTGTTAGGTTTATCATATGGTTCAAAAAGAGTTTTTTGTACCTCGAGGGCTGTTATATACCTCTACAAATTTTGGTAACTCTAGGTGAAACGTACAGGGTATGCTTTGTTAAAGAGGAGTTTTTTTTAGCTCAAAATGTGATGCCCGGCCCCTGGGGGACTTCCTGTTGGGTTTAGCACAGGGCACCAAGAGACTTTTTTGTACATCTTGGGCTGTTACATATGTCTACAAATTTTCGTAGCTCTAGCTGCTTCGTACAACTGGCAATGCTTCTTTAAGGATATTTTTTTTCCTTTGCAAACAGTGCATGCCATGACAACAGCGTGCGACGAAATACAAAGCTTTCAATAACTTTTCATCTTCAACATCTTAAGATGAATCACACCAAGTTTGAAGATGATCGGATAAACACTGTAGGAGGAGTTCGTTAAAATAAGACCCCAATGAAATGGCCAAAAAAATGGCAACACGTTCCAAAATAAATCAAAATGGTGGACTTCCCGTTAGGTTTAGCACATGGTTCAAAAAGAGTTTTTTGTAGGTCATAGCCTGTTACATATGTGTACCAATTTTCGTAGCTCTAGATTAAACGTACAACCGGCAATGCTTCGTGAAGTAAGAATTTTTAAACTCTAAATTTGATGCGCCGCCGCCGTCATATAGTATATCAAAAACTTTTCATTTTTCACAATGATGTTGTCCCAGGTGTTGAGATGGTACATCCCAAGTTTGAAGTCAATCGGGTTTACCGTGTAGGAGAAGTGGGCAAAAGTATGACCCCTGTAAATGTGCAAAAATTGGCAAAAATTGGACATTTAAATACTCATACCTCACTTTCTGTCTATTTTAGGGTACACACTTCAAAGAGGTTTTTGTTCATTGGGATGTGCTACAGGTGCCACACAATTTTCATAGCCGTCGGACAATCGTAGCGGGACAGGGATCCGTTTAACCTATGTAGGGGGCGCTAAGGAGCCATTTTTCTATTATCATGTATGGCGACTTTAAAATATCAAATTTTTCGCCAGGCCTGATGTGCGTGTAAAGTTTGGTGAGTTTTCGTTCACGTTTAGTGTCTCAAAAATGTGATTGTTTGCGGAGAAGAAAAAGAAGAATAACTAGAGCTGCGAGCAGCTATAAAGGGCCCTCGCAACCCGGGCCACGTTGGGGTACTTGCACGTCGGGGTACTGGCACGTTGGGGTACTGTAAAATAGGACAAGGACCATCTAAAATGTTTTTGACAAGCCTTGTGTGTGCAAAGTTTAATCAAAACGCAAAATATGGTGCGCAATTCCCAAAATAAATTCAAAATGGCGGACTTCCTTTTAGGTTTAGCATACGGCTACAGAATACTTTTTGTAGGTCTTAAGCTAATAGGTATGCCTCCCAGTTTTCACAAATCTAGGTCAAGTCATCTTTAGTTGTGTATCGCTTGAATCATACAATTGGAAATGCTCCATAAAAATGCATAGAGGGCGCTATTGAGCACAACGTTGGGTTACTTGCACGTCAGGGTACTGGCACGTTGGGGTACTGTTACATGGAACAAGGACCATTTAAAATGTTAGTTTTTTCCATGCCTTGTCTGTGCAAAGTTTAATGAAAAAGGCCAAAAATGATGTATAGTTCCCAAAATAAAATCAAAATAGCGGACTTCCTCTTTGGTTTGGCAAATGGCTACATAATACTTTTTTGTAGGTCTAGCATAATCATACAATCGGAAATGCTTCATAAAAATGCCTAGAGGGCGCTATTTATTGCAAATTGCACAATAAATCTCTGAAAATTCATGTTCATGACAAGTCTGATGTGTTTGCAAAGTTTCATGAGTTTTCATGTGTATAAAAAAAAAAAAAAAGCAGCACTTGACAACTGTTACATGGAACAAGGACCATTTAAAATGTTAGTTTTTTCCATGCCTTTTCTGTGCAAAGTTGAATGAAAAAGGCCAAAAATGATGTATATTTCCCAAAATAAAATCAAAATAGCGGACTTCCTCTTTGGTTTGGCAAATGGCTACATAATACTTTTTTGTAGGTCTAGCATAATCATACAATCGGAAATGCTTCATAAAAATGTCTAGAGGGCGCTATTTATTGCAAATTGCACAATAAATCTCTGAAAATTCATGTTCATGACAAGTCTGATGTGTTTGCAAAGTTTCATGAGTTTTCATGTGTATAAAAAAAAAAAAAAGCAGCACTTGACAAACAATGCATTGCTATGGCAACAGCGTGTTACAAAATAAAAAACTTTCGATTACTTTGCATCTTAAACATCTTAAGATGAAACACACCAAGTTTGAAGACAGTCGGATAAATTTTGTAGGAGGGGTTCGTTAAAATATGACCCCTGAAAAAGGCCACAAAAAATGGCAACAAATCCCATCATAAATCAAAATGGCAGACTTCCTGTTTTGTTTAGCACATGGTTCCAAGAGACTTTTTTTGTACATCACGGGCTCTTATGTATGCCTGCAAATTATCATAGCGCTAGGTGAAACGTACAACCGGGAATGCTTCGTTAAAGAGGAGTTTTTTAGCTCAAAATGTGATGCCCG
This sequence comes from Festucalex cinctus, assembly GCF_051991245.1. NCBI lineage: Eukaryota > Metazoa > Chordata > Actinopteri > Syngnathiformes > Syngnathidae > Festucalex > Festucalex cinctus. The sequence continues at coordinate 30,560,434 of NC_135414.1, forward strand.
GCCCCTGGGGGACTTCCTGTTGGGTTTAGCACATGGCACCAAGAGACTTTTTTGTACATCCTGGGCTGTTACATATGTCTACAATTTTTCGTCGCTCTAGCTGCTTCGTACAACTGGGAATGCTTCATTAAGAAGGATTTTTTTTCCTTTGCAAAAAGTGCATGCCACGACAACAGCGTGTGACGAAATAAAAAACTTTCAATAACTTTTCATTTTCAACATCTTAAGATGAATCACACCAAGTTTGAAGATGATCGGATAAACTCTGTAGGAGGAGTTTGTTAAAATATGACCCCTATGAAATGGCCAAAAAAAATGGCAACACATTCCAAAGTAAATCAAAATAGCGGACGTCATGTTAGGTTTAGCATATGGTTCAAAAAGAGTTTTTTGTACCTCGAGGGCTGTTATACACCTCTACAAATGTTGGTAACTCTATGTGAAACGTACAGCCGGGTATGCTTTGTTAAAGAGGAGTTTTTTAGCTCAAAATGTGATGCCCGGCCCCTGGGGGACTTCCTGTTGGGTTTAGCACAGGGCACCAAGAGACTTTTTTGTACATCTTGGGCTGTTACATATGTCTACAAATTTTCATAGCTCTAGCTGCTTCGTACAAATGGGAATGCTTCTTGAAGGATATATTTTTTTCCTTTAAAAACAGTGCATGCCATGACAACAGCGTGCGACGAAATACAAAGCTTTCAATAACTTTTCATCTTCAACATCTTAAGATGAATCACACCAAGTTTGAAGATGATCGGATAAACACTGTAGGAGGAGTTCGTTAAAATAAGACCCCAATGAAATGGCCAAAAAAATGGCAACACGTTCCAAAATAAATCAAAATGGTGGACTTCCTGTTAGGTTTAGCATATGGTTCAAAAAGAGTTTTTTGTAGGTCATAGCCTGTTACATATGTGTACCAATTTTTGTAGCTCTAGATTAAACGTACAACCGGCAATGCTTCGTGAAGTAAGAATTTTTAAACTCTAAATTTGATGCGCCGCCGCCGTCATATAGTATATCAAAAACTTTTCATTTTTCACAATGATGTTGTCCCAGGTGTTGAGATGGTACATCCCAAGTTTGAAGTCAATCGGGTTAACCGTGTAGGAGAAGCGGGCAAAAGTATGACCCCTGTAAATGTGCAAAAATTGGCAAAAATTGGACATTTAAATACTCATACCTCACTTTCTGTCTATTTTAGGGTACACACTTCAAAGAGGTTTTTGTTCATTGGGATGTGCTACAGGTGCCACACAATTTTCATAGCCGTCGGACAATCGTAGCGGGACAGGGATCCGTTTAACCTATGTAGGGGGCGCTAAGGAACCATTTTTCTGTTATCATGTATGGCGACTTTAAAATATCAAATTTTTCGCCAGGCCTGATGTGCGTGTAAAGTTTGGTGAGTTTTTGGTCACGTTTAGTGTCTCAAAAATGCGATTGTTTGCGGAGAAGAATAATAATAAGAATAATAATAATAAGAATTCCTACAAAAACAATAGGGCCTCGCAGCGGCACCGCCGCCGCCGCTGCTCGGGCCCTAATAAGAAGAATTCCTACAAAAACAATAGGGCCTCGCAGCGGCACCGCCGCCGCCGCTGCTCGGGCCCTAATTAATTAACTAAGATTACATGAAGGTTGCTTATTTTGCCCCATGAAAAATGTTTTTCTGCCATTAGGTAATAAAAATGTAATTTCTTTAGGTACATGTTAAATATCGCAATAATATCGATATCGCTATGTTCAGCAAGTATATCGCATATCGCATGTTTTTCCAATATCGTGCAGCCCTAATATACAATTTTTAGTAGGATATCCGAATACCAAAATATTCTATGGTGCCGGCAGCCCTCGTCTCGGTGATGGATGGCTGCATAGTGCTCATATAATGCATTCATTTTAGGATGCTAATTTGACTTTGTGCAAATGTTTGCAGACCTTCTTCCTTGCCATCTTTTGCTGATAGAGCAAGCAGTGGTGCACCACATAGATGAGAAAGGCAGGCAAAGTAATGAAGGTGAAATGGTGTACATCCTGCTCAATGACCATGACGGAGATGTTGAAAAACTTCCAATGAATGAGGTGTGTATTTGTTCATATGTTGGATTGATCTGTCTACCTCACAAGCCATTAGCGCACCTCTTTACAATAGGCCAGGTTTGTTTATTTGTTGAGCAAAATTTGTCTTTTTATTTCAAAGGTTTCTGAACTCGATGTAGTCGGCGAAAACAAATTGTGTGCAGTTGAAGGTGAGAAGTGAGCAGACTGAAAATATTACCACACATTTTGAAATTGCACTTGAAAAGGTTTACAGACTTTAAATGTTGTGTCAGTCCATTCAGTCTCTTTTATTTCCTCCTGACCTTTGCTAGATCCGCCACCAACCTCCGCTTTTGGAAATGAAACCAAATGCCTCGTGATTGACCACCAATATTCAAAAGAAGAGCGCAGACAACGCCGCGACGCTCAAGTGACCGCAGTTCACCCCAGTTTGGAAGAGGTTCGCAATTTAAATGAGGCACATAATCAGTCAACAGGGCCAATAAATGATCTGACCTCACTTCCTACAATTAGTGCTAACACGGAAGTGGCATCCAATGCCGGTCAAATATTAGCATCTCATGATCATATGAAGAATTCACCAGCCAGCCTAACGGCTTCATTACCACAAGCGCTGACACACCCGCTTGGAATTCGTAGCAGGTCTGCAATGGTGCAGGATGCAATGCTACTCATTGAAGCAATGAATCAGTCAAAGCCTCATACCGCCCCACAAGAAAAGCCAACAGCCCAAGACTTGTACACTCGCTCTGTTGTTATTTCACCATCTGTGGTCAAGTCTCCGGTACCTACTCAAGCATTTCCCTCACAGTCACCACCAACCAGCAACGGAAGTCGTAAAGCCTCAGAAAACGTGTCAACAAATAGGACACTTTTTGTTACTAATGCAACTGAATCCAGCAATTCTAAGTCCCACATTGGAGTTCCAACAGAGCCCCATAGAAAACACGGTGTGGCTTCTTCTGACGTTGCATCTACATTATCATTGACGGATACAATAAGCAAATCGCTTGAGGAGAGAAAATTAGACGTACCATTGGACCCCATGCCCCAAATAGTCTCTGTGTTTTCTAAATCAACATCCGCTCATCCACAACGTATGATCGCTCCACTGTCCCAAAACCAGATCTTACCTGTCACGTCAACAGTGGCCGCTGCCCAGAATAACGGCACGCCTCAGTCATCTTCATGTTCAGTACCTTCTCAGGGGAAAAAAGATGCTTCCACCACAACAGCTGCTCCCCTTGACACGGCAATCGGTTCAGCAGAACAAAAGGCAGGCTCTATGCTGTGCAAAAAAATCAAAATAATCATTCGGAAAGCTCCAGACGGGGAAAGCCAACCACAACCGTCTGAGACGCAGGTTGCATCCAGCGACCAGAGTTCAGTTGGATCAACAGTCACCATATCATCACATAGGCCAAACGCAAGTGGAAAGGAAACGCCATTGCCGATTGTACCGACTCCATTCGGTTTATCCCCATTTTCATCCCCACAACTTGAATGTTCATCACAAAAGACATATTTTTGTGAAAGTTTAGAAATATCTCTTGGGGAACCAGCCGCGACATTGTCAACGGAGAGTTTACCACTGTCAACACAGCAATTGGAATCTCCATCACCGGAGACGGACATTGTTGGAAGTTTAGAAGTAACTTCTGGGGAACGAGCAGCATCATTGTCAACTGAGAATTTACCAATTAGCAGCCCATTGTCATCCCCAGAACTGGAACGTACGCCACAGCAAACAAGCATTTGTGAAAGTGTTGAAGTTACTCCTGGGAAACAAGCCGCATCATCGTCAACTGAGAGTGTACCAGTAAAATGGCCACTGACGTCCCCGCAACTGGACCGTCCATCACAGGAGACGAACATTTGTGAAAGTTTAGAAAGAACGTCTGGTGATGAAGCCACATCATCGCCAATTGAGAATTTACCAATTAACAGCACATTGGCATTCCCAGAACTGGAACATCCACCACAGCAAATGAGCATTTGTGAAAGTTTAGACGGAACTCCTGGGCAACAAGCAACATCCTTGTCAACTGAGAGTTTACGACCGTCATCACCCAAATTGGAGCCTCCATCGCCGGAGACCAACATTTGTGAAAGCTTAGAAGTAACTCCCGGGGAACAAGGAACATCACTGTCAACTGAGAATTTACCAATCAGCTGTTCATTGTCATCCCCAGAACTGGAACGTCCGCCACAGCAAACGAGCATTTGTGAAAGTTTCAAAGTAACTCCCTTGGAACAAGGAACAGCATTGTCATCTGAGAGCGTACCAATAACTTGCCCATTTTCCCTGCAACTGGAATGTCCATCACAGGAGACGAACACATGTGAAAGTTTAGCATTAGCTTCTGGGGATGAAACCACATCGTTGAAAAGTGACAGTTTACCAAATAACTGCCCATTGTCATCCCCAGAACGGGAACATCCGCCACAGCAAACGAGCAGTTGCGAAAGTTTTGGAGTAACTCCGACGGAACAAAAAAGAGCGTCGCCAACTGAGAGTGTACCGATAAACTCTTTTCCACTAGTCCCCGTCATCAGACTGAAAAGGCTTCCAAATCTGGCATCGTCCACTGGATCCTTCTCGGTTTCGCAACTGTTTTGCCATGAAAGCCAATCTGGAATTGTCCCACCAGACAGCGCTTCATCTTTGACCAGCGATGAGGCATTCAAGTCGACAGACTGTCCGTCGGGAGTGGCTGCACCATCAATCAGCTTGCGTCCCGGTTCAAAAGAAATTTCTTTAGCTCAAACTTTAACCGTCTCTACATTATCAGATAAGGAATCGGCCTGCCCCACCCTGGGAGAGGCACTGGCCACTGGTTCATCTCCTTGTACACCTTCTAATGTGTCTGAACCAGTCTCAGAGAAAACAACAACAATGGAGTTTGACAAGGCCAAGATTTCATCCATATCTGACCAAGAAGCTCTTAAAACTGACCAGTGCACTCTGAATCGAGGTTTTGTTTCACCAAATGGCAGTTCTACTACTCCTGTTCAGTTAATCGCCATCACCGAGGACTTACCAGAACCTCGTTTACAATCGCCCAAAATTCAGATCCTTGCAGGGCGTGCAGTGGCACCTGGAATTCAAGATGCTGAAAAGGTAACGTAGAAGTTGCGACCCTTTTGCGTCTTAAAAAATATATTCAGTAGCTCATACAAATGCAATGTTATAAGTAACACATTATTGATAAGACTAACATTGATTGCTTGTGTTTCTTCACAATACAAAACCTGAATAAAATGCTATCATTTCGTTTTTGTAGATGTTGACAAATGTGTCTGCGGATGGCCAAAGTTCATGTGGTGATGAAAGGACCGGTTCTGATGGGAGGAGAAAGTCGCACAAAAAATCCATCATTGCCCGTCTTGGAATTCACCTCAAAACGTACTCGCGGAATAAAAGAAGAAAACCAAATGCGGAGCCACTTGCAGAGGAGCCAAGCGTCCCCGGAAGCCGCAAGAAACTCAGATTAGACAATGTTAGTACTGTTGAACAAGATTCTACCGAGAAGCTTCTTCCTGCTTCCACAAGTGTAAATCTTCCCTTGAGTCCCGCAGAGCCACGAAAAGAAACTGCGCGTTCCCCACTGACTCTCAGGAAACAACAGATGAGTACAAATATTACTGAAAGTAAGACTGCATTTGAGCCGCCTCCTGTTAATCCCCGAAAACCAGTTGTAAGCTTGCGTAGGTTATCTCTCAAAGACACCCCGGGCAGCGCTTCAATTCTTGCAAAAAACGTCACCCGTGTAAGGCCAACAAGACGTGCGTTGAAGTCTGGCGGTCTAAAAATGGGAGATGCTATTGAACGCGTTTCAATCAACTCTGAAAAGTTTGTCGTAGCGAAAGATGGCGCAAGCAAACCGTTTGCATCTACCATCTGTCCAAGGTCGACCTCAAGCGCAGTTACTCGCGTGTCAAAGACAAAATTATCCCCGCTGAGTCGACGTATGTCCAACACGCGTGCCAGTAATGCTGTCTCTGAAAAATCCGTCAATTCTAAATCGAGTCGTAGGTCGGGTTTTACTAAACCCAAACCCGCTGTTACAAAAACGACACACGCTGCTGTGATAACTGCAATGCCAAGCGCAAACGAAGCTCGGGAGATCGTAAACAAGTTGAAAGCCGCTAATTTGTGTCTATGGACATTTACGGGTGACGCTAGTGCTGTAGAGACGACATTTTCGCCGACAAGTTCTAAGAGCTGTCTCTCTCCAAAGAAAGTTGCTCGTGTTAAAAAGACCCCGTTGAATAGTCCTCAAGACCAGGCTACCGGTTTCAAGACGTCTCCTACTCCTCCAGGGACAAAATTAACTCAAGATTGCAGCAGCCCCAAAAGGTCTCCGTTGCCTCCCGTCGCTCAGAACGAGTCCAGGGTCGTTAAAAATGTTAGCAAAAATAAAAATTCCAACTGTGAATCTCTCAAGACTTGCAACATTTCGAAAGAGACAACCTCAAAACGGAAATCGATAGCGGGGGGAACTGGTCCCTCAGCTGCTCGCTCACCAAAATTGGCTAAAAATTGTGCCAGTTCAATTCAGACTGCGAAGAAATCAAGATTCAATGAAAAATATACCCTGACAGAAAATGTTACGGTACAGAATGCAAAAAATGGGGCCAGTTCCAGTAAGACTGGAGACAGTATTGCTAAAAAATCTAAATTAAATCGAAAGTGTACCGTTGAAGAAAATGTAAATGAATTAGCCAACACGGCAGAAGCTCCCCCTGTAGCCAAAATTAAACAAACTAAATCAAACAAAGCTAAGCAGGCAATGAACCGCCATCAAGGCACTAAAATGGGGAACAAATGCACTTCTGGAAGCGTGAGCAGTCCTCCTGAAGCGCAAGCGGGAGAAGCGAAAGAGGTCGAAGCGTCCCAGCAGCCTCGAACCGCCGCTGGTGGACAGCTGCTGATCAAGAACCAATGTGGGGATTGCGGCCGTGTTCTGAGCAGCAGCACGGCCCTGGAGAGTCACGTCAGTCTGCATACCGGACACAGACCGTTCTCGTGCACAGTGTGTTCAAAGAGCTTCCCCGACGCCAGGGGTCTGAAACGTCACACCCGAGTGCACCGCAACGGCAGGATGCACATTTGCCAGCAGTGCGGGAAGGGTTTCGTCTACGGTTTTGGCCTCAACAAACATGTCCAGATGGTCCACGGAAAGATCAAGCCTTTTGTCTGCCAGATCTGCGGCAAGGCGTTCTTCACGCAGCGAGACGTGGAGACCCACATACGGACGCACACGGGGGAGAGACCCTTCCACTGCCATTTATGCGAAAGGAAGTTCGTCAGGCGCATGGAACTCAACGCGCATCTGAGGTGGCATCGCGGGGAGAAAAGACACTGGTGCCCGTATTGCGGCAAAGGATTTTTAGACCAGAACAACCTGAAAAGACACAAGTACATCCATACGGGAGAGAAACCACATTCTTGCCCACATTGCCCGAAACATTTTACACAGTCCGGACATCTGAAAAAGCATGTTAAAAATGTCCATAAGATTGAGTGAGAGAAAGAATTGCAAAGTTTTGTTCGACAGTATTTCTTTCATTACAAACGTCTCTCGTGACATGTTTTGTATCATAACAATATTTAATGTAGGTGTGTGAAATGAAATTTAATGGTTATGTATTTTTCTGTATTTGCTAGTTAAAGGCGCGTGAACGCAAGTGACCGAGTTTTTGCAGATTTGCGACCCCTCGCATTTTCCTGACCCGGTCTTACCTTTTTAGCAAGAAGAAAGCAAGCTGTGGGTCCAGTTTGGTCTTCTTCGGTCTTTCCACCTACACCAGTATTAACGCTGCGCCAATATTGACGAACATCCTTCCCGCGACGCTTGTGCGACTTCAGTTTTGCCGTTTTTTGGTCACACTTGACAGGTGTTATCCTTTCCTCCAACTAACACTCCTTTAATTTTAATGACTGCAGTGGACCCCTGCTATTCGTGGAGGAAAGGACCTGGCCCATGAATAGCAAAAAAAATCGGCATATTATTGACGGCCATTGAAATGTATTGGTCAGTCTTGGGTTCTTGACGGGAATTGACGATTAACAGGAGTGCCCAGCGTTGATTATTTTTAACCTTATGTGTCCAAGGAGTTGACTTTAAACCTTGTAAATGGCTTTGAAATGAATTTTATGTATGAAAAAAATAATAATTCTGTGTAAATAAATTTGGATTGATTGAGCCTACAAAAGTTGTCTCAAAGATGAAGCTTCACTTCTCGCCGCTGTCCTCATTCCTCATCGCAACAACGTGGCACCTCTTGTTTAACAATTGCAGTATAAATTGATTTGTTATTCTCGTTAAATTAGTCCAGATGATACATTTTTGAAAGACGGAAATGCAATGATGTTTACAAAGTACAGACAAAGCACAAGTCATCTTTCCAAATCTGTGGTAAAATTATTTGTTTTTCTTTTTTGGCAAATGTGAAATAGTGGAAGTAGGAGTTTTCGTCAAATAAAGTAAAGAGACCACATTGTTTGGAAAACAGGTCATTTGTGAACCGATGTTTCACATTATGGTGATTAGAGAGCAGGAAATGAGTCAATAAGTACAAACACATCCTCCGTTTCTTCAATTTATTTCTGCAGCTTCGTTGACTGCTACTCTTCTCATCAACATACGCTCGTGGCGTACTTGTGACGTGACACGAATCTTCTGTTACGCAGACACACTGCCACTGAATGCCTTCTCACCTGTGTGTATTCTCGTGTGCTCTTTTAAATACCCCTTTCGAGTGAATCCTTTGCCACAAAGTGAGCAAGCAAAAGGTGTTTCCCCAGTATGCGTCCTCGTGTGTCTTTTCAAATCTCCCTTCTGAGTGAATTTTTGGCCGCAAACTGAGCAGGAAAATGGCTTATCGCCAGTGTGTGTCCTCGCGTGTTCTGATAAATGTTCCTTTCGGGAGAATCTTTTACTGCAAACTGAGCAGGCCAGTGGTTTCTCTCCAGTGTGCGCTCTTGTGTGCCTTGTTAAATGCGTCTTCGAAGAAAATCTTTGACCGCAAACTGAGCAAACAAAAGGTTTGTCTCCGGTGTGCGTCCGTTTGTGGGTTATTAAAGTTCCCTGCGCGGAAAATCTTTGCCCACAAAGTGAGCATGCAAACGGTTTCTCCCCAGTGTGTGCTCTTGTGTGTCTTGTTAAACCGCCTTTCTGAGTGAATCTTTTGCCACAAATTAAGCATGCAAACGGTTTCTCTCCCGTGTGCGTTCTTGCATGTTTGGTTAGATTTCCTTTGACAGAGAATCTTTTCCCGCAAACTGAGCAGGCAAAAGGTTGTTCTCCGGTGTGTGTTCTTGTGTGTGCTTTCAACAATGACTTCCTGTGAAATGTTTTGCCACAATGAGAACACTGGACAGAGTTCTTGTCAGTGTGGCATGTCACGTCACCTCTAGAGTCATCATCATCTTCAGAAGACTGTGATGTTGCGTCATCATTATGTGAGAGCGGAGCCATGACGTCGTCTGATTGGGATCTTGCACAGCGATCGCCATCATCTTCTTCATCCTTCACGGTGACGACCATCACTGGAAACCTGGTGATATCCGACTCTTGCTCCTCCTCTTTAACAAGATGAAGATCTTCTCCACTGACATCTGACGACAAAAACATGGTTTGCGTAAGCTGTGATCAGCCCAGTCTCCTGTTTTGGACTTTATGTTGTATTATTGTTTATACAAATTTTTAAGATTTTCCTTTTACCAGGTTCTATTATGAAAAGGACACATATTATCAGTAGGGATGGGTGAGTACTGATACCAGGACTAGGTTTTTAGTCCGATACTGGAATTATTTTAAGGTGCCAGGTACTTGTGGAGGCTACCAGGGAAAAATAATAATCTGACATAGAGCAAGTCCTCCTCCAAGTCCGCAGCAGTCAGACACATCTGTTAATCATCCTCTGCGTCCAAAAGAAAGGTCTTTCTTCCCTTTTTTTTTGTGTGTTAAATTTAACACATAAAAGGAATAACTGTATCTGTACTCAATATCGGTGAGTACTCAGACTGAATACTGGTACTGGTATCGGCCTGGAAAAGTGGTATTGAACATACTTAATTGTCAAAATAAACAAGGTGGAACAACTTTAAAAAAAAATAATAAATTGAAGGGTGGGAATTAACTTTTTTTTTTAAATACCACCTGCATATTAATTTTTAGCTTTCAAATTTTACTCAACTCTGTCATATGAAATTATTCTCTTGGCACATACAGTGTCGAAAATCTTGCATTCCTTCTCACATAAAGTTGTCACCAAATGAATGAGAGTACGTGGACAAACCTGCCAAAGGTAACTCAACTCGAGGCTGATTGCAAACAGCGTCCAGTAGTTGACGTTGACAGTCGGTCTCCACATTTGGTCGAGAAACTTCTTCCGCGTGTTCTTCTTCTTCTTTCACAGGTTCCATACTCACAATTCACACGATAATCATAACACTTGCCGCTTACTTGCTCTCTGCGTCGCGATGCGTCTCTTTGTTTGAAGCTAGCAAGGTAAGCTAAAATAAGCTAAGCTAGGCTAGCTCGAGAAGCTTCATCGTGCGCTGGGATGATTTTCATCCGGACACGAAAATTTCGTTCATTCGGGTTTCAAGTCCTGTATGGCGATGATGGACGAACAGTGTTCGGTGTGTCCAATAATAATTCAGAACGAATCGTTAGTGAAAGCGAGTGTGGTTGAGTAATACCAAGTACGCGGATGGAAGAAGTAAGGCAGCTCTACTTGGACAAAATTAGTTGCGCTGTGATATTAACACTCAACCTTCTATTTGTTTAATATTTTTATGAAAACTGACCGGTTACACTTGTGTACTAGTGCAGCAGAGATGGGGAAAACCCGGTCAAGAGAGTAAAAACCTACCAGAGTTTGGCTTTAGGCGCAGGTTTTTCTCGTAATGACTTGTTTCCGCATTCGCGCGCGTGCGTGTACATTACAAGAAAAACCCAGAAGTCAAGAAATGGACCCGAGTCAGTTGGCTTAAGATAACGTTTTATTGACTTGTATGGTGTTCGTACTAACAAGAAAAACTAAAAAAAAAAATAATAATTGGTCGCTTATTGCCGATAATTATCGGCCACGGATATTATCGTGCATCCCTAATATTTACACAAAAAGTCGCCGGAGCGGACTTTATGAGTGAGGAAATGAAATGTCGTGTGTGGCTGAAAGGGGGCGGGGACAGAGAAAACCTCGAGGTTCATTGTGACAAAACCGGCTACCAACTAGGTCAGGTTCTGGGACTATGTTACCACGGTAACTGACTGAGAGCTTAAATTACCTCATTTTATGAAACAGGCTAGCGTTAACTTTTTTTCCCCTCTGGTTTAGGTTTCCCACATTTCAGGGTTTCTTGACGCAGGGTCCTCACTAAATCTTCTTTGTGAAATAGACCCCTAATCCAAAACTAATTGAAAAACAAAAACAAAACAAAAAGAAAAAACAAACAAACCCAAGCACAGCAAACATGCAATAGCTTGTGACTCTCACTTTTTTCGCTGACGTGAGCTAAAAACGGGCCTCAGGTTTGTTTTTTAAATTTTTTTTCCCCCACCAGCTTCATTGACGGCTGCTCTTCTCACCAGCACATTTATGTCTTTTAATGTCACGCTTGACATGAAATCTTTTCTCACACACACCGCAACTGAATTGTTTCTCTCCAGCATGCGTCTTTGTGTGCGCCGCTAAATTTGTTTTTCGGTTAAATGTTTTCCCACAGACGGAACAAGCAAAAGGTTTCTCGCCGGTGTGCGTTCTCGTGTGTCTCGTTAAATTTGTCTTTTGGGTGAACCGAAGGCCACATACCGAGCAGGCGAAAGGTTTTTCTCCAGTGTGTGTTCTTTTGTGTGTTGTTAAAATTGTATTTCTAGAGAACCGTTGACCACAAACTGAGCAAGCAAAAGGTTTCACCCCAGTGTGCGTTCTCGCGTGTATTTTCAAATCTTCTTTTATGGAGAATCTTTTATCGCAAACTAAGCAGGCAAAAGGTTTTTCTCCATCATGTCTTCTTATGTGCCTCGTTAAATTGGTCTTTATCGAAAAACCTTTACCACAAAGTGAGCAGGCAAAAGGTTTTTCTCCTGTGTGTGTCCTTGTGTGTCTTTTCAGCGTTGACTTATTGTAAAATGTTTTGTCACACTGAGAACATTTCACACGTTCTGTGACAGCGTGACATGTCATATCACCTTTTGAGTGTTCATCATCATCATCATCGTCGTCAGTGTCAGGAGCGTGTGACGTTATGTCGTCACTATCTGTTAGCGGCGCTAAGACCCTGTCTGATTGTGTTCCTCCACAGTGGTCTCCATCACCTTCGTCTTCCTCCTCCTCATCATCATCATCTTCACTCTTCACAATGACAGTCAATGGAAAGTTGGTGATGTCAGCTTCCTGCTCTTCCTCTTTAATGTGTGGCGTGTCTTGCTCCTCTGCCTCTTTCACGAAAGTGGGATCCAGCGCCTCTCCTTGAACACGAGAGGGGTTTGCCTCCTCTCCCTCTTTTATGTCGTGGCGCTCCGGCTCCTGCTGCTCAGAATGAAGATCTTCGCTGACATCTGCAGGACACAAAGCACACAGACTGTAAGATGGTCAAGTTTTGCTCAACTCTAATGTTGCGACTTTGGCGTCGCTTCAGCAGTCCAAGTGATAAGATGCATAAAATCAGCTAGTTCATTTTATTATTATTATTATTATTATTTAATTATCTGATTTTAATAATGTCAGGTGGTGTCCATTAAAAATGAGAATATTTATCATAAAAAGTAGCAATAAGTGAGCCGACAGAAATGTACAAACCCGCTGCGTGGTACACAACTTCCGGCCTGAAAACAGCGTCCACGCGTTGACGTTGTCGCTCATTCTCCTCTATTGTTCCGCAAAGTTCCTTTGCGTACAGCGCGCACATTATTGCAAGACAATCGCAACACTTTCTTCCATTTGATGAGCTTCCCTCTGTTAGCGCTTAGCCGGCTAAGCTGAGCTAGCTCAAAGAAGGCTTCGTGCACCCAGACGAGTTTATCCCGATACGAAGATTTAATGAATGATGTCTGAGCCCTGTAATGTTAAAGTAATAATGCACGTCATTTGTTCTGGCTTCATTACGTGCGGAGACGACGCGTGTATATGAAAGTCCGTTTTGTAAACCTTTTAGCACCTGATAAAGGACGGCGAGAGAACGACTTCCGGGTGACGTTCTGCGGCGAGAGGAAGAAGGAGGAGAGATGTGAAATATGTTGTCTGCATTCATGACTCTAGTAAACAGAAATATGGAAGCCCATCCCGTTAGTAAAAAATAGAATAAAAAATAAAACAATTCTAATAAAAACATTTTTTTTTTTTTAACTGTCATAAGCCCGTTATTTGTGACGTAATGCACGATACAAAAACAAAGACAAAGTTAGTTGAAGCCGCTATAAATGTTCAAGTCCATGCTTTATTGATAAGTGCAACAAAAAAACAGTAATCCTAGGTATTATAAATTAATTTCGGTTTAGACACTGAAATGAGTCGCATTCGTAGTTTGTCCAAATGGTCTTGCCGTACTACCCGTGCTAAAGCGCTACTTCTGTGCAGTTTTTTTCTTCTTCTTTTAGTTTGCCATCAAAAGATTCTTCCAAATTAATTCTGAACGCAATGAAGCCTCGGCATTGTACGTTATTCATGAACTCTTCTTGTCAGCTTCAACTCGTCTCGGTGCACGTCGAAGCTTCTCTAGCTAGCTTAGTTTAGCTTGCTAGCCGCTAACAAAGAGACGCCTTTGTTCGTAGCACAGCGCTAAACACGGATCAAATGTCAGTGTAAAGTGTTGCTATTATCGTTTTAAAAAATGTGTGCTAAAGTTGTGAAAGAAAAGCACGAGGGGGAAGTCGGTGGAGCAAAAGATCAGAAGGAGCGAGGACGTCAACTACTGGACGCTGTTTTGAGGCCTCAAGTTGTGTTCCGCCGAGCAGGTATGTAGATTTGTCAACTAAAACTTATAAGTAAGTAAGTCGTGGGTGGTTGAGCGTCGTCTGAATGCGTGGGGAGCACCAAGGCCGGTCGACTTCATTGCATCTAAAACCGTAACACGAAATTGCATTGCTAAGAAGTAACGATGTAAAAATACGTTCTTTTCAGTATGACTACTTCTCGGTTTTTGCACGTGATTTCAGCAATTATCTTCAAACATGTCAACTGCTTTTAGAAAACAACAAACAATCGATTTAGGAACTTCAAACAAAATTCGAGTCTGTGTACTGCTTTTACTTCATAGTACTTAAGCCTTATTTCTTTTTGTTTTACAGTCTTTAATGTCTTTTTCACCAATGTGGGACAGTGGCCTTGATTTGTATGTACTGTGTATTGTCAGTAAAGATCCTCATTCTAAATGGATGTAAAGAAAAAGAGGGGGCAGACAGCAAAATTGAAGGAGCTGCATGTATTTCTGGCTATGTGACAAAATTCTGTTATCATAGTCATATGTTTGGGATACGGTGTCGGGTGCCAAGATGGCAGCCGTATCGTATGACTTTACCAAACCATGTGTGTTTGTCTTCTTGCTTCCTGCAGACGTCCCAGAAGATGATCTTGGACTTGAGCGGCAGGACCGGCAGGAGCCGGAGCACTCAAACATTAAAGAGGAGGAGCAGGAAGCTGAAATCGCCGAGTTTCAAATTCTGGGTGTGATTGTGAAGGGTGAAGATGATGAAGAGCAAGGTCAGTGGTCGCGGTTTCATTCCAGTCAAAGTGAGGAGCAGCATCAAAAAGACCCAACATGAAACTTGACTTGAACAAACCTCGCACGTTTGTCTTCTTATGTCCCGCAGACGTCAGTGAAGAAGATCTTCATCTTGAGCCGCAGCAGCCAGAGCCCCATCGCATTAAGGAGGAGGAGCAAGATGATGATTTGGCGGAGTTTCCCTTGACTGTTATTGTAAAGAGCGAAGAAGGTGACGGAGACGCGTACGAAGGCTTCCAATCACAAAGCCGCTTTGCTCCGCTCGCAGATGTTGACGACATGACGGCGCACTCTCCCGACACTGATGCTGATGATGAATACTCCAGAGGTGATATGACATGTCGCACTGACAACAAACACTTAGCATGTCCTCAGTGTGACAAAACGTTTTACAACAAGTCAACGTTGCAACGGCACGTACGAACGCACACTGGAGAAAAGCCATTTGCCTGCTCAGTCTGTGATAAAAGATTCACTCAGAAGGGACATTTAATAGCACACACAAGAACGCACACTGGGGAGAAACCTTTCGCCTGTTCGGTTTGTGGCAAAGGCTTTTCCAGAAAGGGAGATTTGACAATACACTCAAGAACACACACTGGGGAGAAACCCTTTGCATGCTCATTTTGCGGTACAAGATTCCGACAGAAGGGAGATTTAATTGCACACACAAGAACCCACACTGGGGAGAAACCTTTTGCCTGCTCGGTTTGCGGCACAAGATTCACCCAGAAGGGACATTTAATAGCGCACACAAGAACACATACCGGGGAGAAAACTTTTGCCTGCTCATTTTGTGGGACAAGATTTACTCAGAAAGGGGATTTAAGAATACACATAAGAACGCACACTGGGGAGAAACCTTTTACCTGCTCAGTTTGCAGCTTAAGTTTTAGTGTGCGTTCGACATTGATTCAACACATGAGAACACACACCGGTGAGAAACCCTTTTCCTGTACAGTTTGTAGTAAAAGTTTCTCCAAAAAGACAAATTTAACAGCGCACACAAGAACACATGCCGGAGAGAAACCTTTTGCCTGTTTACTTTGTGGGAAAGGATTCACGCAGAAGGGCCATTTAATTGCGCACACAAGAACGCACACAGGGGAGAAGACGTTTGCCTGCTCGGATTGTGACAAAAGATTCGCTCAGAAGGAACATTTGATATCGCACGTAAGAACGCACACGGGTGAGAAACCGTTCAGCTGCAGCGTGTGCGAGAAAAGATTTCATGTTAAGCGTCAGGTGAAGCGACACAAGTGTTCTGGTGTGAAGGTGGTCAGTGAATCTGTAGAAACAACTTTCGACAGTGAGATGCCAACTGCCTAATCACTTTAGCCGTATTTTATTTTATTTTTTTTAAATGTCAACTACAGCACTCCTTAAATGAAAAACAGAAATTATTTTGATGGCACTCCTATTTTCGAAGATTAATGAATTAACAATTTAAAAAAAATACTTATTTCTATTTTCTTGACATTGCATTATATTTAGTTTGTGCTCATTATTAGTTAGTCTTCTTACTAAATGATGAATTGGTAATGGTATTCCACGTATATCTATGGTGACCATTCACATATTTATATGTAACCTATAATGACTTAATTTTCATACATCATAAACAAATGAAGTTTTATGTAATTTGTAATTTGGATGCTTGTCAAACAAACGTGAGCATATTTTTCATGTGTAATCGAGCTTTTTTTTTTTTTTTTTTTTTTAAATTGTACACCGGCTACTTTGTACAGTAGACCTTGCGCATGATGAACTCGGATGATCTAATGATTATTGCATGCCTTCATAAAATTTGTGTTAAACAGACGAGCCCAACCCTCCACAGGGAACTGAGCGATATTCGCCCTTATATTCCCGATATATGTTCAAACAATGAGCGTTGTATGCAAACTGACATAAGAAAGGCCTAATATGGAAAAGGAAAGTTCCCCCAAATGAGCTGCACTTGAGCAGGCTTTAAAAAAAAAAAAAAAAAACATCCATCTGATACTTGCTTGCTGTAAATAAAGTTGTCTGTTCAACAAGCTTGTGTGATCAGATTCAAAGTTGTATGCAGTTTTGAGTGCCTGGTGCGTGTGCTTGCAAATATTTGTTGACTTTTGTAGGTTGCCGCAATATGAAGTTGAGTCGTATTTGTGGTAGTTCACAAGGAAGATCTTCCACATCCAATATGGCGGACGCACCGACGCAGTACAACTAAACCAACTCAGTGAGGTAAATACTTACACATGTCTATGGGTTGCTGATTTACTCGTCACTGATATAGTGGTCGAGATTACTCGTTGGCGAAAGTTGGCAACCCTAAATAGTAATGGACAAAAACAAAAACGCCATCTTGATGGAGTTACGCCATTCAAGTTTGTATATTATACCTTATAAACTGCAACATACAAAAACAAATCGTTATCATTCATTAAAATATTACTTCCTCACATATTTTTTTTTAAATTTACAGTCAGCATAAATAACCCAAACATTAAAAAAATTAGCGGCCTAACTATGTTGCTGTACAGTCATTCTACCAATAGATGTCACTGTTGATCTATACTAGTTCTTCTCACGTCCAAGTCCACATTTAAGCTCCAGATGTTGTTTAGCAGCCCAAAGGACGCTTCTTGCTTCTCGGCTTCAGTGTGAAAGTCGAACTCATACCTGTCTCACATTTGAAAGTAATTAGAAGACATTTTACACTATTCCTTAGCTTCTGTCTGTCCTCACAGCTCGCATAGTTTTTGAAATTAGAGGCAAAGCCAAAGCGTGCTTCCTTCAAGGAGTTTATTGGTCGCTCACAGTAGAAGTTGATTGTAAATTTGACACGTAAAACAAAAGAGAATTCAACTTTTTGTACTTCAACAATTCAGAAAATGTTCAGCCAGCTAGCTTCATGCTTGCATTTAATGAAAAAAAAAAATGCCATAGTACAAACGCACAACAGCAAAAAACGTATCTACACAAAACTGAGCTTCCCCCTTTAACTTGTATAGTTCACAACTTACATAAAAAAAAAGAAAAAAAATCACAGGACACACTATCAATACATGTTCCCGTTTTTCATTTGATGAGTCCACTATATACAAATCCCAAAATGGTGATTAGGGAGTCGTGACTGCGCCGTTGACGGCCAGTTTCTTCCCAGATGTTTTTGCAGCGTCAGTCGACGCCACTCTTCCCACCAGCGCACTTGTGTCTCTTCACCTCACGCTTGACGTAGAATCTTTTATCGCACACGCTGCAACTGAATGGTTTCTCACCAGTGTGCGTTCTTGTGTGTGTTATCAAAGTGCACCTTTGGGTGAATCCTTTCCCACAAAACGAGCAGGCAAAAGGTTTCTCTCCGGTGTGCGTCCTTTTGTGTGTTATCAAATGTCCCTGCGCGGAGAATCGCTTCTCGCAAACTGAGCAGGCAAACGGTTTTTCCCCAGTGTGCGTTCTTGTGTGCGCTTTTACGTGTGCCTTTTGACTGAATTTTTTACCGCAGACTGAACAGGAATAAGGTTTCTCTCCGGTGTGTGTTCTTGTGTGTACTATTAAATGCCTTTTGATGGAGAATCTTTTATGACAAACCGAGCAGGCAAAAGGTTTTTCTCCAGTGTGCGTTCTTGTGTGCCTTTTCAGCGACGAACTGTAGAAAAATGTTTTGTCGCACTGGGAACATTTCACGCGTTTGTTGTCAGCGTCACATGTCGCATCGTCTTTGGCGTGTCCATCGTCTTCGTCAGACGAGTGCGACGTCACGTCGTCGCCTTCTAATAGCGGCGCGAAGAGGCCGTCGTCTTCTTGTAAGGGTCCACGGTGGTCTCCGTCATCCTCTTCTTCTTCATCATCATCATCTTCACTCTTCACAATGACAGTCAACGGAAAGTCTGCGATATCAGCCTCTTGTTCTTCTTCTTTAATGTGACAGGACGCCTGTTGGCCTTTAACATGAGGGCGCTCCGACGCTTGTTCAGTCACATCTGCATGACAGGAGACAAGAAGATAAAACCAAATGATTTGCTTCAGTCAAGTTTACACCAAGTTTGACTCAAGGTGAGTCCATTTATGTGACAAGTCGAGTCACCTTATGCATGCAGTCTTACCAGCAGTCTTTATAAAGAGAGACGACAAATAAGGTCAAATGCATTATGGTACCTTGACCTACATGTTTTTTTCCCCCCCCTTTCATGACCAAGCTAGTAACTGATTTTACTTGGATACCGATTCAATATTCTCCACCGAAATTAAGTCAAATGCCATTAATCCATTCCACCACCACCCTGGAAACATTTAAATGTTATTTTAATAAAGACAAGTAGCACTGTATTCACAAAAATATAAAAGAATAAGACTGTAAGAAAAAAAATCATAAAGTAAAATTACAGTACATTAGCACAAGATGAGTCACACAAGTCACAACTTTACTTTAGACAAAATGGTGTGGATAAGAAGAATGTAGCTATCTGAAATGTTCCTTTTGAGTAGGCAAAAGTGAATTTCAGATATCTGCAACACACATCCAGTCTAGCTGTTACTGCAAATGTAAAAAGAGGACTTTCCATTCAAAGTCGTCGTCACACTTTAGGCAGGTACGTTGATGACATCTTAGACGCTACTATGATTGGTCGATAAAAACCAAATCTCGACTGTAGACCAAGTTTCTATCGTAATTTGTCAGTCCAACCTGGAACCCAGCCACCACCTCGAAGGCATCTGAATGGAAGTGGAAGTTTTGTGGCCATTATTAGTCTGTTCCAGCAAGGCAAAGTGGTCTGTAAAGAGTCCCACTCATTTCATCAGTCGATAAAACCTTTGAAAAATCTGTCACGTGGTATTTCTTGGCCCTCTAACACTAGAAAGTAGTTAGTTGCTGATAAAGTGAGAGTAAGTAAAACAAACCTGCTTTGAGAATCACATCTTGATGCTTCTCCAAATCAGCTTCCAGGACTTGCTCCTTCTCCTCCTCTTTTGTCAGAGAGAGATTCTCATCGCACTCTTCTTCTTTCACACGTTTTGTGGACATTTTCACATGATAATAATAATAATAATAAGCCCACTTTACAGCGCACTCACTCAACTCAGAGACGTGCTGCTAACGAATGACGTGTCTCTTTGTTTGCGGCTAGCAAGCTAAGCTAAACCATCTGAAGACGCCTCGGCGAGACGATTTTATACAAGTTGGTTCATACCTTTTGCCAATAAAAATAGAGATCATCTGTCAAGTATCATCTACGCTCGGTATCATATCGGGAGGATTATTTAATAAAGCGCGTTTTGTTACACTCACTCAACAGTACACGGAAGCGTTTCAGCAGAATTTGTACGGCAACTCCATTTGGACAAATTACGTCTGCGATGATAAAACCACCCGCATTTTCAGAATGGAGTCCCTAAGGTGACATGGTAGAAAAAATAAATAAATACTTTGCGTTCCCTCGCAAAACATTTTCGCAAAGATTGCGTGCCCTCGCGAAAAAACTTGCGTTCTCTTGCAATCTTTGCGAGAGAACGCAAAGTTTTTCGCCTACTATGTCACCTTAGCTGCGCCGTAAACACTTCCGGGTTATCTTCCATGTTACCAAAAGCGACGTGTAAACAAAGCAGTGGGAAAAATACATGCTCCATCCTAGTCGCTTTGGGAAAGCTTTCCCACTATTTTGTTTCATGTTTACAAACGTTCCATCCTCGTCAAAAAAAAAAAAACATTCGTCATGAAGAAACGCGCGTTTAACGTCATTGCAAAAAAGCATCCAACAAGCGTTTGAAGACAACCAAGCGATGTATTTTGATTTGGCACCAAGAACGTCAACTTTGATTTACTTCCGGTAAATGGCGTCCCCTGTTCTTTTTGAGTGGGTTAAGGATTTAGAATTGGAGTTTTACATCACATTAGCAGCGCGTTCCGCTGAAGTCTCCCTGCACCGGAAGTTTGGGTGCGCTCATCCGCTAGGGGCTAACTAAATATACATTTAAAATAAAAATAATAATAATAATAATAATCAAAGTAAAAGTCAAAGTACATGCAGACATCTTGACAGGTGTAAGTTGAAACCACCGCCAACACCATGTTATGTTTACTCTTCCGTGTAAAAAAAAAAAAAAAAAGGCAGAAAGCAGCTTTTGAGTACCATGATATTTTATTATTATTATTATTATTATTATTTAAGAGCTAGCTTGTAATGATGTTGATTTGCCTCCCTCTGCAGGCGTGTTTGTGTAATTAAAATTTCTGTTAATTTCGACCTGTATTCCTGCGTTCTACCTGTGTTGTCATTTCATGTATTGATTCTTTATCATTTCAATTTCACAAAATGTAACAACAACTAGGGATTGAAGAGAACATTAAACAATTTAGCTTTTACTCCAGCATCTTCAATTCTCTTCAAGATTGTTCGCTATCTGTCAATTTGTGTTAAGACGGAATGAGGTTTGCATCTCACTAAATAACTCGCCGGAAGAATTCCAAGTTCAACGAAGGGTTTATTTACAAAAACAGAAACGTGGTTGACAACACAGAAAATCTCCGCATTGGCCTAAATGAGTAAATGGCCTGAGGAGGAGGGGCAAGAACAGTCAAGAATATTATTACAGCTGTGATCATTTCAAATGACCATTAGCTTAGTATTGATGCACAATTTTAGACAAGTATAATTAAAACAATCAATAGCTTTCAACCACTGAGAGCGGTACTGCTCAACCACCGCACACACATTTTCCTATTGTCACTAACTTATACAAGTCAAAAACAAGAACAATACATTGTGGGGAAAACAATCTTTTGAAAGTAATTCTTTCAAACACATACTAGCAGTAATAATGTCCTATTTTTTCCCGACCTATTTTTTCCCTTATAGGTGCATCGCAGCACCCATAATGAACCCGCGACCCATTTCTGGGTCCCGAACCCCACAGTTGAGAATCACTACTCTAAAGGAAGTATGGAAGGAGTCTGTGTTTTCCAACACTGTTGCACTTTCTTCCATTTATTTTGCAGCTTCACTCATCATTGCTCTTCTCACTGCACTCGTGCATCTTGACCTGATCCTGACCAGAGAATCTTTTATCACATACGTTGCAACTAAATACTTTATCGCCGGCGTGTGTTTTTGTGTGCCGAGTTAAATCTGGATTTCGAGAAAATGTTTTTCCACAAACTGAGCAGGCGAAAGGTTTTTCCCCACTGTGTGTTCTCGTGTGCATTGTTAAACTGGCCTTGACAGAAAATGTTTTGCCACAAACTGAGCAGGCGAAAGGTTTTTCCCCAGTGTGTGTTCTTGTGTGCATTGTTAAATTTGTCTTAACAGAAAATGTTTTACCACAAACGGAGCAAGCAAAAGGTTTTTCCCCAGTGTGTGTTCTTGTGTGCTTGGTTAGGCTTGTCTTTACAGAAAATGTTTTACCACAAACCGAGCATGCAAAAGGATTTTCTCCCGTGTGTGTTCTTGAGTGCCTTTTTAGGTCTTGATTCCTATAAAATGTTTTACCACAAACTGAGCAGGAAAAAGTTTTCTCACCAGTGTGTGTTCTTGTATGCAATGTTAAAGATGTCTTGACAGAAAATGTTTTGCCACAAACTGAGCAAGCAAAAGGTTTTTCCCCAGTGTGCGTTCTTGAGTGTATTGTTAAATGTTCATTTCGATAAAATGTTTTACCACAAACGGAGCAGGAAAAGGGTCTCTCTCTAGTGTGCGTTCTTGAGTGTTTTTTAAAATCACATTTAATAGAAAAGCCTTTACCACATACTGAACAGGAAAAAGGTTTTTCCCCGGTATGTGTTCTTGTGTGAGTTGTTAAATTTCCCTTTATCGAGAATCTTTTCCCACAAATTGAGCAGACAAAAGGTTTTTCTCCAGTGTGTGTCCTCGTGTGAACCGCTAAAGCGTCATTTTGAGTGAATCTTTTCCCACAAACTGAGCAAGGAAAAGGTTTTTCTCCAGTGTGTGTTCTTCGGTGTACTTTTAAATGTCCCTTCTCTCTGAACGGTTTGCCACAAACTGAACAGCGAAAGGGTTTCTCCCCAGTGTGCGTCCTTGCGTGTGTTGTTAAACTCGTCTTTACAGAAAATGTTTTCCCGCAAACCGAGCAGGCGAAAGGTCTTTCCTCAGTGTGCTTTCTTGTGTGGCTTGTTAAATGCACGTTCCTGGAGAAGCTTTTGCCGCAAACGGAGCAGACAAAAGGTTTTTCTCCGTTGTGTGTTCTCGTGTGTCTGTTCAAGGATGACTTGCTGACAAAGGTTTTGTCACACTGACAACATTTCATGCGTTTGTTGCCACTGTTACATGTCAAATCATCATCATCATCATCATCATCGTCGTCGTCGTCAGGGTCAGTGTGAGAAGAGCGTGACGTGTTGTCGCCATCTGAAAGTGGCGGCATGAGGCTGCCCGATTGTGATCCTTCACGATGCTCTCCATCACTTTCTTCACTCTTCACAGTGACAATAATCAATGGAAACTTGGTGACGTCATCCTCTAACTCTTCTTCTTTTATGTGAGGAGGCTCTGGCTTTTCTTCCTCTTTAATTTGGGCGAACTCCGGCTTCTGCCGCTCAGGACCAAGATCGTCTTCAGGGAGGTCTGCAGGACACAAGAAAACAAAAAGTCAGTTACATTGCATGCTGCGACTGATGTTTTGGATTATTGACTCGACAATGTTTTGGCAATGTTTAAGGTAATATAAATTCAACTTAAAACCCGTAGGCGTTATTGTGACCCGTTTTGGGCTTTTGATGGTTCTGACCAAGTCATTTCAAAATAAGATAATGCCCAGGGGTTAAGAAGCCAATTTGATTAAAGGGTAAATGTCTTCAACAAACAAGAATTGTCCATTCATTAATGAGGCGCAGCAGTGTACAGTAGTGCTAATAAAAAAACAAGTCATGCTAATGTTAGCCAACGCTACGATGCAATCTACTAACAGCTCTCCTCTCAATGACATATTTAAATGTAGCGTGAAAAACTAGCAGGGATTTAATTAAAAATAAACACGCTTTTATTTTATTTTTTTTTTAAGATTATGACGTAGTTAGTAAACAAGTGAGAGGGTCCGTTTAAGACAGATTGTTGTTCCAACTTACAAAGCGTGTCCAGTAGTTGAGGTTGTGGCTCGTTTTCCTCTTCCGTTCCGCAAAGTTCCTTCTTGTACTCTGCTGTCTTTCTTGCACACATTTTCACGCCACAATTACAATACTTCGCGCTCACTTGATTTCTTCTCAGGGATGTGTTGCAAACACATCGCCTCTCTTTGTTAGCGGCTAGCAAGCTTTGCTAAAGTTAGCTCGAGAAGCTCCATCATGCACCCAAACGAGTTTATCCCAACAAGAATATTCAATTTAGAATGTTTGAGTCGAGTAAAATAGTGACGGACAAATCACTTCGAGGCTTTAGTCCGGCCAGTACTAATTCTGATCGAATTATTTATCGGGAAGAATGATTTGGTGAAGCGCCACTGATCAGCGTGAAGCGCCGACTCAATCTGTAGTGCGCATGCGCATCAGGTCGGCCATTTTGGCAGCAAGCTACGGTGACGGCATCCAGACATGTGTCGGTCCGTTTGTTTGTTTTGGTAATTTGTGTGAGTTTATAGCAATCAAATCGAAGGTTTTTCGAGATCGCTTGGAAGAATATATTCTTGGGCTATTTTTTATTTTTTTTTTAAAGGTGGAATTGGGGAAAAAAATATTATCTTAATACAATTTTTGTCATTAATTTCAAAACATCACATTTATTTTTTGTTGTAAATTCCATGGAAGAAAGCCGGACTTTGTTTCCTTCTATAGCGAATTCAAATAAATCTATTTTTAGTCAAATATTCTGATAGATGGATGTTTGAACTAGTGGTTAATATTGATATTAAAACCCTTATGTCGGTAACTGGTGCATACATGAGACAGACAAGCATCAAAATGACAACACAACATTTAGGTAAAAGATTTTAAAAAAAAGAAAAAAGTTACATAAATAGAATAAAATAAACTAAATACCTCATTACATTGGCTAGCATAAATCTATAAAATATGTAATTAAATATATGATCAAGTCAAATCAACTTTATTTATGCAACTGCCACTCAAAGTGCTTTACAATAAAATAAAAACAAAGTGTAATAATTTAAAATCAACTGATAAAACCGTCTTAGCCAACCACCCACTCCCTCCTCCTTCCCACCCGCTCAACCTCCCCAACCGCTGTACCGCACACCCCACATTAAGTACACATCGCTGAAGAGGTGAGGATATGTTTGATGTCGACATATATATATATATTTTTTTTTTTAAAGTATTAATTTATGAATTATTGAAGATCACAAGGATGTTCATGCATCCTCCTGTTTGTGCACTTCTGTTCCTTGTCAATTTGAGATTTTTTAAATAAAGGGATGGAAAGTAAATGTATCCAAATAATTGAGTTATAAATAATAAAAAAAAGCTACAAATTAATCAATTATTTATACATAATTGGCCATTAAAGATTCTCATTCAGATTTATCGTCGGTGTGTGTGTTTTGTGTGTTTTGTTAAGTAGGCGTTCCGAGCGAATCGTTGACCACAAACCGAGCAGGCAAAGGGTTTCTCCCCAGTGTGCGTTCTTGTGTGGGCTGTTAAAGTTGACTTGACAGAAAATGTCTGACCACAAACTGAGCATGCAAAAGGTTTTTCCCCACTGTGCGTTCTCGTGTGCCTTGTTAGATGTTCGTTTTTAAAAAATGTTTTATCGCAAACTGAGCAGGCAAATGGTTTTTCTGCAGTATGTGTTCTTGTGTGCGCTATTAAATGTACCTTCTGAGTGAATGTTTTAACACAGAGTAAGCAGGCAAAAGGTCTTTCCCCAGTGTGTGTTCTTGCGTGACTTGTTAAATGTTTCTTAACAGAAAAACTCTTATCGCAAAATGAACAGGCAAAAGGTTTTTCCCCAGTGTGTGTCCTTGTGTGGCTGGTTAAATGTGTCTTTAAAGAAAATGTTTTACCACAGACTGAGCAAGCAAAAGGTTTTTCTCCAGTGTGTGTTCTTGAGTGCCTCGTTAAATCTGAATTTTTAGAAAATGTTTTACCGCAAACTGAGCAGACAAATGGTTTTTCCCCAGTGTGTGTTCTTGAGTGCCTCGTTAAATCTGAATTTTCAGAAAATGTTTTACCACAAACTGAGCAGGCAAAGGGTTTCTCCCCAGTGTGCGTTCTTGTGTGGGTTGTTAAAGTTGACTTGACAGAAAATGTCTGACCACAAACTGAGCATGCAAAAGGTTTTTCCCCACTGTGCGTTCTCGTGTGCCTTGTTAGATGTTCGTTTTTAAAAAATGTTTTATCGCAAACTGAGCAGGCAAATGGTTTTTCTGCAGTATGTGTTCTTGTGTGCGCTATTAAATGTACCTTCTGAGTGAATGTTTTAACACAGAGTAAGCAGGCAAAAGGTCTTTCCCCAGTGTGTGTTCTTGCGTGGCTTGTTAAATGTTTCTTAACAGAAAAACTCTTATCGCAAAATGAACAGGCAAAAGGTTTTTCCCCAGTGTGTGTCCTTGTGTGGCTGGTTAAATGTGTCTTTAAAGAAAATGTTTTACCACAGACTGAGCAAGCAAAAGGTTTTTCTCCAGTGTGTGTTCTTGAGTGCCTCGTTAAATCTGAATTTTTAGAAAATGTTTTACCGCAAACTGAGCAGACAAATGGTTTTTCCCCAGTGTGTGTTCTTGAGTGCCTCGTTAAATCTGAATTTTCAGAAAATGTTTTACCACAAACTGAGCAGGCAAAAGGCTTCTCCCCAGTGTGTCTTCTTGTGTGTTTTTCTAAGTAACCCTTTGTAGAAAACATTTTATCACATAGTGTACAGGCAAAAGCTTTTTCTCCAGTGTGTTTTCTCGTGTGTCTTTCCAAGGATGACTTGTTGGCAAAAGTTTTATCACAATGGGAACATTTCATTTGTCTATTGTTATTGTGACATATATCACCTTTAGAGTGTTCATCCTCATCCTCATCATCCTTATCATCGCCATCTTCAGTGTCAGAAGAGTGTGACATTACGTTTTCACCATCTGAAAGTGGTGGGATGAGGTCGTCTGTTTGTGATCCCCTACATTGCTCTCCATCACCTTCTTCACTTGTCACAAAGTCACCAGTCAATGGAAACTTGGTGATTTCATCCTCCTGCTCTTCTTCCTTAATGTGTGGGGTCTCCCCCTCCTCGTCCTCTTTATTTTGTGGGGGCTCTTGCCTCTCAGGAAGGAAATATTCTTTATTGGGGTCTGCAGGACACAAAAAGACCAACGCACAGGTTGCTTAAGCCTCATATGCTTGCAATGCTGCATCCACTGCCGAAATAAAACCAGAAGTTTTTTTGTTGTTGTTTTTTTTAGGAATAGAACGTAGTGAGTACGAACCTGCTCTGTGGAAGACAACTCCAGGTTCCAACTTGCAAAGCACGTCCAGTTGTTGAGGTTGTGGCTTGATGTCGTCTTCTGCTCCACAAAGTTCCTCTCTGAACTCTGCTGTCTTACTTGCACACATTTTCGGGCGACAATCACAACACTTTGAGCAGTCACTTGGTCTCTTCTGTTATTTCTAATACATGTCGGTTCTCATGTCGGACCACACTGCGTTGCACAAAAACAGCGTGTTAGAATACTGACGACAAATTAACACGCACACACATATAGGAAGAACCACTTAAGCAAAAAGCTTATTCTCCCACAGCCCAAAACCCCTCAATCACACTACAGTACAACAATTGTCGAATATTCTTTCAAATAATACCACAGCCCCCCTGTGGTAAATGCTTTATCTTTAAACTTAAACATAAACAAAATAAACTTTTTATCATCTGAAAACGTGAGGGGAGCAACCAGAGTATATCCCTTATTCTTTCCAAATAAAAGCTCTAACTTAAAAAAAAAAAAAAAAAAAAAAAAAAAAAAACGGAAGTAAACAAAGTAAAGCCCAGGCTGTTCAATAATAAACTACTCGAAATATAAAGTAAAACAATTCAATAATTTGGGGGAAATAAATAAACAGAATTACAATAGTTTTCAACAGTCGTTTTTCGATCTCCTACACACACGCGTCTCTTTGTTAGCGGTTTATCAAGCTAAGCTAGCTACAAAGTGCATCCAGACGAGTTTATCTGAACGCCAAGATTTGATTTATTCTGTTTCAACCCGGTAAAATAGTAATGGACGCACTGTGTCGATGCTTGGGTTCGTTCAGAATTAATTCAGGAATAATTATTTCGCGGCCGTATTCTGACCACGGTCGGCGACATTTAGCGACTACACAGTGCGCATGCGCCATGCGCATCCGGGCGAGCATTTTGATAGCAAGCTACGGCAACTACACTAGAACACGACAATAATATATAAAACCCGTTTCTTTTAAAATGGATGATATCGGTTTCGTAGAATTGACGTAATCTACGTGTAGACACACAGTGTTTTGTATGCAATTGTAATATATTTGGTTCAATTAACGGAATTTATTTTATTATTATTTTTTTTTTACAACTTTCGTTGTTTGTTCGTCACAAAATATTTTGTCCCAGTGTAGTAGCCGTAGCACGCTATCAAAATGGCCGCTCTGCTGCACATGCGCAATGTGCATCGTTGATTGCGTAATGCGTAGACTGGCGAGGCCTCTGAATGGTGCTCTGATCTTGGCTCGATCACGCGCTTCACTAGATCAATCTTCTCGATTTATCACTGACCGGACTAAAGCATCCATTCAGTACGTGTATCACAATTTTACTGGACCAAAACGGAATAAATGTAATATTCGTGTCCATATAAACCTGTCTGGGTTCACGTTGAAGCTTTTCTTGCTCACGTAGGCTCGCTTGCGAACCGCAAACAAAGGCTAACATTTGTTAGCATAGCATTGCTCAAAAGATATCAACTTCGTGCTTAAGTGTTGTGATTGTAAGGCGTGAAAATGTGTGCAAGAAAGACATCAGAGTACGAAGAGGAACTTTGTGGAGTTGAAGAAGACATCAAGCCACAACGTCACTTACTTGACGAGCTTTGCAATTTGGAACCTCGAGTTGTCTTACAGAGAACAGGTTTGGTCACTTTTTACTCTCACTTGTTTAATAACTGCATTGTTTTCCCAAAACTATTCCACTGTTCATTTTTAATAGAACCAATGTTAGAATTTCATGATTCATTTAACCAGGAAATGTTGTTCTTCTTAGCTCTGTGTTTAATATTCTATCTGAATTGTAAAATAATTTCTTTTAATTTACTTGTTAACAAAGAACAGTAATGATCTACATCAATTCCTGAAAACAGTCAATTCTACTGAGTTTTGGAATTTGTTGTGGTCATGTTTTGGAATCCTTCTGCTTAAATCACTTAATATTTAGTTTTGTATTGATCATTATCAGATTGTGATCTGACAACGCAGTCAGCATTTTAAATGAATTTAGTATCCTCTCTGGTCTGTTAGTGAAGGCTAGATTTATCCATCTACTTGTACAACTTGAGTTCATGTGGGGCCATTAATAACCTGAGGCTGAGTCATATCAAAATTATCCGCTGTCCCTTTTCAGATGGTTTCTGTTTTGTTTAACCTCCCAATTTACATTTAAATCACACATAATCACCTTTTTGGTCAAATGGAATTGTTTCACTACGTTTTCAAAATTTTCATAAAAATCTAAATTTGAAGAAGGGGGTCTATCGACAGTTACAAGAGTAAAAGACATTTGCTGTGACAATGTTAAATTAAAAGCAATAAATTGTAGTTAATTATCATGTGCCACATGTAATCAGAACTTCCCCCACCCTTTGAGCCCTGCCTATCTTTTCAAAATGCTTTATAGCCAGACAGTTTTGATGAAAAAAAATCGATTGTGCATCTCTAATATCCTTTTTGTATGCTGGTGTAGTGTGTAAGTCATCCAAGTTAATTTGCGAGGAGTGAGTAAAGCCAACTGGACTATTCTTGCGAGTTGAAGGCAATTCACTTTCTTCAGTTCGTCTTTCATCACCTTAAATATTTTAGATGCAGTAATATGCAGCATCAAATTCACATGAGGCTTGACTTAAGCGTCTCGCGTGCTTTTGTCTTTTTGTGTCCTGCAGACCCCAGTGAGGAAAATTTCCATCCCGAGGGGCAAGAGTCCCCAAAAATGAAAGAAGAGGAGCCGGAGACCTCACACATTAAAGAAGAGGAGCAAGAGGACGACATCACCAAGTTCCCATTGACTGTTGTCACTGTAAGTGACGAAGGTGATGGAGACCACTGCGGAGGATCACAGACAGGCGACGGCCTCATACCGCCACTTTCGGACGCTGACCATGATGTAACGTCTTCTGACACAGACGACGACGACGACGATGATGATGATGATGATGATGATGATGATGATGATGAACACTCTAAAGGTGATGTGACGAGTCACAATGACAGTAGACGAGTGGAATGTTCTCACTGTGACAAAACCTTTGCCAACAAGTCATCCTTGAAAAAGCACTTGAGAATACACACTGGGGAAAAACCTTTTGCTTGCTCACTTTGTGGCGAAGCGTTCATCCAGAAGGCTCATTTAATATCACACACAAGACGACACACTGGTGAAAAACCATTCGTCTGCTCGGTTTGTGGCGACGCATTCATTCAGAAGGTTCAGTTAACAGCGCACACAAGAAGACACACTGGGGAAAAACCGTTTGTCTGCTACGTTTGTGGTAAAACATTTTCTCTAAATTCAGTTTTGACAAGGCACTCAAGAATACACACTGGGGAAAAACCTTTTGTCTGCTCACTTTGTGGCAAATCATTCAATCAGAAGATGCATTTAATAGAACACACAAGAAGACACGCTGGAGAATAACAATTTGCCCGCTCACTTTGTGGTCAGAGATTCAAATTCAACATTTAGAATGTGACACAATGTATGGGCAGCAAACAACTATTATTGATTAATCTGCCAATTATTTTTTGGATTAATTCATTGGATATTCATATCCATTCATTTTCTTGGGTGGGGGGGGTTGGGCATTTGCCTTGTGTGCTTGTACAGAGAGAAGCTGTTCCTTTCATTTTGGTGAAAATGTAATTTGCGCAGTTAAATGCACTGTCGTTGTAGCTCTAGTCATAATAAAGGTGTCTTGACAGCTGGAATGTGTAGAGACTTTTATTTTGTTAGTGCTGCAAGGAAGTGTTAAGTAAATCTTCACGACTCTGAAGAGCAATTTGCCAGCACTTCTCTTCCACAAAGAACCATTCGAAAGATAAAGCTTAAACACACTCACTCATTCATTTAACATTGTTTACTCGCTCGTACTTCACATCATGGCTATGTTAGCGACTGTATCACACCTCAAAAGATGGCGGCTGCATTTGTTGTTCCCCAAATGTAACTGCTAATAGCTGTATTTCTCTACCATCTGTTCAGGACTGTCTTTCATTCTGATTGCTAAACAGGGATCCTGGTAGAAAACACGCATTGATAACAGTCAGTGTTTTCAATCCACAAATAACATAAGTTGTCACTAGCAACAGTGGCAACTATGGCTTTATGTTTAGCTAGCTTCTTTATTTTCTTTTGTTTTTGTCTGTATTAATAGTGTATTTGTGTAATGTTTAAAATTTGTTTGTGTAATCTGTTTACAATTGTAAAAAAAAAAAAAAAAAGAACTGGGCTAAATAACTCGCTGCTCAAAAACACGTCATCAATTTTGATAAGCTGCCTTTGGGTAGCCCCGGTATTATAATGCTGTTGTAAATTACGAAATAAAAAGGGAAAATAAACTTTTAAAAAAAACGACTTAGGTATTTCGTCCTAGTGCAGATGCCGTAGCTCGCTGTAGCGGTTTTCAAACTGCTACGCATGCGCACTGCTTACTACTGGTACAGCAGCTCGTGGCTTGGACACGTGTTCCTTGTACACGTGCAATTCTTCGCGAATTCATACTGAAATATACTAAAGCCTCAACACAGTACGTCAATTTCGATTTAACTGAACTAGAACATCATCAATGAACTCTTCGTGTCTGGAAGATTTTTTTTTTGGATGCACATTGAAGCTTCTTTGGCTAACTTTTAGCCTAGTTTGCTAGCCGCTAACAAAGGGCGACACGCCGCTAAGAAGAAACGAGAGTAAGTGAATGTCAAATGTTCGGGACGTGTCGTGAAAATGTGTGCAATAGAGACCGCAGAGTACAAGGAGGAACTTTGTGGAACTGAAGAGGACAGCCAGCTACAAATACAACGTCAGTTTTTCGAGTTGGTACCTCGAGTTGTCTTACACAGAGCAGGTTGGTTCACATACTTTTTAAAAAACAAAAATGAAATCCTCCTTATTTCAGTTGTTCGGTACATTTAATCAAATATATTAACGTCCCAAATCTGTCGGGGGGTTAGGGTTAGATATGCCAAATCATGACCAGTCATATAGTATTCTGATCTGTACCTGTTAAAAACCAACAGCAGGCATGTTTCTTGTAACTGCACGGGGAAGGGCGTTTATTAGTCACCTGACTTTACATTGTGTATTTTTGTTGCAATTCAAATGTGTTAGGCAACTGTCACATTTGCACTGTAAAAATGTTAAAAGTTCATGTTTTACATGTTTTGTTGTTTTTAGACAAATGTTATGCTTGCCTGATACTCCTGTTTGTGTCATGATATGAGGCAGGAAAAGATTATTACTAGTGATAGACCGATATGGTTTTTTCAAGGCCGATACCGATACAGATTATTTGTCGTCAAGTAGGCCGATAACCGATATTTCAAGCCGATATTCATTTGCAGTAAAATGGGGGGGGGGGGGGGGGGGGTTAAACTATATATAATTTCTCACTGAGTAACAAATTCATGCGAATGTAGCTCATTTGGGGTTTTTGTTAGGGTTCGTAAAAACGTTTCAAAAAGATTTTCGCGGTGAAAAATGGTGTGAATATGTTCCAAATGTGTTTACGACAAATAAAAACTGACTGCGAACATCTTACAAATCCTGATGAAAACCCCAAATTCGCTACGTTCGCAAGTATTCCCTGCTCAGTGAGCTTTATCGGCCTTCAGATTCAAAAAATGGCCGATGCCGATATTTGTCAAAATGCCAAATATCGGCACCGATAATCGTCCCGGCCGATTATCGGTCTATCCCTAAACAGTGGTGCCCACATCAATACATTTTGCAGATCTGCCATTAAATCACAGTTTGTTGCCGCTACACATGCATGGTGGACAGTTTTATTTTCCACTTATTACAAATTAATCCTAAAGCCTGTATGCAACTGAGGGGAAAATGTCCACGAATGTAGTGGCAAAGTATGAAGGGATTACAATAAAAAAGAAATCACACGACGACGTACCATCACAACTGTCGGACTCACGGAACCTCTGGGGTTCGATGGAGCCCAGATTAAGAACCGTTTAGAGAAAAGGAGAGCAGCTTTCGAGATATCTCTTACAGTAGCAAATAATAATAATAAAATAATGAAAAAAATCCCCTTTACATTCTGATTTGTCCTCTTGTGTGTTGTAGTCATTAAGGAAGAAGATCTCCGTCCTTGGCGGGACTCCCGACAAATTAAAAAGGAAGAGGACCCGGATCCCCCTCACGCTAAAGAAGAGCAGCGGGAGGTTGAAATCGGCAAGTTTTCACTGACTGTGGTTCTGGTCGGTACACGCTCACTTCCGTCTTTGTCAGTTAGGGCGCCTCCGTTTGACGTCGCAGTTGGTGGCGCAGGCGCAACTCGGCGTCCCCGCCGACGTTGAGATTTTTGTCGTAAATATTGAACATGTTCATTATTTAACATTGTCGGCCCCCGACTGGTTTTGGACCCAATTATCGGGACAAATCCACTCATAACATATTTCACAATAATCTTATAAGATAAACTTGAAAGACAAAAAAAGATTGTCGGGCGCTTGACGTCCTTGGTTTGGGAAGGGGCAAAATCGGGACAAAAACAGCCCGATTCTCTATGTGTGAACCAGGCTTAAAAATAACAGACCAAGTGGTGACAAGGCCATTAGTATCAGTTTATGGCAAAAACAAAAAATGGTGCATGTTTCCAATGGAGAGGTCATGGTGGTTTTTCAGTTCATATTATATGAACTTAAACGTTGCCATAACATTCAGAAACAATAATACACAACGTCAAGGCCACAGCATGTGATGTGACTGAGCAAACTTGACTTTGGTCTTCTTGTGTCCTGCAGACCCGAATGGTGGCGATCTTGGTCCTGAGCAGCAGCAGCAGCAGCGGTCAAATTTTACCCAAACGGAATCAAAGCCTCCTCATAATGAAGAAGAAGTGTGCGATGATGAAATCAGTGTCGCTTTGACGCGTGACCATGATGATGGCGGGTCGCCATCAGACGACCTTTGGTCTCCACTTTCAGACGACATGAGGTCACTCTCTTCTGAAATGGACACCGCCGACGAGAAAGATGATGAACGCTCTACAGGTGACGTGACGTATCGCGCTGATCGGTGTGACAAAACTTTTGTTAGCGAGTTATCCTTGAAAAAACGCACACGAACGCACATTGGAGAAAAAACATTTGCCTGCTCAGTTTGTGAGAAAACATTTTTGAGAAAATTACAGTTAAAGAGACACAGAAGAACGCACACCGGAGAAAAACCTTTTGCCTGCTTCGTTTGTGTAAAAAGATTCCCGAGTAAGTCGAGTTTAGCGGAACACTTTCAAACACACGTTGAAAAAAAACCGTTTGCCTGCCTTGTTTGTGACAAAAGATTCTCCAGAGATGTGCGTTTAAGAGAACACGTAAATATACACATGGGAGGAAGACAATTTACTCGCGGTCTTTGTGAGAAAATATTCTCTCGTCAGGAGTGTTTAAGAGGACACTCGGAAGCACACAGCATACCAAAACCCTTTTCCTGCGTTGTTTGTGTTGAAAGATTCTCTTCAAAGTTTAATTTAAATCGACACATAAGAATACACATGCCAGGAAAAAAGTTCTCCTGTTCAGTTTGTGCTAAAATATTCACACGAAAGTCGAGGTTAAAAGTACACAAAAGAACACACACTGGAGAAAAACCTTTTGCCTGCTCGGTTTGTGACGAGAGATTTTCTTCAAAGACCCGTTTGAACACGCACGCAAAAGTGCACATTGAGGAAAAACCATTTGCCTGCTCGGTTTGTGATAAAAGATTTTCCCTAAAGAAAGCCTTAAAAAAACACGCAAGACGACACACCGGAGAAAAACCTTTTCGCTGCTCAGTTTGTGGGGAAAGATTTTCACTCAAGAAACACTTAAAAAGACACAAAAGAGAACACGCCGCGGAAAAACCTTTTTGCTGTTTGGCGTGTGATAAAGAGTTCTCGACAAAGGAAGAATTAAAAACACACACAAAAACGCACACTGCTGAGAAACCGTTTGAATGCTCATTTTGTGGTAAAAGATTCAGAAAAATGCGAAATTTGAAAGCGCACAAAAAAACGCACACTGTGGAAAATAATTTTTGCTGCTCGATTTGTGGCCAAAGGCTTTCTGCCAAGTCAAGTTTAACAAAACATCTCGACGCACACTGGAGAAAATTTGTTCAGTTGCCGTGTGCGCGGTCAAAGATTTTCTGGTAAGCCTTAAAGGAGCACCGACTGGAATGACACATCTTTTGCTCTATATGATTTTTTTTTTTTTTCTGGGTCGGTAGAAACACAAGTTAGCGTTTTTTTGTTTTTTGTTTTTTTTAAATAGCTTGATTTTCATTTGTGTCACCATTGTTGTCTACCTGACAATGCATTCTGCATAGTGACATAAGGTTGCTCTCTGTTATTTACAGCAGTCAAAGCAACGAGCAAAGGACCAAGACATGCAGAAAGTGACAAAGTAGTCCGGAATGAAAATAGTATCACGGAGGTGATGAAACTCGAGTTGATCATTTTCTGACGTGAAAACGCTGGGTATCAAATTATTTTGTAAACCAGCACCAATTTTTTTATGCAAGAACGTTCCAGTCGGTGTTCCTTTTTAAGAGACAACTCTGTTCACGAGAAGAACAGTGAGCAGTTGAAGCTGCAAAATAAGAAAAATAATAAGAAAGTGCAGCTCTGGGCCCAGCAGTCAATTATTTGGGGTCCAGAGTTCAAAGCAAACACGGTGAAGAGGCATTTGGATGTCGTGCTGCACACAAATAGAATAAGCTGGCAACAGAAGTGAAGTCAGCCTCGAGCGTTTTTAAACCCAGGTTCAAAACTTTAGCTTTTTTTCTTGTAACCATTTTTTTTTTTTTTTTTTAAGCGTTTTAAATTTATTTCACTCTATGGTATTTTAGTCATTTTAGTTAACTAATTTTTATTTCTTTACTTTAGCTTTAAATGCCTGGAAACCTAAGTGTTTTTAAATGTTGGCAGTTTATGTTCTTTTAGTAATTTTTGTAAGCTTTTTTTTAATTTTTTTTATTGTTTGTAATGTTTTTAGGTGCTGTGCTTTGGACTGTGTGAAGCACCACTGTGTAAAATTACATCCGTTTAAAAATGTGCAAATAAAGCTGCCCTGACAATCTCTACAAATCTCTGCAGGCGTCATTTTCAAGTGATCATTTCTACAGCATAACTAGGAAATCACAAGATGCCGTAACCACATTTTGTGACCTCTGGGGGAAAAAAATAAAAAAAAATGTTAAAAGATGGTGTCTGTGAGAGCACTTTGTTCCCTTTAAACAAAAATGTGTTCAAATCAGTGCAATTAGCAGTGCTCCTCAATTCTATTTATCAATCATAGGAAGACGTGGAATGAGATGGATCTTTATTATCGCGCACGGACACAAGTACAGCGCAAAGAAATTGACTGAAATGGATCATTTAGTCACTCAAGATCTCGTGTATTTTATTTTATTTTATGTTTTTTAATCAGGAAAATTATGTTATCATGCCTTTTTCAATTTAATCTATTTGTCCCTCGATCCTAGTGAGGAGAAACAATTCAGAAAACAGATGAATGTTTTGGAGAAATTAGTAAATGACTGACTAAAATCCGCACCATCAGAAAAGCAACCTACCGGAAACATAAAAAACAATAACCAGCAGAGGGAGACAACGCCCATCAAAATATGGGTGCCAGTAGAAAGCGCTCGAGTAGAGTTGCGTTAACTGTTGAAGCCAAATGGTTGGTGTTAAAATTAGGGCTCGGGTTTTAAAACGACGAGTTTCAAATTACGGTTTGGGTTTCCGATCGGCTGAGGACACATTTTCCCCAAATTCGTCTGATAAGTGGGCGATGTTGGTACGCTGCAAGTCTCCTTGCTCTTCATGCAGTTTCACATGTGGGCACATGGTGTCGCCATCGAGGCGTTACGGAAAGTACGCCATTTTGTCGAGAGGGAGCAGCCATTTTAGGTCAACACTCGTCCAGATGCCTTAAATCAACTTTGCAGCTTACAATCACCTACGTCGATGTTTCTCAACCAATGTGTCCTTGTTAAAATTTGAAATTTACATTTTTTACAAAGAATAAAGCAGGTTTTTAGTCTCTCTCAGCCTTTCTTTGCATCTCTGTTAAATATTTCCCTATGGTGTCTCTTTAGGGTAACCCACCTACTGTAGTGGATGTGCGATTACACTTTATTATAAGCGCGTCCAAAAAAAATTAAAAATGGGGCATGCATGCAAGCTCTCCTGGCTAGGCAAACATGCGCCTCCGTTGACAGGAGTGACGTCACACCTGCTGCCACTTTTTTTTTTTTTTTTTGCTTTCATTTCGGTGCCAACATGCGGTTGCTTCGCTCCAACTTGTTGGTCCAAATGTCTTCATCTCATTGTATCATTGGCTCATTTGAAATTATAAACTCAAAATACTAGTCAAGTCAATGATAATACTGTAAAATAATAATAAGATTTACTTCTTTTTTACTTTTACTTCTTTCCGTCCCCTTTCGTTTCTTTTACTTTAAAGAGTGAAATAAATTGAATTAATTGATTGATAGGTTAATAATACTACTAATAATGGCACTCAACGTTATTTTATTTACATAAACACAACATAAGGTCATTTCGAAACAATAAACAGTCACTCACGCCATAACATTTGGCAGAGTACAAGTATGTACATGAAAGTATGTCTGATTGTCAGCACATGCAGCGAAAAGATCAGCTAACCTGCTAGTTGTTATGAATCTTTTTTTTCCCTTCTTTTTAAGGAACAGTTAACGACAAGGTGAGCAGTCAAAACTTTTCCCCCCCAGTGTGTCTTCTTGTGTGCTTTTTTAAGTTACTTTGTGTCGAAAACCCTTTATCACATACAGTACAGGCAAAAGGTTTCTCTCCAGTGTGTGTTCTTCCATGTACTTTTAAATGTGCCTTCTGTCTGAACTGTGTGCCGCAAACTGAACAGGCAAAAGGTTTCTCCCTGGTGTGTGTTCTCAAGTGCCTTGTTAAATCTTGATTTGTTGAAAAAGTTTTAGCACAAGCCGAGCAGGCAAACGTTTTCCCCCTCGTGCGCGTGTGTGTATGGTTAGTTAAATGTCCCTTCGCGGTGAATTTTTTATCACAAACTGAGCAAACAAAAGGTTTCTCTCCGGTGTGTGTCCTTAGGTGACTACTGATTAAATCGAGATTTTGCGAAAATGCGTCACCACAAACTGAGCAGCCAAAGCAGGGTAGTTCCGCACTGTGCGTTCTCGTGTGTGCTATTAAATGTCCCTTGTGAGTGAATGTTTTACGACGAACAGAACGGGCAAAGGGTTTCTCCCCAGTGTGTACTGTTGTGTGTTTTTTAAAGTACCATTTTGTAGAAAACCCTTTATTACATACCGTACATGCAAATGGTTTTTCTCCAGTGTGCGTTCGTTCATGTAATTTTAATTGTTCCTTCTGTCTGAATTGTGTGTCACAAAATGAGCAAGCAAAGGGTTTCTCCCCAGTATGCGTTCTTAAGTGTCTTGTTAAATCTGGATTTTTATAAAACGTTTTACTACAAATTGAGCAAGCAAAAGGTTTTTCCCCCGTGTGTATTCTAGTGTGGCTAGTTAAATTTCCCTTTGTGCTAAATCGTTTCCCACAAACCGAGCAGTCAAAAGGTTTTTCCCCCGTGTGTGTTCTTGTGTGCTTTGCTAAATGTCCCTTGGTGGTGAATCTTTTACCACAAACCGAGCAAACACAAGGCTTTTCACCAGTGTGCGTTCTTGTGTGCATTGTTAAACTTGTCTTAACAGAAAATGTTTTACCACAATCTGAGCAAGCAAAAGGTTTTTCTCCAGTGTGCGTTCTTGTGTGCATTCTTAAACTTGACGTGTCAGAAAAGGTTTTTCCGCAAACTGAGCAGACAAAAGGTTTTTCCCCAGTGTGTGATCGTGTGTGGCTCGTTAACTGTTGCTTCGTGGTGAACGTTTTCCCACAAACTGAGCAGACAAAAGGTTTTTCCCCGGTGTGTGTTCTTGTGTGTCTTTTCAAGTTTGACTTTTTGAAAAAAGTTTTTCCACACTGAGAACATTTCCAGCGTTGTTGTTTGTTGTCAGTGTGACTTGTATCAGCTTTCGAGTGTTCTTCATCATCATCATCATAGTCAGAAGAGTGTGACGTCATGTTGTCACCAACTGAAAGTGGAGCTGAGAGGACGTCTGATCGTGAGCCTCCATCATCATCATCCTCATCATCTTCTTCAACTTTCACGCAAACATCAGTCAATGGAAACTTGGTGATTTCATCCTCCTCCTCTTCTTCTTTCATGTTTTGAGTCTCTGAGTCCTCTTCCTCTTCAATTTGTGGGGTCACTGGCTCCCGCTGCTCAAGACCAAAATCATCTTCATTGAGGTCTGCAGGAAACAAGAAGACAAAAGTCAACCTTTGCTCGGACTCATGTTGTCACTTTGATGCTTTGTATTATCGTTTATAAAACGTTTTGGCAACGTTCAAGGTAAGAGAAGCTGAACTGAAGAAAACTGATTGAATTGAAGGTGAAATTCCTAATTTGCAGTATGGTACATTAAGGTATGGATACTTTTTGCAGATTTGTTGAAGATTGACCCAATATAATAGAACCCTTTTTGCTAAAAATGTCATTTGGCAGGCTGTGGCTCCCAAAGTCGTCCACCGAATGAAATAAAAACACAAGTTAGAGCAAGTTTAATGAAATTCCTAATACCGGTGTTTATGGTGAGGGTTATCGGCCGAAAATGTCAACCAACCTGCTCCGTGTACAGCTCGTGGTTCCATCTTACCAAGCGTGTTCAGGAGGCCACGTTGTGGCTTGATGTCCTCTTTAGTTCCACAAAGTTCCTCCTTGTAATCCGCTGTTTTCCTTGAACACATTTTACGCGGAAACCACAATCTCTTGCTCGGGAGGTGTTGCTAACACGCGTCTCTTTGTTAGCGGCTAGCAAGCGAAGCTAAGTTAGCCAGAGACGTTTAAACTTGCACCGGGACGAGTTCATCCGGACACGAAGATGCACTTTAATTCGTCCGGTAAAGTAGTGAAGTACGTATTGTGTCGAGGCTATTGTCCGGTTAATCGTAATTCGATCAAAAATGATTTTATGAAACGCGTGTCCAAGTCACAGACAGCGGGGCCAACATAATCTGCAGTACGCATGCGCAACCAATCGGCTGGCCGTTTTGATAGCAAGCTACAGCAACTCAACTAGGACAAAATGTAGAGATTGTGCCGGAAAAAGTGTGCGCGTAAGAAAAATTAAATACATAAGCAGCTGAATGATGTCTATCCTCGTGGAGACTTTATAAGACAGATTTTTTTTATGTAGAGCAAATTTGCTGCGTTTATTATAACTCTGATGAAGGGGAATTTGGAACATTTATAGAGTGCAAACAAGTTATGCGTATCAACCTAACTCCTGAAATGATGAAATTGTACTCTAAGTAACTTATGCTTCTGCTGTAAAATGAGTAGAAGTGTATACATGAATTCTCGTGCCGATTGATCGCAGTTTTCGATAATTAAAAATAATTAAATACACGATGTGGATGTGAGTAGGCATGTGCAAGTCATAGTCTGGATAAATTAGAACGTCATTGGCAGTATTTTTTTTTTTTGTATTGATGTTTTAAGCGTGCATCAAAAGGCAACACGTATGTGCTGACAATGTTAATATAATTCAAAATATTGCAATTTTCTTTCTACTGTTTTCAGACTATGATTAACGCCTACTGTGCACCGAAAGGCCAACCAAGTGAGATAAAGACGTGGTGGTGCAAATCTTGTGCTCCCTTGCGGGGGATTGTTGATTCAACCTAATTATCTCCAGTGTGTGTGTTGATGTTTTGTTAAACTTGAAATGACAGTAAGGCAAGCAAGGCACCTTTATTTCTAGAGCACTTTTCATACACAAGAAAAGTCAATGTGCTTCAAACAAACAAAACCACAAATGAATTTCAAAACACAATAGCTAATGACATTCAGAAGCAAAAATCGACATCATTAAAACTTTACCCTCAATCAAAGTGTGTGTGCGTGTGTGTGTGTGTGGTGGGGGGCATTCACACTTCAGGCTGACTTCAACTCTGCAGGTGGTTTATTTCATTTGCATGCAGATTTACAGATAAATGCTGCTTCACCATGTTTGCTTGGAAATCTGGACTCCACTAATTGACCCGACAGTGCAGACCTCAGAATTGTTCTGCGTTTATATTCAACCAGCATTTGTTCAATGTGAAATAATTTTGATTGCATATCTCAACCGACGATCAACTGCCGTTTACATACGTTACTAATCTGGTGTGTGTGTGTGTGTGTTTTGAAGTGAGCCGTTAATGGGCCCTTTCACGTGAACATTTTGTCACAAACTGAGGAGGTCGGTTTTTCCCTAGTGTGTGTTCTTTGGTGCTTTGTTAAGCTGCCCTTGATTGGGAACCCCTTTCCACAATCAGAGCAGGTAAAAGGTTTTTCTCCAGTGTGTGTTTTTAAGTGAGCTTTTAAATTCCACATTCTTGGGAAGCGTTTCCCACAAACTGAGCAGGCAAAAGGTTTTTCTCCAGTGTGCGTTAGCGTGTGCCGTCTTAGCTCAGACTTGTAATGGAATCTTTTACTACAATCAGAGCAGGCTAAAGGTTTTTCCCCAGTGTGTAATCTTGTGTTCCTTGTATTGTGTGTGATGAAGTGAGCTCTTAAATCCCACTTTCGAGAGAACCTTTTCCCACAAACTGAGCAAACCAAAGATTTTTCTCCAATGTGTGTTTTTCTGTGCTTTGTTAAGCTGCCCTTGATTGGGAACCCCTTTCCACAATCAGAGCAGGTAAAAGGTTTTTCTCCAGTGTGTGTTTTTAAGTGAGCTCTTAAATTCCACATTCTTGGGAATCTTCTCCCACAAACTAAGCAGGCAAAAGGTTTTTCTCCAGTGTGTGTTAGTGTGTGCCGTCTTAGCTCAGACTTGTATTGGAATCTTTTACCACAATCAGAGCAGGCTAAAGGCTTTTCCCCAGTGGGTAATCTTGTGTTCCTTATAAACAGTCCCTTCCTAGCAAAGTCCGAATATGTTTTCACTCCCTTGTGTGTGATGAAGTGAGCTCTTAAATCCCACTTTCGAGAGAACCTTTTCCCACAAACTGAGCAAACAAACGACTTTTCTCCAATGTGTGTTTTTCTGTGCTTTGTTAAGCTGCCCTTGATTGGGAACCTTTTCCCACAATCGGAGCAGGCAAAAGGTTTTTCTCCAGTGTGTGTTTTTAAGTGAGCTCTTAAATTCCACATTCTTGGGAAC
Source organism: Festucalex cinctus (assembly GCF_051991245.1). Taxonomy (NCBI): domain Eukaryota; kingdom Metazoa; phylum Chordata; class Actinopteri; order Syngnathiformes; family Syngnathidae; genus Festucalex; species Festucalex cinctus. The sequence goes on from NC_135414.1 coordinate 30,602,836, forward strand.
CGTTTGCCACAAACTGAGCAGGGAAAAGGTTTTTCTCCAGTGTGCGTTAGTGTGTGCCGTCTTAACTCAGACTTGTAATGGAATCTTTTACCACAATCTGAGCAGGCAAGGGGTTTTCCCCCACTATCTGTTCTTGTGTGTCTTTTCAAGGAGTCGTAGTTGAAAAACGTTTTGTCACACTGAGAATATTTCACACGTTTGTTGTCAGTGTGACATGTCATGCCGCCTTCAGAGTGTTCTTCATCATCATCAGGAGACTGTGACGTTATGTCGTCACCATCTGAAAGTGGCGGTATGAAGCCGTCTGATTGTGTTCCCCCATCAGCATCTTCACTCTTCACATTGGCACCAGTCCATACAAACTTGGTGATCTCATCCTCCGGCTCTTCTTCCTCTTCTTTAACATGAGGAGGCTCTGGCTCCTCCTCTTCTTTTATTTGAGCGCAATCTTGCTTCTGCTGCCCAGGACCAAGGTCATCATCTTTGAGATCTGCAGGAAACAAGAAACTAAAAGTCAGTTTTGATCAGGAGGGCCAGCCCAGAATTGATTGCAATTGGAGCTAACGTTCGGATTATCGTTCAGATGTTATTTTTATTTATTTATTTATTTTTTAATGGTGCTTGACCGTGGTCCGAGCAGACCTCCAAGGTGTGATAACTGCACTGTTTTTAACTGCTGACTAACGAGCAGATGTAATTTGAGGCAGGTGCCAAATTAAGGAAAGGAAATTGACTGGGTGTGTCCTTATTTTCTGCTCAAAATGGAGTGATTCCATATTGTTTCCCTGCACTTGCTCTATAAAAGTAACATTTACTGACTAGCACAATGTTTTTCATTTCTTTTAGTGTTTCTGAAAGCCAAGATGTTGCACTTTGGAATGACCTTACGACTGTTTCATGCTTTTTATCCGAGTTTGATCTACAGAATGAAACATCTGAGTGAGTGCTCGCCCAAGACTGGTGATGTCATACTTTTTGCGAGGGCTTGTATAAGTAAGTCAGTTGGGGTGAGAAGATTGAATTACCTTCTGCATTGCAACAAAATCTGAAATATATGCTTATAACATATGAAATATGGATGTACGGGTTACACATATGAGCCCTGTGCCATTATTTCGATTCGGGTCCCCAAAGGGCCCTCATGTTCTGACGAGTGATGGCTGAAATTAGATTCTGGTGATTTGATTAACTGTGAGCAAATTATTGCAGAAATAAAATAAAAATCCTAAAATGTCCTTTTTTTTTGTAATATTTGGGCCACTAAAAACAGCCTTTTCCCATTGGCCACATGACAATTTTATTTTTAAACAAAATGTTGACAATTTGTAATTTTAAGAAACATGAAGCATATGAAAGGAACACAAGCTATTCCTTAAAATGGTTAATTTTAACTATTTCCTGAAAAGAAATGTCAATTTAGGTTGAGCAATTATGATTTTATAGTACTTATTTATGAATATTTTTCCATGAAGTACAGTATCGGCCATGTTTGGACAGTGACTGACGCAGAATTTGTACTTGCAATTCTCGCGCTATTCACGGCAAAACAACGAGTCGTGGCAAAAAAAAAAAAAAAAAAAAAACTTCCAGGACAATCCACGTGAGAAGAGAAGGGAACAAACAAACAAACCTGCTCTGTGTAACACAACTCGAGGCTGCTTGCAAAGCGCGTCCAGTAGGTGACGTTGTGGCTTGACGTCCTCTTTTGTTCCACAAAGTTCCTCCTTGTACTCTGCCGTCTTCCTTGCAAACATTTTCACGCGACGATCACAACACTTTGTACTCACTTGGTCGCTTCTGCGATGTGTTTCGATCTCACGTTTGTCTTTGTTAGCTGGGAGGCGAGCAAGCTAAGCTAAGTTAGCCAGGGAAGCTTCAACGTCCACCCAGACGAGTTCACCCGGACACGAAGATGTCATTTATGAGGTTCTAGTCCAGTTAAATAGAAACGGACGTACTGTGTCGGAGCTTTAATACGTTCAGTACTATTTCAGAAGAAATTATTTAGTGGAGCACGCGCCGTATCCAAACTACGACAAGCGGAGCTGACAAAAGCTGCCGTGTGCAACTGCGCATGCGTCATCTTCTTCTTGTAGAGTTTTTTTTTATGGCCGTTTGCCAATTATGTGCATTACCGCCACCTACTGGAAACGTGTACATGAATTCCGTTGCCGAACGTTCACGGTTTTCGAAAATGAAAGGAACACGTGATGTGAACGTGCGTTGATAATATTGGCGTCGTAAGCGTATATGTCCTCATCATCAAAATCATTTAAAAGAAAAGAACTACAAGTGTAGACAATTACTAAAAGACGACTATGAAAAACGTTTTTTTTTTGTTTTTTGTTTTAAAACCCTTCTTTCATATAATCGTGGCATGCTGTGACGTATGAAAATTTATCTGTAGGACCTTTTCTAAGAGCCGCATCAAGCGCAAAGAATAAAATAATTGAAAGAATTGAGCAAAAGCGAGTGTTGTTGGTTGTGCCCACGAATATCAGAGTAGAACTGTTAAGTTTTGGCATCTTAACGATGCATTCGGATGAATGGATGACGGAAAGATGAAGTTCCTTTAGCCAAGTATGGCGTATTTATTGCGGAGCACAACAAAGCATGTCTTCATTCAACAGCCGTCAGGCTCAAAGTATGAAGAAGATAAAATATCGTGCGGTACCCCATTGACCCGACAGTTCAGATCTCAAAATTCTTCTGCGTTTATATTCAATCATCAATCAATGTGAAATGATTCTGATTGCATATCTGTGGTCGACTGTTTACATGTGACACAACTGACGATCACCTGCCGTTTACAATTACGTGAGATCTTAATTGCCCCTTTGTAGTAAATGTTTTCTAACAAACTGAGGAGGTAGGTTTTCCCCTAGTGTGTGTTCTTCTGTGCTTTGTCAAGCCCCACTTCATTGTAAACCCTTTTCCACAATCAGAGCAGGTAAAAGGTTTTTCTCCAGTGTGTCTTTTTAAGTGAACTTTTAAATACGACATTCTTGAGAACCTTTTCTCACAAATTGAGCAGGCAAAAGGTTTTTCTCCAGTATGTGTTCTTGTGTGAGCCGTTAACGCTCCGTTTTGAGCGAATCTTCTCCCACAATCCGGGCAGGCAAAAGGTTTTTCTCCGGTGTGTGTTCGTGTGTGCCGTCTTAAGTCCCTCTTGTCATTGAATCTTTTATCACAATCTGAGCAGGAAAAAGGTTTTTCTCCAGTGTGTGTTTGTGTGTGCCGTTTTAGATCCTTCTTGGAAAGGAATCTTTTATCACAATCTGAGCAGGCAAAAGGTTTTTCCCCAGCGTGTAATCTTGTGTTCCTTGTTGACTGTCCCTTCCTGGAGAATATGTTACCACAAACTGAGCCAGAATTCGTTTCCACGACAGTATGTGTGTTTAAGTGAGCTCTTAAATGCCACATTCTTGAGAACCTTTTCTCACAAATTGAGCAGGCAAAGGGTTTTTCTCCAGTATGTGTTCTTGTGTGAGCCGTTAAAGTGTCTTTTTGAGCGAATTTCCTCCCACAAACTGAGCAGGCAAAAGGTTTTTCCCCAGTGTGTGTTCGTGTGTGCCGTCGTAGATCCTTGTTGCAATGGAATCTTTTCTCACAATCTGAGCAGGCAAAAGGTTTTTCCCCAGTGTGTGTTAGTGTGTGCCGTCTTAGATACTTGGTGTAATGGAATCTTTTATCACAATCTGAGCAGGCAAAAGGTTTTTCCCCAGTGTGTGTTCTTGTGTGTCTCTTCAAGGAGGACTTGTTGGAAAATGTTTTGTCACACTGAGAGCATTTCACACGTTGGTTGTCAGTGTGACATGTCATATCACCTTTTGAGTGTTCTTCGTCATCGTCAGAAGACTGTGACGTGATGTCGTCACCATCTGAAAGTGGCGGTATGAGGCCGTCTGATTGTGATCCTCCATCGTGCTCTCCATCACCTTCTTCCCTCTTTACACCGACACCAATCCATACAAACTTGGTGATTGCATCCTCCTGCTCTTCTTCTTTAATGTGCGAAGGCTCTGGGTCCTCCTCCTCTTTAATTTGGGCACAAAATGGCTCCTGCTGCTCAGGACCAAGATCGTTGAGGTCTGCAGTAAACAAGAAACCGAAAGATTTTGCTCAGTCACCTCACCAGTATGGTTGTCACGAGAACCGATACTTTGGTACCAAGTCGATGCCAAGATTCTGAAAATGTGACCGTACTGACTTTTCTACAATACCCGAAGTACCGTTGGTACCGAGGCAGCAGATCTGGCCGCGTCTTTTGTGTTGTTTTGGGGGGTGTAAATGAGCGGTTATGTGGCAACCTACGCAAGTTGACGCAACGTCTAATGACGTCACGTGACTACCCCGCCTCTGTGACAATAAGGAAGAACAGTCAATGCGTGCAACATGGCAGTATCCGCAACTGCCCCTCAATTAGTTGAAAAGAAAAGCGCCAAAAGTTGTGTATGGAAGTACTTTGGATTTGATGTTGATGAGCAGGGATTAATAATCGATCCTCAAATAACTGTATGCAAAACATGCATAAACCGTTTCCAGACGAAAGGGGGGAACACATCCAACTTAGCGAAACATCGACATCCGGGCTTGTACAACAAATTCAGGGTGACTGCATTTGAATTCCCGTGTTATCATTGTTGCCCATATCTAAACTAATAACGTTAGTATGATGATGACACCACACTAAATAAGCTGCTTGGCGAAGTAACGTTAGCGTCTGTCCCGCATAATAAAGTTAGGTAATGTTGCCGGGCAGCTAATTTACGGAATCACCCAAGAGGAAATACGCATCGCCGTCTTCTGCTGCAGTAGTCAGGAAAAGACAAGAGTCGCCTCACTCACTTCAACCGATTGTCGGCAAAACATTATTCCTGATTACAGATAACATATGAAATATGAATGTATGGGTTACACAGTACACTGTGAATAAATGGCGCACATATGGGCCCCATGCCATTATTTCGATTCGGGTTAGTCACATCTTATGTCCTGACAGGTGATGGCCGAAATTAAATTCTGATGATTTGATAACTGTGACAAAATTATTGAAAAATTAAAATAAACGTTTGTTTGTTTTTTGTAATACGTGAGTCAATAAAAACAGCTTTTTCCCATTGGACAAAATCTATTTTATTTTTAAACAAAATGGAGACTATTCGAAATGTTAAGAAACGTGAAACATATTAAAGGAACACAAGATTTATTAAAAAACAAACCAGCTATTCTGTAAAATGGTTAAATTAAACTAGTTAGTCAATTATGTTGAGCAATTGTGATTTTATAGTACTTTTTTTTTAGGAATATTTTTCAATTTAGTACAGTAACGGCCATGTTTGGACAGTCACTGGCGCAGAATTTGTACTTGTAGTTCTCGCGTTATTCACGGCAAAACGACGAGCGGTGGCAAGTTGTCGGTCACGGCAAAATAACCACTTAAACGTGAGAACGAGAAGGGAACAAACAAACCTGCTCTGTGTAACACAACTCGAGGCTGCTTGCAAAGCGCGTCCAGTAGGTGGCGTTGTGGCTTGACGTCCTCTTTTGTTCCACAAAGTTCCTCCTTGTACTCTGCCGACTTCCTTGCAAACATTTTCACGCGACGATCACAACACTTTGGACTCACTTGGTCGCTTCTGCGATGTGTTTCGATCTCACGTTTCTCTTTGTTAGCTGTGAGGCGAGCAAGCTAAGCTAAGTTAGCCAGGGAAGCTTCAACGTGCACCCAGACGAGTTCACCCGGACACGAAGATGTCATTTATGAGGTTCTCGTCCAGTTAAATAGAAACGGACGTACAGTATCGGAGCTTTAATACGTTCAGTACTATTTCAGAAGGAATTATTTAGTGTCGCACGCGACGTATCCAAATGACAGGCGGCGCCTCCAAAATCTGCAGTGCAGTGCGCATGCGTCATCTTCTTCTTGTAGCGTTTCTACGGCCGTTTGCCAAACAATTAGGTGCATTACCGCCACCTACTGGAAACGTGTAAACGAATTCCGTTGCCGAACGTTCACGGTTTTCGAAAATGAAAGGAACACGTGATGTGAACGCTCGTTGATAATATTGGCGTCGTAAGCGTATATGTATCAATGATGCAACACAAATATGGTTTTAATATAATCCAAACTATTACAAGTTCCATTCTACAGTTTTCAGACTATGATTAACATAAGCCTACTGTGCACGGATAGACCAAGCAAATGGCTGCCTAAACAGAATTATCTCCAGTGTGTGTTGGGGTTTTTTGTAAAACTTGACATGACAGTAAGGCACGCAAAGGCAGCTTAATTTTTTTTATAGCAGTTTTCATACACAAAGTAACTTGATGTGCTTCAAACAAACAAAAACACAACACACAAAAGCATTTCAACAGGTAAAGACATTCAGAAGCAAAGGAGAACAGAAATGTACATTGACAACATGAAAAACATTTACATAATTTAAAAGTAAAAAAGTATAAAGTAAAGAAAAATACTAAGAATGTACTATGAAATAGATTTAAAAAAAATTATATCATATATCATTCTCAGACAGAATTAGATTTAGCGCAGTAGACATCTAGCTAGTCGACTGTTTACATGCGTCGAGCATGACTGTCCCGCCGAGTTTGACCTCCTGTAACCTCATAAATCTTAATTGTGGTGACGTATATCGTGCGGTACCCCATCGACCTGACAGTGCAGACCTCGAAATTCTTCTGCGTTTATATTCAATGTGCATTTCTTCAATGTGAAATAATTCTGATTGCATATCAACTGTTTACAAGTGACACGGCCGACAATCAACTGCCGTTTAGATACGCCCCTACTCTAATTGCCCCGTTCTCGTGAACGTTTTCTCACAAACTGAGGAGGTAGGTTTTCCCCCCGTGTGTGTTCTTCTGTGCCTTGTTAAGCAGCCCTTGACTGGAAACGCTTTTCCACAATCAGAGCAGGTAAAAGGTTTTTCGCCAGCGTGTCTTTTTAAGTGAACTCTTAAACACCACATTCTCGAGAACTTTTTCTCACAAATTGAGCAGGCAAAGTGTTTTTCTCCATTATGTGATCTTGTGTGAGCCGTTAAAGTCCCTTTTTGAGCGAACCTTCTCCCACAAACTGAGCAGGCAAAAGGTTTTTCTCCGGTGTGTGTTCGCGTGTGCCGTCTTAGATCCCTCTTGTCATAGAATCTTTTATCACAATCTGAGCAGGGAAAAGGTTTTTCTCCAGTGTGTAATCTTGTCTTCCTTGTGAACTCTCCCTTCCCAGAGAATATTTGACCACAAACGAAGCCAGAATTTGTTTCCACTACAGTGTGTCTTTTTAAGTGAACTCTTAAACACCAAATTGTTGAGAACTTTTTCTCACAAACTGAGCAGGCAAAAGGTTTTTCTCCAGCGTGTGTTAGTGTGTGCCGTCTTAGATCCTTCTTATAATGGAATCTTTTACCACAATCTGTGCAGGCAAAAGGTTTTTCTCCAGTGTGTGTTACTGCGTGCCGTCTTAGATCCCTCTTGTCATAGAATCTTTTATCACAATCTGAGCAGGCAAAAGGTTTTTCTCCAGTGTGTGTTCTTGTGTGATTTGTTAAATAGTCCCGTCTGGCAAATGTTTGCCCACAAACGGAGCAAGAATGAGTTTTTTTAGCGTGTGTTGTTGTGTGTCTCTTCCAGGAGTACTTGTTGGAAAAAGTTTTGCCGCACTGAGAACATTTCACACGTTTGTTGTCAGTGTGACATGTCACATCACCTTCAGCGTGTTCTTCGTCATCGCCGGAAGACTGTGACGTGATGTTGTCACCATCTGAAAGTGGCGGTATGAGGCCGTCTGATTGTGATCCTCCATCGTGCTCTCCATCACCTTCTTCACTCTTCACACTGGCACCAGTCCATGTAAACTTGGTGATTTCATCCTCCTGCTCTTCTTCTTTCACGTTAGAAGGCTCTGGCTCCTCCTCCTCTTTAATTTGGGGAGTGTGTGGCTCCTGTAGCTCAGGACCAAGGTCACCATCTTTGAGGTCTGCAGGAAACAAGAAAGCGAAAGTCAAGTTTTGCTTCGGGCCCCTTGGCAATAGATGGTATTCACATGACTTCACCGACCCCCACCGAGCGACCCCATGGACATTTGATAGGTCAAGCAGTTTTGGGGCAAACAGTTGTTGGTGTTGTTGTTGAGAATCGATTGGAATTGGGACTAACATTCTGATTATTGTTCTCATTTTACTTCATTTTTTTTTTATGCTGCCTTAGAGCCTTGTCCACCGGCCGGAGGAACGACTTGCTGTGACCTGTCAGTCACGTCTCATGTCCTGACGAGTGATGGCCGAAATGAAATTCTGGTGATTTGATAACCGTGAGCAAATTATTGCAGAATTACAATAAAAGCTCTAAAAAGTCATTTTCTGTAATATATGGGTAAATTTAAAAAAAATTCCATTGAACACAATCTTAATTTTAAACAAAATTGAGACATTTGGAATTTTAAGAAACATAAGATTTATTAAAAACTAACCAGCTATTCTGGAAAATTGTTAATTTCAACTATTTCCTGGGGGAAAAAATAATTTATGTTGAGCAATTAGGATTTTATAGTACTTTTTTTATGAATATTATTATATAAATATATTAATATTATAGTATTATTATATGAAGTACAGTATTATTATATTATGTACAGTATCGGCCATATTTGGACAGTCACTGGCGCAGAATTTGTACTTGTAGTTCTCGCGTTATTCACGGCAAAACAACGAGCGGTGGCAAGTTGTCGGTCACGGCAAAAATAACCACTTAAACGTGAGAACGAGAAGGGAACAAACCTGCTCTGTGTAACACAACTCGAGGCTGCTTGCAAAGCGCGTCCAGTAGGTGGCGTTGTGGCTTGACGTCCTCTTTTGTTCCACAAAGCTCCTCCTTGTACTCTGCCGTCTTCCTTGCAAACATTTTCACGCGACGATCATAACACTTTGTACTCACTTGGTCGCTTCTGCGATGTGTTTCGATCTCACGTTTCTCTTTGTTAGCAGTGAGGCGAGCAAGCTAAGCTAAGTTAGCCAGGGAAGCTTCAACGTCCACCCAGACGAGTTCATCCGGACACGTAGATGTCATTTATGAGGTTCTCGTCCATTTAAATAGAAATGGACGTACTGTGTCGGAGCTTTAATGCGTTCAGTACTATTTCAGAAGGAATATATTTAGTGGAGCGCGCGCCGAATCATTACAACGAGCGGCGCCTTCAAAATCTGCAGTGCGCATGCGTCATCTTTTTTTAATTTGCGTTTTTATGGCCGTTTGCAAAACAATTACGTCAGTTACCGCCACCTACTGGTATAAAGTGCCCAAGTTTTGCCGAACAACCCAATTCCCCAAATGATAATTAAAACAAAAACTTAAATCTTTTTCTCAGTAATTTACACTGTGTGTATGCATGTGCTAATCAGACTGAAAATAGAATGTAACTCGCAATATATCTGATAATATTTATGTGCTAAGCGTATATGCATCAATGCATATACAACGTTAATATAATCCAAACTATTGCAAGCTTTGTTCTACTGTTTTCAGACTATAATTAGCACACGCTTACTGTGCACGGATATACCAACCAAATGGGACGAAGACGTGCTTAACATAATTATCTCCAGTGTGTGTTGGGGTGTTTTGTTAAACTTGACATGACAGTAAGGCAAGCAAAGGCAGCTTTATTTTTATAGCACTTTTCATACACAAGGCAACTCGATGTGCTTCAAACAAACAAAAGCATTTCAAAACTCACCAGCTAACGACACTAAGCAAAGGAGAACAAATATGTACACTGACAACATGAAAAACGAAATGATTTAAAAGTAAAGTGTAAAAAAGATTACTAAAAAGACGACTATGAAAAATACATTTTTAAATAAAGTTTTGAAACCCTTAAATTAATATTTACAGTTGAGGCTGACTTGACTTCTGTTGGTAGTTTATTCCATTTGCGTGCAGCTTTACAGATAAATGCTGCTTTACCATGTTTGGTTTGAACTCTGAACTCCACTAATGGGGTACCGCACAAATGCTATTTTTAGACCGCAAGGACACGTGACTTCAGCAGCTTGAACCGGAAAGGAGTCAAAATACAAGCACGCTCATAGACAAGGCATGCTGGTATTGCTTTTTGATCCCCTGCTAGCCTGATGAATATTAATTCTGGTGACGTATATCTTGCGGTACCCCATTGACCCAACAGTGCAGTCCTCGAAATTCTTCTGCGTTTGTATTAAATCCTCATTCAATGTGAAATAATTCTGATTGCGTATCTCTGGTCAACTGTTTACATGTGACACGACCGACGATCACCTGCCGTTTACATACTCCACTAATCTGATGTGTTTTTAAGTGAGATCTCAATTGCCCCTTTCTAGTAAATGTTTTCTAACAAACTGAGGAGGTAGGTTTTCCCTTCGTGTGTGTTATTCTGTGCTTTGTTAACCTTCTCTTGATTGTAAACCCTTTGCCACAATCAGAGCAGGTAAAAGGTTTTTCTCCAGTGTGTCTTCTTAAGTGACCTCTTAAACCCCACATTCTTGAGAACCTTTCCCCACAAATTGAGCAGGCAAAAGGTTTTTCTCCAGTATGTGTTCTTGTGTGAACCGTTAAACCTGCTTTTTGAGCAAATCTGTTCCCACAAATTGAGCAGGCAAAAGGTTTTTCTCCAGTGTGTGTTCTTGTGTGAATCGTTAACGTGAGTTTTTGAGCGAATCTTCTCCCACAAACTGAGCAGGCAAATCGTTTTTCTCCCGTGTGTGTTAGTGTGTGCTGTCTTAGAGCCCTCTTGTAATGGAATCTTTTATCACAATCTGAGCAGGCAAAAGGTTTTTCTCCAGTGTGTCTTCGTGTGTGCCGTCTTAGGTCCGTCTTGTCAGAGAATCTTTTATCACAATCTGAGCAGGCAAAAGGTTTTTCTCCAGTGTGTGTTCGTGTGTGCCGTGTTAGAGCCTTCTTGTAACGGAATCTTTTATCACAACCTGAGCAGGCAAAAGGTTTTTCCCCAATGTGAAATCTTGTCTTCTTTGTTGACTGTCCCTTCCTGGACAATATATTACCACAAACTAAGACAGAATTTCTTTCCACTTCCGTATGTGTGTATAAGTGAGCTTTTAAATACGACATTCTTGAGAACCTTTTCCCACAAACTGAACAGGCAAAAGGTTTTTCTCCCGTGTGTGTTCTTGTGTGAACCGTTAAAGTGACTTTTTGAATGAATCTTCTCCCACAAACTGAGCAGGCAAAAGGTTTTTCCCCAGTATGCGTTTTTGTGTGTCTCTTCAAGGAGTAATTATTGTAAAAGGCTTTGTCACACTGAGAACATTTCACACGTTTGTTGTCAGTGTGACATGTCACATCACCTTTTGAGTGTTCTTCGTCATCGTCAGAAGACTGTGATGTGATGTCACCATCTGAAAGTGGCGGTATGAGGCCGTCTGATTGTGATCCTCCATCGTGCTCTCCATCACCTTCTTCCCTCTTTACACCGACACCAGTCCATGCAAACTTGGTGATTGCATCCTCCTGCTCTTCTTCTTTAATGTGCGAAGGCTCTGGGTCCTCCTCCTCTTTAATTTGGGCACAAAATGGCTCCTGCTGCTCAGGACCAAGATCGTTGAGGTCTGCAGTAAACAAGAAACCGAAAGATTTTGCTCAGTCACCTCACCAGTAGGGTTGTCACGGGAACCGATACTTCGGTACCAAGTCGATGCCAAGATTCAGAAAATGTGACCGTACTGACTTTTCTACAATACCCGAAGTACCGTTGGTACCGAGGCAGCAGATCTGGCCGCGTCTTTTGTGTTGTTTTGGGGGGTGTAAATGAGCGGTTATGTGGCAACCTACGCAAGTTGACGCAACGTCTAATGACGTCACGTGACTACCCCGCCTCTGTGACAATAAGGAAGAACAGTCAATGCGTGCAACATGGCAGTATCCGCAACTGCCCCTCAATTAGTTGAAAAGAAAAGCGCCAAAAGTTGTGTATGGAAGTACTTTGGATTTGAGGTTGATGAGCAGGGATTAATAATCGATCCTCAAATAACTGTATGCAAAACATGCAGAAACCGTTTCCAGACGAAAGGGGGGAACACATCCAACTTGGCGAAACACCGACATCCGGGCTTGTACAACGAATTCAGGGTGACTGCATTTGAATTCCCGTGTTATCATTGTTGCCCATATCTAAACTAATAACGTTAGTATGATGATGACACCACACTAAATAAGCTGCTTGGCGAAGTAACGTTAGCGTCTGTCCCGCATAATAAAGTTAGGTAATGTTGCCGGGCAGCTAATTTACGGAATCACCCAAGAGGAAATACGCATCGCCGTCTGCTGCTGCAGTAGTCAGGAAAAGACAAGAGTCGCCTCACTCACTTCAACCGATTGTCGGCAAAACCAAAGTTTTTGGACATTTTTCCTGATTCCAGATAACATATGAAATATGATTGTATGGGTTACACAGTACACTGTGAATAAATGGCGCACATATGGGCCCCATGCCATTATTTCGATTCGGGTTAGTCACATCTTATCTCCTGACAGGTGATGGCGGAAATTAAATTCTGATGATTTGATAACTGTGACCAAATTATTGAAGAATTAAAATAAACGTTTTTGGGTTTTTTTGGAATATGTGTGGCAATAAAAACAGCTTTTTCCCATTGGACAAAATCTATTTTATTTTTAAACAAAATGGAGACGATTCGAAATTTTAAGAAACGTGAAACATATTAAAGGAACACAAGATTTATTAAAAAAAACAAACCAGCTATTCTGTAAAATGGTTAAATTAAACTAGTTAATCAATTATGTTGAGCAATTGTGATTTTATAGTACTTTTTTTTTTTTAGGAATATTTTTCAATTAAGTACAGTAACGGCCATGTTTGGACAGCCACTGGCGCAGGATTTGTACTTGTAGTTCTCGCGTTATTCACGGCAAAACAACGAGCGGTGGCAAGTTGTCGGTCACGGCAAAAATAACCAATTCCAGGTGAGAACGAGAAGGGAACAAACAAACCTGCTCTGTGTAACACAACTCGAGGCTGCTTGCAAAGCGCGTCCAGTAGGTGGCGTTGTGGCTTGACGTCCTCTTTTGTTCCACAAAGTTCCTCCTTGTCCTCTGCCGTCTTTCTTGCCAACATTTTCACGCGACGATCACAACACTTTGGACTCACTTGGTCGCTTCTGCGATGTGTTTCGATCTCACGTTTCTCTTTGTTAGCAGTGAGGCTAGCAAGCTAAGCTAAGTTAGCCAGGGAAGCTTCAACGTCCGCCCAGACGAGTTCACCCGGACACGAAGATGTCATTTATGAGGTTCTCGTCCATTTAAATAGAAATGGACGTACTGTGTCGGAGCTTTAATACGTTCAGTACTATTTCATAAGGAATATATTTAGTGGAGCGCGCGCGCCGAATCATTAACAACGAGCGGCGGCTTCAAAAATCTGCAGTGCGCATGCGTCATCTTTTTTTGCGTTTTTATGGCCGTTTGCAAAACAATTACGTCCATTACCGCCACCTACTGGTATAAAGTGCCCAAGTTTTGCCGAACAACCCAATTCCCCAAATGATAATTAAAACAAAAACTTAAATCTTTTTCTCAGTAACTTACACTAACACTGCTGTAAAAAAAAAAAAAAAAAAAAAGTAGAAGCGTGTACATGAATTCTGCTGCCGAACGATCACGGTTTTCGAAAATGAAAGGAACGCATGATGTGAATGTGTATGCATGTGCTAATCAGACTGAAAATAGAATGTAACTCGCAATATATTTGATAATATTTACGTCCTAAGCGTATATGCATCAATGAGGCAACGCATATATGCTTACGACGTTAATATATTCCAAACTATTGCATGCAAGCTTTGTTCTGCTGTTTTCAGACTATGATTAGCACACGCTTACTGTGCACAGATATACCAACCAAACGAGACGAAGACGTGCTGGTGCAAATCTTGTGCTCCGTTGCACGCAGGGGATTCCTGCCTTAACAGAATGATCTCCAGTGTGTGTTGGGGTGTTTTGTTCAACTTGACATGACAGTAAGGCAAGCAAATAGGCAGCTTTATTTTTATAGCACTTTTCATACACAAGGCAACTCGATGTGCTTCAAACAAACAAAAACACAACACACAAAAGCATTTCAAAACTCACCAGCTAACGACACTAAGCAAAGGAGAACAAAAATGTACACTGGCAACATGAAAAACGAAATCATTTAAAAGTAAAGTGTAAAAAAAGATTACGAAAAAGACTACTATGAAAAATACATTTTAAATAAAGTTTTAAAACCCTTAAATTAATCATAGGTGTGTGTTAATATTCACAGTTGAGGCTGACTTGACTTCTGTTGGTAGTTTATTCCGTTTGCGTGCAGCTTTACAGATAAATGCTGCTTCACCATGTTTGGTTTGAACTCTGGACTCCACTAATGGGGTACCGCACAAATGCTATTTTTAGACCGCAAGGACACGTGACTTCAGCAGCTTGAACCGGAAGGGAGTCAAAATACAAGCACGCTCATAGACGAGGCATGCTGGTATTGCTTTTTTGACCCCCTGCTAGCCTGATGAATATTAATTCTGGTGACGTATATCTTGCGGTACCCCGTTGACCCGACAGTGCAGTCCTCGAAATTCTTCTGCGTTTGTATTAAATCATCATTCAATGTGAAATAATTCTGATTGCGTATCTCTGGTCAACTGTTTACATGTGACACGACCGACGATCACCTGCCGTTTACATACTCCACTAATCTGATGTGTTTTTAAGTGAGATCTCAATTACCCCTTCCTAGTAAATGTTTTCTAACAAACTGAGGAGGTAGGTTTTCCCTTCGTGTGTGTTATTCTGTGCTTTGTTAACCTTCTCTTGATTGTAAACCCTTTGCCACAATCAGAGCAGGTAAAAGGTTTTTCTCCAGTGTGTCTTCTTAAGTGAATTCTTAAACCCCGCATTCTTGAGAACTTTTCCCCACAAATTGAGCAGGCAAAAGGTTTTTCTCCAGTATGTGTTCTTGTGTGAACCATTAAACCAGATTTTTGAGCAAATCTGCTCCCACAAATTGAGCAGGCAAAAGGTTTTTCTCCAGTATGTGTTCTTGTGTGAACCATTAAACCTGCTTTTTGAGCAAATCTGCTCCCACAAACTGAGCAGGCAAATCGTTTCTCTCCCGTGTGTGTTAGTGTGTGCTGTCTTAGAGCCCTCTTGCAATGGAATCTTTTATCACAATCTGAGCAGGCAATAGGTTTTTCTCCAGTGTGTCTTCGTGTGTGCCGTCTTAGGTCCGTCTTGTCAGAGAATCTTTTATCACAATCTGAGCAGGCAAAAGGTTTTTCTCCCGTGTGTGTTCTTGTGTGAACCGTTAAAGTGACTTTTTGAATGAATCTTCTCCCACAAACTGAGCAGGCAAAAGGTTTTTCCCCAGTATGCGTTTTTGTGTGTCTCTTCAAGGAGTAATTATTGTAAAAGGTTTTGTCACACTGAGAACATTTCACACGTTTGTTGTCAGTGTGACATGTCACATCACCTTTTGAGTGTTCTTCGTCATCGTCAGAAGACTGTGATGTGATGTCACCACCTGAAAGTGGCGGTATGAGGCCGTCTGATTGTGATCCTCCATCGTGCTCTCCATCACCTTCTTCCCTCTTTACACCGACACCAGTCCATGCAAACTTGGTGATTGCATCCTCCTGCTCTTCTTCTTTAATGTGCGAAGGCTCTGGGTCCTCCTCCTCTTTAATTTGGGCACAAAATGGCTCCTGCTGCTCTGGACCAAGAGCATCATGTTTGAGGTCTGCAGGATACAAGAAACGGAAAGTCAAGTTTTGTTCAGTCACCAGCCTATAAGGAGACTAAGCAGTTGCTTAGAGCCTCATGGCCACTAGGGGTCGCCCCCAATCCGAAAAATCCCGTTGGAGTTGTTGAGCATAGATTGGAATTGGGACTAACATCTGATTATCATTCCCATTTCAGTATTTTCGTACTTTTTTTTATGAATATTTTTCCATAAAGTACAGTATCGGCCATGTCTGGACAGTCACTGGCGCAGAATTTGTACTTGTATTTCTCGCGCTATTCCCGGCAAAACGAGCGGTGGCGAGTTGTCGGTCACGACAAAATAACCACTTCAACGTGAGAACGAGAAGGGAACAAACAAACCTGCTCTGTGTAACACAACTCGAGGCTGCTTGCAAAGCGCGTCCAGTAGGTGGCGTTGTGGCTTGACGTCCTCTTTTGTTCCACAAAGCTCCTCCTTGTACTCTGCCGTCTTCCTTGCAAACATTTTCACGCGACGATCACAACACTTTGGACTCACTTGGTCGCTTCTGCGATGTGTTTCGATCTCACGTTTCTCTTTGTTAGCAGTGAGGCGAGCAAGCTAAGCTAAGTTAGCCAGGGAAGCTTCAACGTCCACCCAGACGAGTTCACCCGGACACGAAGATGTCATTTATGAGGTTCTCGGCCAGTTAAATAGAAACGGACGTACTGCGCCGGAGCTTTAATACGTTCAGTACTATTTCATAAGGAATATATTTCGTGACGCCCGCGACGTATCCAAACTACTACAGGCGGCGCCTACAAAAATGTGTAGTGCGCATGCGTCCTTTTTTTAAAAGCGTTTTTATAACAGTTTGCCAAACAATTACGTCCATTACCGCCACCTACTGGTATAAAGTGCCCAAGTTATGCCCAACAACCCAATTCCCCAAGTGATAATTAAAACAAAAACTTCGATCTTTTTCGAAGTAACTTAGGCCACTACTGTAAAAGGAGTAGAAGCGAGTACATGAATTCTGTTGCCGATGGATCACGTTTTTTGAAAATGAAAGGAACGCATGATGTGAATGTGTGTATGAATGTGCTAATCAGACTGAAAATAGAATGTAACTCGCAATATATCTGATAATATTTATGTGCTAAGCGTATATGCATCAATGCTTGCAACGTTAATATAATCCAAACTATTGCAAGCTTTGTTCTACTGTTTTCAGACTATGATTAGCACACGCTTACTGTGCACGGATATACCAACCAAATGGGACGAAGACGTGCTGGTGCAAATCTTCCTGCCTTAACAGAATTATCTCCAGTGTGTGTTGGGGTGTTTTGTTAAACTTGACATGACAGTAAGGCAAGCAAAGGAAGCTTTATTTTTATAGCACTTTTCATAGTTTTTGTTTTTTTTAACCGTTGACTCTATACAGTCACAGGAGTGCCAAAATTAGGAAATACAAATGCAATCCATAAGAGAAAATCAATCAATAAAATCGAACATTTACAAAAGCAGTTATATAAAGACAATCAATAAAAGAGAACATTTACAAATACAGACATACAATGGCATTCAATAAAAGAACATTTATTTTTATTAATGTGCCAAAATTAATAGAAAATACAAACACAATCCATAAAAGAGAACATTTACAAAAGCAGTCATACAAAGAGAATCCATACTCAATCATAAGTTCTTCAATGTGAAATAATTCTGATTGCATATCTCTGGTCAACTGTTTACATGTGACACGACCGACGATCACCTGCCGTTTGCATACTCCGCTAATCTGGTGTGTTTTTAACTCATTCACTGCCATTGACGGAAAAAGGTGTCAAATGATGCAATTTTTTTGCTGGTCTGGCAATGAATGTGTTAAGGGAGATCTTAATTGCCCCTTTGTAGTAAATGTTCTCTAACAAACAGAGGAGGTAGGTTTTCCCCTAGTGTGTATTCTTCGGTGCTTCGTTAACATTCTCTTGATTGGAAACCCTTTTCCACAATCATTGCAGGTAAAAGGTCTTTCTCCGGTGTGTATTGCTAAGTGAACTGTTAAATCCCCCGTTCTTGAGAACCTTTTCCCACAAGTTGAGCAGGCAAAAGGTTTTTCTCCAGTGTGTGTTCTTGTGTGAACCGTTAAACCTGCTTTTTGAGTGAATCTTCTCCCACAAACTGAGCAGGCAAAAGGTTTTTCTACTGCGTGGGTTCTTGTGTGAACCGTTAAAGTGACTTTCTGAGTGAATCTTCTCCCACAAACTAAGCAGGCAAAAGGTTTTTCTCCAGTGTGTGTTCTTGTGTGAGACGTTAAAGTGACTTTTTGAGCGAATCTTCTCCCACAGACTGAGCAGGCAAAAGGTTTTTCTCCAGTGTGTGTGAGTGTGTGCCGTGTTAGAGCCCTCTTGTAATGGAATCTTTTATCACAATCTGAACAGGCAAAAGGTTTGTCTCTAGTGTGTGTTTGTGTGTGCCAGCTTAGGTTCCTCTTATCATGGAATCTTTTATCACAATCTGAGCAGGCAAAAGATTTTTCTCCAGTGTGTGTTTTTGTGTGCCGTTTTAGGTTCCTCTTGTCATGGAATCTTTTATCACAATCTGAGCAGGCAAAGGGTTTTTCTCCAGTGTGTGTTTGTGTGTGCCGTCTTAGGTCCCTCTTGTCATGGAATCTTTTATCACAATCTGAGCAGGCAAATGGTT
Source organism: Festucalex cinctus (assembly GCF_051991245.1). NCBI lineage: Eukaryota > Metazoa > Chordata > Actinopteri > Syngnathiformes > Syngnathidae > Festucalex > Festucalex cinctus. The sequence goes on from NC_135414.1 coordinate 30,621,314, forward strand.
TTTCCCCAGTGTCTAATCTTGTGTTCCTTGTGGACTGTCCCTTCCTGGAGAATATGTTACCACAAACTAAGCCAGAATTTGTTTCCACTATAGTGTGCATGTTTAAGTGAGCTCTTAAATACGACATTTTTGAGAACCTTTTCCCACAAACTGAGCAGGCAAAAAGTTTTTCTCCAGTGTGTGTTCTTGTGTGAGCCATTAAAGTGTATTTTTGAGCGAATCTTCCCCCACAAACTGAGCAGGCAAAAGGTTTTTCCCCAGTGTGTGTTCTTGTGTGTCTCTTCCAGGAGTACTTGTTGGCAAAAGTTTTGCCACACTGAGAACATTTCACACGTTTGTCGTCAGTGTGACATGTCATATCACCTTCAGAGTGTTCTTCATCATCGTCAGAAGACTGTGATGTGATGTCGTCACCATCTGAAAGTGGCGGTATGAGGCCGTCTGATTGTGATCCTCCATCGTGCTCTCCATCACTTTCTTCACTCTTCACACTGGCACCAGTCAATGCAAACTTGATGTCATCCTCTTGCGCTTCTTTAATGTGAGGAGGCTCTGGGTCCTCCTCCTCTTTAATTTGGGCGGATTCTGGATCCTCCTCTTTAATTTGGGCACAATCTGGCTCCTGCTGCTCAGGACCAAGATTATCGTCATTGAGGACTGCAGGACACAAGAAAACAAAAGTTTTTTTTTATATATATATGTGTAATATTCTCATGAACTGAGGGTGATGAATCCTCCCACAGTTTTCTTAACTTTATTTGTTCAGGAAAGCTGTGGAAGCTTATCTTCCTCACGTCATTTTATACCAGTGGGGTCCAAACTCAGTCCTCGAGGGCCGGCGTCCTGCAGGTTTTGGATGTGTCCTTGCTCCAACGCACCTGTCTCCAATCAACAGGATCATTATCCGGCTTATGCAGAGCTTGCTGATGAGGCCCAGGTGTTTTGGAGCAAGGACACATCCAAAACCCGCAGGACGCAGGCCCTCCAAGACTGAGTTTGGACACCACTGTTTGATTTGATTTTGATTTGGTTTATTAAACATATAAACATACAAACAAACACACCTTTGCTTAATATTTGTTCTTTTTTTTTTTTTTGTAGACACTTTGTACCCCTTATCTCATAAAGACGCCGTCTAATTTCAAACAACGTCTGAGTACTGTGGCAGGGTAGATTGTTGTGTAACTAAACTAAACTAAACTTTGTACATTATTTGTTTTATATCCTTTGACATCCCAAAGCCGCGCCGTGTGGCATTTTGGCTCCTTTTCAGTGATTCTAGAATCGTTCGCAATTGTTTTGCTACATTCACTGTGTACCAGACACATTCACCGGCGCAAAATTTATACTTGTAGTTCTCTCGCGATTTCCGGCAAAACAACGCGAGCTGGCACGTTGCCGGTCACGGTAAAATAACCACTTCAAAGTGAAGGAAACAAACCTGCTCTGTGTAACACAACTCGAGGCTGCTTGCAAAGCGCGTCCAGTAGGTGACGTTGTGGCTTGACGTCCTCTTTTGTTCCACAAAGTTCCTCCTTGTGATCTGCTGTCTTCCTTGCTAACATTTTCACGCGATGGTCGCTTCTTAGTGATGTGTTGCTAACACACGTCGTCTCTTTGTTAGCTGCGACCAAGTTAAGCTAAGTTAGCCAGAGAAGCTTCAACGTGCAGCAGGACGCAATAAATTCATTTATGATGTTCTACTCCAGTTAAATAGAAATGTACGTACTGTGTCGAAGCTTTAGTGCGTACAGCACAATTTCAGGAGGAATTATTTAGTGAAACGCGTGTCCAAGCTATGATCGGCGACCTCGACCAAATCTGCAGTGCGCAAACTGCGCATGCCCCTTCTTCTTCTTCTTCTTCTTCTTCTTCTTCTTCTTCTTCTTCTTCTTCTTCTTCTTCTTCTTCTTCTTCTTCTTCTTCTTCTTCTTCTTCTTCTTCTTCTTCTTCTTCTTCTTCTTCTTCTTCTTCTTCTTCGTCTTCTTTTTGTCGAGTTTTATGGCGGGTTGTAAACATTTACGTGCATCACTGCCATCTACTGGTCTGGTATATAGTGCAAACAAGTTCAATAACAAGTTAAATTTATCAACCCAATTCCCCAAATTATAATTAAAATTAAAACAAAAAGCTGATATCTTCTTCAAAGTAGCTTATGCCACTGCTGTTGTTGTCAACAGTGTGTGGATTTGATCTGCTATAACTTTTTGACCATGTTTTGTTGCATGTTGCCCCAACTAACGAGTTCAAGCATTTCTTTTTTCATCACATCAAATATTCGTTGAAACAAAAAATAATTGTAGTAATTTCTGCTAGTGTTGAGTCCAATGTTTTTGTATGAATATATTTTATTGTGATTTTAGTGTGATTCTCTTTAATTATTGAAATTACTATTATTTAAAGCTGTTTAAAAAAAAAAAAAAGTTGCAAGCAAAAGATGGTTGACATGCTGCGCATGCGCAGCCAATAGTGTGGCGGCGACGATATCGTGGTTGTCTTTGACATGCGCGTCACTAAAATCTTCTCGAATTACGACTGAACGAACTAAAGCTACGACACACAATGTGCGTCTCCATTTTAACGGACTAAAACAGAACAGTTCAAATCTTCGTGTCTGGAAAAACGTATGTGGGTGCACGTCAAAGCTAACTTAGCTTAGCTTGCTAGCCGCTAACAAAGAGGACACGTTAGCAACACGCTGCTAAGAACAGAAGAGATCAAGTTGAAGATTTGCGATTGTGGCGTGAAAATGTGTGCAAGAAAGACAGCAGAGTACAAGGAGGAACTTTGTGGAGCAAAAGAGGACCTCGAGCCACAACGTCAACCCCCGGACGCGGTTTGCAAGCAGCCTCGAGTTGTGTTACTCAGAGCAGGTCTGTTGACTGTTATTAAAAAAAAAAAAAAATCCTACGTTTATTTTTGTAATGGAGTATTTATGACCGTTTCGTTATGATGTTAGATTTATGCACGAAAGCAAGTAACAATAGAAGGCCAAAAAATAATAACAATAGAAATAAAATAGCAACAAAACATAATAGCAAGCCCTCCATAGTGATCAACGTCAACAATGGTTCCGCTGCCTGGACCACAAACAGACAGAACTGCGCACAAGATTAATCAAAACATTGATGAAGGCCTACACATAAATCTAAAGACCAAATTCCGAAGAGCAGTGGAGCAGGTAGTAGGTTACGCTTGCCAACATTTGACATTGCAGCATCCTTGTGATGTGCAGCGTGAGTTTTCTGATGCCTTCTTGCTTGTCACCAGTTTTTATCTTGGTTGAAGATATTTCACTTTTAATCCAATTTAATCCAGTTCATCTTCTGTTATCTTTTAAATATTGCCAATAATGTCAAAACATTTTAAAAGCAATAAATACACAACGTCAAAGTCACAACATGAGACTTGACTGAGAAAAGCTTGACTTGTTTTCGTCTGTCCTGCAGACCCAAATGAAGATGACCTTTGTCCTGAGGATCAGGAGCCAGGGTGCACACTAATTAAAGAGGAGGAGGAGCCAGAGTCTGTTCAAGTTAAAGAGGAGGAGGAAGAAATGCCTCCTCATATTAAAGAAGAAGCGCAGGAGGATGACATCACCAAGTTTCCATTGATGGTTGTCACTGTGAAGAGTGAAGAAAGTGATGGAGGGTCACAAACAGACGACCTCATACCGCCGCTTTCAGATGGTGATGACGTGACATCACAACTTTCTGACAGCGACGACGACGATGATAATAGTGATGATGATGATGATGAGCACTTGAAAAGTCACACTGACAACACACGTGTGAAATGTTCTCTGTGTGACAAAACATTCGTCAACAGGTCATCCTTAAAAAGACACACAAGAACACACACTGGAGAAAAACCTTTTGCCTGCTCGGACTGTGGTAAACGATTCTCCAGGAAGGTCAATTTGACGAGCCACACAAGGAAACACACTGGGGAAAAACCATTTGCCTGTTCAGTTTGTGGGAAAAGATATTCTCTAAAGGACAGCTTAATAAGTCACGCAAGAACACACACTCGGGAAAAGCCTTTTGCCTGCTCGGATTGTGGTAAAGGATTTTCGACAAAGGGCGAGTTAACCGTTCACACAAGAACCCACACTGGAGAAAAACCTTTTGCATGTTCCGTTTGTGATAAAACATTTTCACTGAAAGAAAGCTTAATAAGACACGCAAGAACGCACACTGGGGAAAAACCTTTTGCTTGCTCAGTTTGTGGGAAATGTTTCTCTCGAAAGGGGCATTTAAGAGATCACTTCAAAACACACAGTGGGGTAAAACCTTTTTCCTGCTTAATTTGTGTCAAAAGATTCTCTTCAAAGACAGATTTGAAACGACACACAAGAAGACACACTGGAGAAAAACCTTTTGTTTGCTCAGTTTGTGGCACTACATTTTCTGTCAAGGCAAGTTTAACGATGCACACAAGAACGCACACTGGTGAGAAACCGTTTGCCTGCTCAGATTGCGGTAAAAGATTTTCTATAAAGGGAGGTTTAACAAGGCACAGAAAAACACACACTGGGGAAAAACCATTTACCTGTTCAGTTTGTGGTAAAGGGTTTTCGACAAAGGAAGAGTTAAAAATACACACAAGAACACACACTGGTGAGAAACCGTTTGAATGTTCCTTTTGTGGGACAAGATTCAGACAAAAGCAACATTTGAAAGCACACAGAAGAAGACACACTGGAGACAAACCTTTTGCCTGCTCAGTTTTTGCTCAAACTTCCTCAATCAAGGAAGATTGAACAAGACACATGAGAACACATGCTGAAGAAAAAGCGTTTTGCCTGCTCGATTTGCGGCCAAAGCGTTTCTGCGAAGTCAAGTTAAAAAAAAAAAACAACAACAAAAAAAACACCAACCCACGCTATAGAGAGAATTTGTTCAGTTGCAGAGTGTGTGATCAGAAATGTTCTGGTATGGCTCACGTTGAGAGTACTTGTAAGAACCACTGTGATCACTGTAGTGTCAAAATAAACGGAATAAACTGCAGCTGTGTTGAGAATCACTTGACTCCTTCCCTACTTTCACAGGAACTAAATACTCGATGGGTGGAAAAAGAATGAAAAGAAAAAAAAATGAATTTTTGGCAATAAGGAAAATAGGATTTTTAGTAAAACCTTGGAGTCAATGTCTTTACAAATTCGATTTAGATATGTCTTTCATCCGTCATATCAAATCAATTACTAAAACTCGGAAGTTTGCATGCTCAACGCATACCAGGAAGAAGCTCATTCATGCTTTTATATCTAGCAGACTTGATTATTGTAACACTTCTTCTTCTGACTTGACGTCTTCAAAAGAATATCAAACAGCTGCAGCTCTAAATGCTGCAGCTTGGATTCTGACCAGAAACCCTCAAAAGTTATATAAAGCAATCGACAAAGTGATCTCAACATGAAAAACTACACTTTCTCCCCCCAATGCCTGTGATTGAGGTCTTTTAATGACTTTGTAGAATCTGTTTTCCAAAGCAATTTTTCACTCACTGTACACCTTCAGTAATTTTAGTAATCTACCATTTCTTTCGTTGCTTTGTTTTGATATGTCTTTAGTTTCTTTAAATGTTGTACTTTAATTATGGGAAGCACTTCGAGTCAACTTGTGTATGAAATGCGCTTTTTAAATAAAGATTCCTGCTTTGCTTTGCCTTCAGGCATGAACCATCCTAAGACAAAGCACTTTTTTGGACTACACAGAAATTAACGATCACGTGTTCCGATTTAGTCACGCGGTGCTCCAAGAACCGAAGACAAAATTAGCAAATGTCTTGTAAATGTGGCACTTAAATATATTGTCCAAGTGTTGTTGCCGTAGTTTGCTATCTAAAATGGTCGACATGTCGCGCATGCGCACTGCAAAACGTGGAGTCCTAGCTTGGACACGCGCTCACTTCATAAGTTTTCCTAAATTAATACTGAGCGTACTAAAGCCTCGATACCGTACGTCCATTTTTTTTTCGTATCATAATATCAACATCATAAAGAATGTGCCCAGATAAACTCGTCTGGGTGCACGTTGAAGCTTTTCAGACTAAGCCAAGCTACCTGATCGCCACTAAGAGAGAACGTAGTCAGCAACACTGCACTTGGAATAGATCGAGCGAGTGCAAAATTGTGATTGTTACCTGAAAATGTGTGCAAGAAAGACAGCAGAGTACAAAGAGGAACTTTGTGGAACAGAGGACGTCAAGCCACAAGTTGCGTTCGACAGCGCAGGTTTGTTCTCTTTCTCACTTGTTAGTGGCTGCGTTATAATACTGTTTAGTGGACTTGCATTACATTTACGAAAACATTAACATCCATTATAGTGTACCAGGTGGATCTGATGGTGCCCTCTCATGATTATCTTGCGTCATGTCAGAAAAAAAATCTCTTTATTTTCATTGAACATTTTTATTCCAATTCTTGTTTTTTGGACTGCATGCAATTATGTGTGTGTCGATTCTCAGCCATCGAAGTCATAGTTGTGAGGTTAAGCACACCAAATTGGCCTTTGACTTCAAGTCGTGATGCAAAGTGTCCTCTTTGGTATGAGACCACCTTAGGGTCATACAAATAAATTTATTGTTAGTGAGGCCACGTGTTTTGAAAATGGAATGCATGTAACACTAATACACCAAGAATTTTGGGGGGGTTGATGTTCCCTTTAATATTATAGGCTTTTTTTCGGTTCATCTTCCATTATCTTAAAAAAAAAAAAAAAAAAGCCTAAACACAAGTCATGAGCAAAAGAGCAACGTTTGACTTTAATTATCTGCGTTTGTTTCCTTGTGAGCTACAGACCTCAATGAAGACGATCTTGGTCCTGAGCAGCAGGAGTCGGAGTCTGCCCAAATTAAAGAAGAGGAGGACCAAGAGTCTCCTCACATAAAAGAAGAAGAGCAGGAGGACGCCGTCACCAAGTCTCCATTGACTATTGTCAGTGTGAAGAGTGAAGAAAGTGATGGTGAGCGCGACGGAGGGTCGCAATCAGACAGCCTCTTGGCTCCCCTTTCCGAAGGTGACGACATGTCGTCACGCTCTGCTGACGATGACGATGAGGATGGTGACGAACACTCTTCTGGTGATATGACGCGTCACATCGACAACAGCAACAAACGAGTGAAATGTTGTCATTGTGACAAAACTTTTGCCAGCAAGTCATCCCTCATAATACACACAAGAACACACACCGGAGAAAAACCTTTTGAGTGCTCAGTTTGTGGTAAAAGCTTCACCCATAAGGGACATTTAAAAATTCACACGAGAACGCACACTGGGGAAAAACCTTTTGTCTGCTCAGATTGTGGTAAAGCATTTTCTGTAAAGACAAGTTTAACGCTGCACACGAGAACACACACCGGGGAGAAACCTTTTGTCTGCTTAGCTTGCGGTAAACGATTCATCGATAAGGGACATTTAACAACGCACACAAGAACACATACGGAAGAAAAACCCTTTGCCTGTTCGGTATGTGGTAAAGGGTTTTCTATAAAAGGAGAATTAAAAATACACACGCGAACACACACTGGGGAGAAACCCTTTCCCTGCGCAGTTTGCGGTACAAAATTCAGACAGAAGGGACATTTAAAAGCACACAGAAGAACACACACTGGAGAAAAACCTTTTCCCTGCTCAGCTTGTGGGAAAAGATTCACTCAAAAGAGACTTTTAATAGTGCACACAAGAATGCACACCGGTGAAAATCCTTTTGCTTGCTCGGGATGTGAAAAAAGATTCTCCCAAAAGAGGCTTTTAATAGCACACAGACGAATTCACACTGGAGAGAATCCTTTCGCCTGTTCACTTTGTAGTAAAAGTTTTACTCGAAAGGAAGATTTAACGAGGCACACGAGAACACACTCTGGAGAAAAACCTTTTGCGTGTTCAGTTTGTGGTAAAACGTTCGCGAGAAAGGATAGATTGACAAGGCACACAAAAACGCACTCGGGAGAAAAACCTTTTGCCTGCTCAGTTTGTGATAAAACTTTCTCTACAAAGGAAGATTTAACAAGGCACTCGCGAACGCATTCTGGAGAAAAACCTTTTGCCTGTTTGGTTTGCGCTAAAACATTTTCTGCGAAAGGCAATTTAAGTAAGCACACAAAAACGCACTCGGGAGAAAAACCTTTTGCCTGCTTAGTTTGTAGTAAAACGTTCACCGTCAAGAAAAGTTTAACAATGCACACAAGGACGCACACCGGAGAATTTCCTTTTGCCTGCTTAGTTTGCCATAAAAGATTCACTGAAGAAGAACATTTAACAAAACACACAAGAAAACACACTGGAGAAAAATCTTTTTCCTGCCCAGTTTGTAGTCAGAGATTCGATGATCGGGGACATTTAACAACACATACGAGAACACACACTGGGGAAAAACCATTTGCTTGTTCAGTTTGTAGCACACAATTCAGACAGAAGGGACATTTAATAGCACACAGAAAAACACACACTGGGGAAAAACCTTTTCCCTGTTCACTCTGTGCTAAAAGATTCAGCCGCAACTCGGATTTAACGAGGCACACAAAAACACACGGCGGGGAAAAAGCATTCAGTTGCAGTTTATGTGATAAAAGATTCACTCGTAAGGACCAGGTCAAGATACACAAGTGTGCGAGTGGAAAGAGCAGTTGAAAATCGTTCCTGTCCGTCTGAATAATATGGAATCGGCCCTGTCAAGTATCGGCCCGACAGATTTTGTGCGGCAAACGACGAGCCACAACTCGTGACGTCCACAACTTCAACACCCGATATGCTCATTTTGGTTGCATTTCCTCACGTTCCACACTCACCACTGCTCAGTTGTTACAGGATTAAAAAAAGGAAAAAAAAGAAAAACACTTTCGGAACCATTTTTTTCCGTCAAATTCTATTAGAAGTTGCTGTAATAATTTATCAGTGTATCATTTTTATGCAGATGACGACATCATTTGTTGCTGTTCAAACTCAGTTATTTTGCCATTTGAGTTTTTACAAGCTGCTTTCAATGCTATCCAGCATTGTTTGAAAAACCACCAAGATGATGGTTTTCTCATACCAAGGTTCCGCCACAGAACAGCTTAAATATTCAATAATTAGAACCTCCACGGGAAAACATGTATAGCAGCTTTGAGATGACGGGAGAGAAAGTGTGGACTCTCTTTTTTCTTTTCTTTTTTTTTCAGAAATAAAATCTGTTTCTGACAATGTCACCTTTTGTGTATATGTTTTTTTATTTATTTATTCAGTTTTCTTCTCACCTTTGCCGGTATGTCACCAAAGAAGCTTGCTGTACGCATATTGATGAGAAAGCGGGCGGAACTCAAACAGACTTTTCTTCTTCCGGCTCATTTTCAGACACAGTTCGAAACGTTTCCTTTCTGTTTATGTGTGAAACACTCATTTGTTAGGATATAAAATCAAATCTGTATGTATGTGTGTTTTATTATTCGATGCTGTTTCCTGAAATAAATGGAAAATGAATTAGACGTCTACAAACTCCAATATGATATTGGGGCATTGTGTAAAACATAACACAACATAGTTAGCAAATGTTCTGGTTTACACTTTGCAACACATTTATTATTATTTTATTTCATTTTATTTGGGTGATCCAAGAGTTGACGGTCAGAAATGCTTTCATACCGCTCAGACTTGATACATTTAGGGTATTTATATCTAAAATTTTATTAGAAGAAAATATTATAGATGGATGCGTGGTGATTTAAGAAGTCTTTGTTTATGATGCCTGGAAACTGCAGTGGCGCGGGCAGCAAGTGGAACAGCGACATCTGCTGACGCGAGTGTCGACATTGCGCTGGAATGTGAACTTTTGGTACGTTATTAATTTCATGTTTTCATTGTTTTTGCATGGTTGATTTTTACTCCCTGTAAGCAACAGCAGTTTTCATGCAGCGATTTTTTTTTTAAAGTGCTCTCGAAATAAAGTTGAGTTACATTTAAATTTGCTACTATTATTAGCAACGTTTTACATACATCATACATAAATGTAAATGTTGGTCATATATATACACACACAGAAACAAAAAAAATAATAAATTTCTAAATGCATACAATGAGTACAGTATTGAGTTATATGCTTGTGAGTGTGGATGGTTGTTCGTCTCTGTGTGCCCTGCGATTGGCTGGCAACCATTCCAGGGTGTCCCCCTCCTACTGCCCAAAGCCAGCTGAGATGGGCTCCAGCACCCCCCGCGACCCTTGTGAGGAATAAGCGGTCAAGAGAATGGATGGATGGAGTATTGAGTAATGGCAGCGGCACCAAGTCGAATGGAGTCGCTACATATCCCGAGGGAAAGAAAAAAGGCAACCGCAGTTACCGATGCCGTGGCATAAGCGGAAGTGACGTCACTGGTTCCGCGACACATGCCGCTGCCGCTAAATGCGCTAGCTCTTTCTCGAAATACGTATGCACATTGTGTAGACGCCGCATATTTTCCACGAAATATTTTTTTTCTCGAATTTCTACTGATCGAACTAAACCTCGACACAGTTCGTATGTGACTACGTAATGGACTGAAACAGAACAAATTACATCTTCGTGTGCGGATAAACTCGTCAGAGAGCACGCTGACTGTTTTGGCTAATTTATTCGAGCTAGTTAGCTTGCTAGCCACTAACAAGAAAACGAGTTTTTCCAGCAACACATCAAAGAAGAAGCTAAGATAAGAAGCTAAGAAGAGATCGAGCGACCTTAAAGTGTTGTGATTGTCGCGTGAAAATGTATCCAAGAAAGATACCGGAGTCCAAGGAGGAACTTTGTGGAACAAAAGACGACATCAGGCCACAGCGTCATCGGTTGGACCCTCTTTGCAAATTGGAGCCACCACCACGAGTTGCTTTATTACACAGAACAGGTTGGTTCACTTCTTCCTCTCACTCGTTTACCATCTACGTAATATTCTTAAAAATATTCCTGTGTTTATTTACGGTAATCATAGTTAGCATTTTAGGTTACATTTAATTAGACATACATGACAACATCCAATTTTACAGTACTCGGTGGATCTGATGGGCCCAGTATTTCCAACATAATACATCGGGATTAAACCTGGTGGATTAAATTAAACCCCGATCTGCTCTAAATTCGGTAATTCAAACCACAATTAATCTTAAAAGTTCAAAACCAGATTTAGAAATCCAGTCCTGCTTTTAATCCAGATTTGAGCTCAAATTGCGTATTCCAAAATCTAAATCCCAAATCTGGATCAGTTTGATCCTGAAAATAGCATTAGATTAATCCCACTTTGGGGTCGGATTAGACTGTGATCCCCTGTATTAGTTTCACATATACTGATCATCATCAATAAATATCTCTTACTTTTTCATAGAATAGTGTGAAGAGATATTCTTAATAAATAAAACCTTATTACCGGTATGTAGTTTTGTAGTTTTTTTTTTATGTCACTCTGCTTGAGGTTAGACTTTAGTAATCTGTGAGTTTGTCTTTTTGTGTCCTTGTAGACGTCAGTGAAGAAGATCTCCATCCTGAGTGGCAGGACACAGAGTCTCTACAAGTTCAAGAGGAGGAGGAGCCAGAACCTCCTCCGATTAAAGAAGAAGAGCAAGAGGTTGCTATCGCCGAGTTGCCATGGATCACTGTCAATGTGAAGGGTGAAGAAGATGATGGAGAGCACTGCGGCGGATCACAAACAGACGACGACCGCATACCGCCACTTTCAGATGGTGACGGCCTGATGTCGCGGTATTCTGACGAGGACGATGATGATGATGACGATGATGATGAAGAACGCCGGGAAGGTGATATGATGTTTCATAATAACAAGAGACAACTGAAATGTTCTTATTGTGACAAAGTTTTTTTCAGCAAGTCGAGCTTGACCAAGCACTCAAGAAGACACACTGGAGAAAAACCTTACGAATGCGCGTTTTGCGGGAAAGGATTTGTTGTGTCGGGAGATTTAACGAGGCACACGAGAATACACACTGGAGAAAAACCTCTTGCCTGCTCCATTTGTGGGAGAAGATTCATTCAGAGGGGAGATTTAACGAGGCACACCAGAACGCACACTGGGGAAAAACCTTTTGCATGCTTAGAATGCGGGAAAAGTTTCAACGCACGGCGCACTTTAACACTTCACACAAGAACGCACACTGGGGAGAAACCTTATGATTGCTCCATTTGTGGGCAAACGTTTTCTCGGAAGGACAATTTGACAAAGCACACAAGAACACACACCGGGGAAAAACCTTTTGCCTGCGCGGTTTGTGATAAAAGATTCGGTCAAAAGGAACATTTGAATAAACACAAGAAAACACACTGAAGAAAAATCGTTTATTTGCTCAGTTTGTAGTTAAAAAAAACTGAGCCTCTTCTGATGCACATGAACCTTCCTTTCTTTTCCTATCGTGGGAAAAGTTAATTCTAACTAGAAACATCTGACCCCAAAAAGTTTGCATTCCCAAGATCCGGCGCATCCGGATCCAAAAATAAATCCGTCAGAATTTTACTATTGGTAGATTCTCAAGGATTGGTATTTGTATTAAGGTGGATATTAAAAAAAAAAAAAAAAGATTAAAATATGTCTATAAATTGGTAAAGTGAAGTATAAAATCTGAAATACAAATACAAGGAAGTGCATTTTTTTTTTTTTTATTGTCCCACAGCTAATGATTCTAAAATGGCGGGCGCGGCCCAAATTAAAATGGCAGCAGGCAATGCAACCCAGTGGTTAAAAAAGAACAATGCTCTCTGTCAGCAGGGGAAAAAAAGTAAGAAGCATGGCTGTATTCAGACTATACAAGTTATAAATTATACAATATCTTGCGGAAGTATTAGTCCTCCTTTTGAACTTTTTGACCCTTTGCCACATATCATGCTTCAAACACAAAATATATAAAATAGGATTTTTATTTTTTTTTTGTAACGAATCATCACCAACTGGGCACAAACATGATGTCAAATGAAATTGATATGATTGATTTTTATTTATTTATTTTAAAAATATATAGCTGAAAAGTAGGGCATGTGAAGTTATTCACCCCGTGCAGCCAATTGACTCCAGAAGTTCCCCGATGATTTCCGAATGATCTAATGTTAATTAAACGACTGGTGATGATAAAGTGCATCTGTGTTTAAGCTCGTCTCAGTGTAAATACACTTGCTGTGATGGTCTGAACCAATGTTGGGGCGCAAACAATATCGTGAAGACCAAGCGAGACACCAAGCAAGTCCGGGATAAAGTTGTGGAGAGGTTTAAAGCAGGATTAGGATATAAAAAGGACCCCCTGTGATTTTCTACTTCCATCTGCCATCCACTTTTGGGTCCTGACCCATCAGTTGAAAATCACTGTTTTGTTTTGTTTTGTTTTGTTTTGTTTTGTTTTGTTTTGTTTTGTTTTGTTTTGTTTTGTTTTGTTTTGTTTTGTTTTGTTTTGTTTTGTTTTGTTTTGTTTTGTTTTGTTTTGTTCTAACAACATGTAATTGTCAGCAATGATTTTGTGCAGTAAAAAGTTTTGTAGGTTTGCAATTCTACTGCTCACTCGGCACTCATTTTAAACGATGTAAAAAAAATAATTTGTTTTGACTTTGCTGGGTGGAATTTTATTTCTGAAACAAGCTTGTATTTGGTTTTCTTTTCACGGCTTCATTTGTGATGACAAATGATGACATTTGTGTTGGCGAGTTGACAGTTTTCTTTGAATTATAGTTGTCTTATTCAAAAAGGCATAGGCTTGATCATAGATGTCTTTGAACACTCGATGGCTCAAGGCAGCGTCATCGTTGGTCATTTTAGGATAGGCAAAGGTAGATGATTTGTGCCGTTAGATATGTATAACTCTATAGTTCATGATGGATTTAAAAATGAATTGGTTTATTGTAATCTTATCAACATGGCTATGATTCTGGCAGATTTCTTACATTAAAAAAAACACTGCGTAATTGTTTGTCATCTATTGTGTCATACCTAAGATAAAAAAATGAAAATAAATGGAGAACGTGGGAGAGTTGAATCTATCTATCTATCTATCTATCTATCTATCTATCTATCTATCTATCTATCTATCTATCTATCTATCTATCTATCTATCTATCTATCTATCTATCTATCTATCTAATCTATGACGATATCATTTTTTTCCCACATACAGTACAGTATATGTTTCCCACCGCAGTTTGTGAAAAGTATTTTGTCCTAGTGTAGTAGCCGTAGCATGTTATCAAAATGGCCGCTCAGTTGCGCATGCGCACTGTTGATTATGTAGACCTCGCAGATCGCGGCTTGGTCGTGCGCGTCATAATTCTACTAGAATTACTACTGAATAGACTAAAACCTGGACATAGTACGCGCGTCACTATTTCCCTGGACTAAAAACGGAATAAATTCGAACTTCGTGTCATGGCTAAAGTAGCTTAGCCTGTTAGCCGCTAACAAAGAGACACGTGTTAGTAACACATCGCTAAGAAGAGATCAAAGTGTTGTGATTGTGGCGTGAATATGTGTACTACAAAAACAGCAGAGTACAAGGAGGAATTTTGTGGAACAGAAGAGGACATCAAGCCACAACGTGACGAACTGGACGAACTTTGTAAGGTGGAACCTCGAGTTGTCTTGCACAGAGCAGGTTTGTTCACTTCTGCTGCGTTTTCTGCCCCTCATTTGCTTACTAACTGCTTAAAAATATTCCTGCGCTTATTATTATTTCTTAACAAAATGCTTGTTAGCTTTTTATGTTAAATTTAATTTTGACATGATTAACGTCCAATGATGTGTGTACTAGGTGGATCTGATGGTGTCCCCTCATCATTCTGTGGACCCAAGGATGAAGCTCGCCATTGCAGAGGTTTTGGTAGGATTTTCCAGTAATGTAAACGTGGAGATTGACTGCCTGGAAGAGTGCACACAAGTTGATGGGCACACAATGCGCTTTCCGTCACCTACATGTGGATGCACTTCTTCTTTTTTTTTTTTTTTTACTCGCTACTGTCAACTCTGGCTTAAAGCATAGCTGCAGCCTCTGTACAAAGTTCGTCCACACTTTAGTGTAGATTGTTTGGGGAGTTCACTCAACACTGAAAGGAAGATAAAAGCTGGTAGGCGCATTTTCAGTGAAAAAGTCAGTGCTCTGAGTCTTTGTACTCATATGGGCATTGGTGGAGCATGCATGATGTAGAAAAATCTTTAATATTAACACGTTAAACTCCACAATGCCTTTAATAATTTGTGGCGTCATTCCCAAGCCATGAACCATTGCCTCCGTGGCAGTGAATAAGCTGACAAGTATCATTCTCACCTTTACTCGATCGATGGAAAATTGATAGGCGCTTGGTGGGGTGGTTCTCCACAAAACGTCGTGGATGCAAGATTATTTCAAATTGCCCACATCAGCAAAGCGAGATCTTGAAGTTTATCTGCCGCTCTGAGGTCTCCTCCCTCTGCAAATGAAGGAGGCTGCTACGATTGGCCATAAAAACGCTTTTTGTTCCATTCCACAAAAGCGTGCAATGGCGCAAACGGCCATTACGCCCAGATCGATCTACAAAAATACCAAAAGAAAGAAAACGCCACTCATGCGCACAGTTGGATGGCGCTTTGTGCTAGATTTGCGCTTGTCAGTTGTTGTCATGGTAACGGTGCAAGGGTTGAATGAAGGCAACTGGACTGGAGTTTGTCTCATCTATGTGTTCTGCAGATGTCAACGAAGAAAATTTCTACCCTGAGCAGCAAGAGCTCGACTCCCCACGAATTAAAGAGGAGGAGGAGCCGCAGCCTCTTCACATTAAAGAAGAAGATCAGCAGGAGGATGACGTCACCACGTTTCCATTGACTGGCATCAGTGTGAAGAGTGAAGATGCCGGTGGCCTCGTAGCTCCACTTTCAGATGGTGACGGCAGAGCCTCACACTCTTCCGACAATGACGGTGATCAACCCACAAAAGGTGATGTGACGTCGCACGCCGGCAGTAAACGAGTGAAATGCTCTCAGTGTGACAAAACTTATTTCGACAAGTCCACCTTGAGAAGACACGAAAGATTACACAGTGATGTAAAACCTTTTGCTTGCTCAGTTTGCGGCAAACAGTTTGCTATAAAAGGTGATTTGAACAGGCACACGATAATACACTCTGGAATAAAACCTTATGCTTGCTCAGTTTGTGGTAAAACCTTTACGAAAAAGTCACATGTAAACAGCCACACCAAAACGCACACTGGTGAAAAACCTTTTGCCTGCTCAGTTTGTGACAAAAGTTTCTATAGAAAGACACATTTAAAGATACACACAATAAGACACACCGGCGAGAAACCTTTTGTCTGCTCAGTTTGCGGGAAGAAATTCATTACGAAGGACTGTTTGAAACAGCACACTCTAGTACACACGAAAGAAAAACGTCACGCGTGCTTAGTTTGTGGTCTGAAATTTTCTCAACAAAAAAATTTAACAACGCACACGAGAATACATGCTGACCAGAAGCCTTTTGGCTGCTCAGTTTGCGGGCGTAAATTTTACGCAGATCAAGATTTAAAAAGGCACTCAAAATCTCACACAAGGGAAAAACCTCTCGCCTGCTCCGTTTGTGATAAACGCTTTTTTAACCAAAGTGAATTGAAAAAACACACAATCGCACACAGTGGGGAGAAACCTTTTCTCTGCTCAGTTTGTGGTAAATCGTGGCATACAAATAAAGATTTAATCATGCACTCGAGAATTCACACTGGAGAGAAAGCATTTATCTGCTCAGTGTGTGGTCTAACGTTTACTTTCAAGCAAAGTTTATTTCGACATTCAATCACACACAGTGGAGAAAAGCCGTTTGCCTGTTCGGTTTGTGGCAAAACATTTTGTACAAAGATGCGCTTAAAAAATCACACAACAAGACACACTGGGGAAAAACCTTTTGCATGCTCGGTTTGCGCTAAACGGTTTTCTTTCAAAAGCGATTTAAAAAAACACTCAAGAACACACACTGGGGAGAAAGCTTTTGTTTGCTCAGTTTGTGGTGAAACATTTTCCATGAAGGCAACCTTAACAACGCACACAAGAACACACACTGGCTAAAAACCTTTTGCCTTATCATTCATTATATATGTGTATACACACACACATAATGGAGCACATAGATCCAAGGATTCGGAGCACTCAATTAACCTGCCATGCATGTCTTTGGAATGTGGGAGGAGACTGGAGTGCCCGGAGAAGACCCACGCGGGCACGGGGAGAACTCAGCACAAACGTGTAGTTTTTGTTTTGTTTTTTTACTTTTTTTATTTTATTTTTATTTTATTTTTTTGGTGTGTGTAACAAGCTTATTTTTAAAATGTTTCACTATGTGATGTGATGAAATTTGTATTGGCGTTCGGTTGATATTCTTTGAATTAAGATTTTCTTGTTTAAAAAAAAAAAAAAAAGCTTTATTTTGCTGTACAAGTCTGTATTTGCCTTATTTGTATTGACAACTTTGTTTGCTTGTTTGTTATATAACTGATGCTAATGAAATAAAAATAAATCACAAAGATGCTGACATTGGGCAAGTTTTTTTTATTTGTTTTTTTTTTACCAAGTCAAGTTTATTTGTACAGCCCTTTTCACACAAAAGTCTCAAAAGGGCTTCACATGTCCACAGTTGACAAATACAAAAAAAAAAAAAAAATAAAAATCTGTGGTTTTCAAAACATCTCTCGAATCGTCTTCCATTTACAAGATAAGTGCATTTCTCAAAAGTGTTTGTTGCAAAGTATCATGGATCGCTGTCAAAGCCAGACAGTGAGCGAGTCATGTCTAGCTTTCTATCTATGACGATATGAAAGTGATAAACAATGATTACATATTAGTCCTACTGTAGTTTTTTTTTAAACTCTTTATTAGCAATAAGGTATTGAACAGTAAGATTTACTGTATGACAATTTGGTCCTACTGTTTTTGCCGTAGCATGTCATCGATATGGCAAATGTGTTGCGCATGCGCACTGTGCATTATGTTTATCGTTGCTCGGACACGCGCTTCACTCAAACGGCTCCGAAACAGACTTGAAACCACAACACATTACGTGCGTCACAATTTTACTGGACTAAAGCAGAATTAATTCAAACTTCGTGTCCAGGCAAACTCAAACTCGTCTGGGTGCACGTTGAAGCTTCTCTGGCTAAAATTAGCTTAGCTTGCTAGCCGCTAACAAAGAGACGCGTGTTGGTGATTATGGTGTAAAAAATGTGTGCGAGAAAGACCACAGACTACAAGGAGGAACTTTGTGGAACAGAAGAGGACGTCAAGCCCCAATTGAACCAACTGGTCACGCTTTGTAAGTTGGAACCTCGAGTTGCCTTGCACAGAGCAGGTGTGTTCATTTCTTCCTCTCATTTGCTCACAAAAAAAGTACTTAAAAATATTCCTGCGGGTTTAAAAAAAAAAATGAAATCCTTATTAGCGTTTTAGGTTAAATTTAATTTGACATTAACATTCAATAATGTGTGTACTAGGTGGAGCTGATGGTGTCCCCTCATCATTATGTGGTGAAACTCTCCATTACAGAAGTTTGGGTATGACTGGGGGGGGGGGGTCTCAGGGGTCACAAGGAATGCTGAGAATCAAAATTGATGTTTTGCACCCCATTAAAATACATTGATTGAATAGCCAAACTGAGAATAATTACATTTTTGCTGGAACTGTTTGATTTGCCAATTTGGTCACAAAACGGAGACTAAATTCTAGACGGCCTAAAAGGAGGTCTAGTTTCTAAGTCTAGTCCATTTGCAAATCTTTTTTTTTCTGTCTTTCCGAGATTGTCAGTTGTCATGGTAATGTGCAACGGTTGAATGAAGGCAACTGGACTGTAGTTTGTCTCATCTCTGTGTTCTGCAGATGTCAATGAAGAACATTTCCGTCCTGAGCGGCGAGAGTCAGACTGCCCACGAATTAAACAGGAGGAGGAGGACCCGCAGCCTCCTCGCATTAAAGAAGAAGATCAGCAGGAGGATGACGTCACCACGTTTCCATTGACTGGTGTCTGTGTGAAGAGTGAAGATGACGCTGGCCTCGTAGCTCCACTTTCAGATGGTGACGACGGATCCTCACACTCTTCCGACTATGATGATGATGATGATCAACCCACAAAAGGTGATGTGACGCCTCATGATGACAGCAGACGAGCGAAATGTTCTCAGTGTGACAAAACTTTTTTCGACAAGTCAACCTTGAAAAGACATGCGAGTATACACAGTGGAGAAAAACCTTTCGCTTGCTCGGTTTGTGGTAAACGGTTTGCTATGAAAGATGGTTTAACCAAGCACACAATAATACACACTGGAATGAAACCTTATGCTTGCTCAGTTTGTGGTAGAACCTTTGCTAGAAAGTCACATGCAAACAGCCACATAAAAACGCACACTGGAGAAAAACCGTTTGCCTGCTCAGTTTGTGACAAAAGTTTCTCTAGAAAGACACATTTAAAGATACACACAAGAACACACACTGGTGAGAAACCTTTTGTATGCTCCGTTTGTGGTAAAACGTTTTCGACAAAGGCCTATTTGAAAGGGCACAGAAAAATACACGCTCGGGAAAAACCTCATGCATGCTTAGTTTGTGGTCTAAAATTTTCTGTCAAGAAAAAATTGGCAATGCACACAAGAATACACCCTGGTGAGAAACCTTTTGTCTGCTCGTTTTGCGGTCGTGCATATTATACAAAGGAAGCTTTACAAATTCACACAAGATCGCACACCAGGGAAAAAACATTTGTCTGCTCAGTTTGCGATAAACAGTTTGTTTACCAAAGTGGATTAAAAAAACACGTAAAAACACACACCGGGGAAAAACCTTTTCTTTGCTCAGTTTGTGGTAAAACGTGGTATACAAATAAAGATTTAATCATGCACTCGAGAATTCACACAGGAGAAAAACCATTTGTCTGCTCCGTGTGTGGTTTAACTTTTACTTTCAAGCATAGTTTAGTCCGGCACGCAAAAACACACAGTGGAGAAAAACCTTTTGCCTGTTCGGTTTGTGGTAAAACATTCTGCACAAAGAAACTGTTAACAAATCACACAACAAGACACACTGGGGAAAAACCTTTTGCATGCTCCATTTGCGATAAACGCTTCTATTTCAAAAGTGATTTAAAGAAACACACAAGAATACACACTGGGGAGAAAGCTTTTGCCTGCGTAGTTTGTGGTGAAACGTTTTCCGTAAAGGCAACCTTAACAATGCACACAAGAACGCACACTGGCTAAAAACCTTGTGCCAGCTCAGTTTGTGATAAGATTCATTCGAGAGGAACTTTTGATAAAACACACTGAAAACACGTTTGTTTTTTTTTCCTTGCTCAATTTGTTGTAATAGATTAAGTGATCATCGGCCTCTTTTGTTTTATATTACCCACAATACTTTACGGCATCATAGATGCCGTAGATGCCCCGCCTACTGCCTGAAGCCAGCTGGGATAGGCTCCAGCACCCCCCGCGACCCTTGTGAGGAGTGAGTGGTCAAGAAAATGGATGGATGATTCTAATTGAAAAAAAAAAAAAAGTACAATGTAGTATATTTAAAAAAAAAGGTGCATCACAAATACAGTACAATCTTAGTAAACAGTAGCTGAACATAAAAAAAAAAAAATGGATTTATACAGAAAAAAAGCTGCAAATATAAAATCTGAAATACCCAAATGTGTATGAGAGGGATATCATTTGCGTGAGAGAAAAAGTGAGCAAGCGCAGCTTCTTTTTCAAAATGCAAATGAGTGCTTTCTCCATCAGTATATCAAAATTTGTGTACTGTACTTGCCATTTTGCCAACAAGGTTTGTAGGTGTGCGAATGTAATGATCACTCAGCATCCTTTTTAAACAGAGGAATTGTTTTGT
This sequence comes from Festucalex cinctus, assembly GCF_051991245.1. Classification (NCBI taxonomy): domain Eukaryota; kingdom Metazoa; phylum Chordata; class Actinopteri; order Syngnathiformes; family Syngnathidae; genus Festucalex; species Festucalex cinctus. The sequence continues at coordinate 30,642,131 of NC_135414.1, forward strand.
GGCTTGACTGGGTGGAATGTTTTTTGTTTTGTTTTTTTTCCCCGCAACTTAAATTCACTCTGAGTTGATGAAATTTGTACTGGCACTTGGATTTGTCTTGTAGAAATTTGTCTTGTAAAAAAAGGACATCAGCTTGATAAGCTGCGACTTCACCCTGTACCTTTTTGGTTTGTTTTCTTTTCCTGTACAATTGACTATTAATATTTTATTATTTTAATTTTACCTGAGGCTAATAAAACAAAAGTCAAAGTTCCAGTTTCCTTCCAGTGGCTTTCTTACATCTCTAGAATCATCTTCAACATTTTCAAAACAGTAATTTGGATCCATTGAAAACGTGAGACTCTTTCTCAAAATCCTAACTTCATCTGGATGGGTGAGCAAAATATGTTCTTCTTCCCGGGGTTGCAGGTGGAATAACAACAAATAACACTGCATTAAGCCCATGTTCAGACGTGAACGAAAACTGTTAAATAACAAGCTGTGATCTGTGTCTGCCTCAATGTGGAAACTTCAGCAAAAGCTCGACATCCAACTTAAGAACGTTGCAGATATTGTTATTTATTTGTTTTGTCTGTGCAGTTTCGTGGTCGTATGTAACTCAATACCCGAGTGTGCATCTTTTGGCTTACATTCTGCAGACAAGTATACAAACACAAATGATGGTTGTAATGCAAGTTTCAACTATCATAAACGTTGCTACCAAACATCATTTACTTTATGATGATCTATAAATGAAGTCAACAGAGATATTGTTGGACAATGGCTGAATTTGCACGTTACTTTGTTTTTGCTCTGATGGGGAAAATGTAAACATCAACACCAGCAGTTAGTACTTGAGTAGTCTTCTCGCTGAATTCATATATACTCTTACTCATATTTTATTATTTATATTTACTTGAGTAATGTTATTCTGGACATGTAAAAAAAAAGTCGTACCAGGTCTGTCTTATACTTATGATATATTATTATTTTCTAATACATGTGCATTGTGCAAGTACTATTTACGTATTTTGTCCTAGTGGTTTAGCCGTACAATGTCATCAAAATGGCCGACCTCGTGCGCATGCGCACTGCGGATGTGTAGGCCCCACAGTTTGTGGACTTGGACTCGCTCAACAACCAGTCCTCGCGAATTACCACTATAAACAGACAAGATCCACGACACAGTAAATTCATTATTACTTTACTGGACTAAACCAGGAGAAATTACATCTTAGTGTCCGGATAAGCTCGCCTGATTGCACGTTAACGCTTCTCTGGCTAACTTTGCTGTGCTTGCTAGGCGCTAACAAAGAGACGCGCGTGAGCGATACATCGCCAAGAGGAGATCCACTGAGTGCAAAGTGTTGCGATTGTGGCGTGAAAATGTGTGCAAGGAAGACAGTAGAGTACAAGGAGGAAGTTTGTGCAACAGAAGAGGACGTCAAACCACAAAGTGGCCTACTGGAAGTGCTTCGCAAGTCGGATCCTCCAGTTGACTTACGCAGAGCAGGTTTGTTCACTTCGTCATCTCACTTGTTCTTTAACTACGTAGAATATGTTTTTTTATTTATATATTTGTTTACAATTTGCTTACGTCACATATGCGCGGGTGCTAAGGTGCACAACGCATCTGCGCATGCGTGAGGAGCTCCTGAAAGAGATGCTGCTTGACTCGTAGGAAGTGGCACAACACCAGCTTCTGTGTGCAGACTTATAGAAGCCAAACAAGGCAGAGCCTGGGTGGGCACACATTTAGCCCTTTAATTATCAGTTTACTTATTTATGGACAGTACTGTGATGTTACAGTGTTAGTACTCAGTTACTATGTACTCAGTTACTATGAGTTGTAAAGTCATCAGATAAACTAACTTTTTCTTGGGGTCCTTCTGTGGGACACTTTGTAAGTAGTGAGTGCTCGAGGCCATTTTATTCTTGCTGTCCTCGCTGTCTTCTTTTTCCAGCTCTCAGAGAAGACGTCAAACATCTGTTTGGAAAGTGCCGTAGTCGGTTTAACTCTTTTGCTCATCTCTTCAGTCAAGCCAAGTGGACTACACTTATTTGTTGAAGACATTTCACCTTTTATCCAACCAGCTTCTTCAGTTTATCTGATATCCCGTTAAACATTGGCTCGACATTTTAGCAATGATAAAATGCAACGTCAGAGTCGCAACATAAGACTTGACGGAGCAAAGCTTTGACTTTTTTTTTTTTTTCTTGTGTCAGACCTCAGTGAAGAAGATCTCGGTCCTGAGGAGCAGGAGTCCCCACAAATTCAAGGGAAGGAGACACCCCACATTAAAGAAGAAGAGCTGGATCTCTTTCAGGACGAAGAGGAGGAGGACCTGGAACCTCCTCACATTAAAGAAGAAGAGCAGGAGGATGAAATCACCAAGTTTCCATTGACTGTTGTCAGTGTGAAGAGTGATGATGATGATGATGATGATGGAGGCTCGCAGTCAGACGGCCTCCTAGCTCCACTTTCAGGCGACGACATGACGTCGCACTCGTCCAAATGTGACGACGATGATGACGATTCTGACGAGGCCGATGACTGGAAAAGTGAGACGACGCGTCACGCTGGCAAGAGACGAGTGAAATGTTCTCGCTGTGACAAAACGTTTGCCGACAAGTTATCCCTGAAGAAGCACAGGACAACACACGCTGGAGAAAAACGTATCGTCTGCTCAGTTTGCGGGAAAAGATTCTCCAGAAAGACGCATTTAAGAATGCACATAAGAACACACACTGGGGAAAAACCTTTTGTCTGTTCGGTATGCGGTAAAGAGTTTTCGAGGAAAGATAACCTAACGACACACACCAGAACACACACTGGGGAAAAGCCCTTTGCCTGCTCAGTTTGTGACAAAACATTTGCCAGTAGTATAGAATTGCGAAGGCACTCAAGAACACACACTGGAGAGAAACCTTATGCCTGTTCCGTATGTGGTAAACGATTCAGTGGGAATGGACAATTAACAAGGCACACAAGAACACACACTGGAGAAAAACCGTATTCCTGCTCAGTTTGTCAAAAAACATTCACGAATAAAAATACTTTAATGGTACACACAAGGACACATACCGGAATCAAACCTTTTCTTTGCTCGCTTTGCGGTAAAACCTTTAATACAAAGGAAGAGTTAAATAGGCACACGAGAGTACACACGAGAGAAAAGCCGTTTGCCTGCTCGGTTTGTGGTAAAACCTTTACGGCAAAGGAAGCTTTAAAAAGGCACGCAAAAAGACACTCTGGAGAAAAACCTTTCGCCTGCTCCGTTTGTGATGAAAGATTCTTTGCCAAGGTACAGTTAACAACACATGTCAAAAAGCACACTGGTGAGAGACCTTTCGCCTGCTCAGTTTGCGGTAAAACGTTCACCGTAAAGCAAAACTTAACGACGCACGCGAGAACGCACACTGGCGAAAAGCCTTTTGACTGCTCGGTTTGCGGTCGAACGTTTGCCGCAAAGGCCAACTTAAAACTGCACACGGCAACGCACACCGGTGAGAAACCTTTTCCCTGCTCGGTTTGCGGTCAAACGTTTTCTGTCAAGCAAAGTCTAATTCGGCACACGAGAACGCACACTGGGGAAAAACCTTTTGCCTGCTCAGTTTGCCATAAAAGATTCTCTATAAAGTCAAATTTAACATCTCATGCAAAAACACACACTGGTGAAAAACGGTTGCCTGCTTAGTTTGTGGTAAGAGATTCATTCAAGGGGAACATTTGATAAGTCCAGTCCAGCCCTTGGCAGCAATATGTTCAAAGCAAAAGGAAAGCTGTGGCTCAGAAATTAAATTGTGAACTTCCTTCTATAATATTGTTGGAGAATGGGCAATACCAAAAGCTTTTTTTATTTTTTTTTATTTTATATTTTGCATCGTTTTAGAAACACTTTGCACTTGTGTGGCTATAATCTGAATTGTTTGAAATTGTTCTATTTTATGTCACTGTACGTATGTTCTTTTTGTAATTTTAGAGAACTGCTCTTTATTTCTTTATGTTGCTTTTCAATGTCTTGAACTGTGTTGTGAATGCTTTTGTTTGTGTGAGCACACTGAGTTGCCTTGTAGCTGTATATGAAATGTGCTATGTAAATAAAGTTACCTTACCTAAAAACATCCATCAATTTTCTTAACCACTTAGTCCTCACAAGGGTCGTGGGGGTGCTGGAGCCTATCCCAGCCGGCTTTGTGCAGTAGGCGGGGGACACCCTGGACTGGTCGCCAGCCAATCGCAGGGCACACAGAGACGAACAACCATCCACACACAAAAGCACACCGAGGGACAATTCGGAGCACCCAATGAACCTGCCATGCATGTCTTTGGAATGTGGGAGGAGACCGGAGTACCCGGAGAAGACCCACGCAGGGACGGGGAGAACATGCAAACTCCACCCAGGAAGGCCGGAGCCTGGACAACCAAATAAATAATATAGAGCAAACTGTCATGGCAGCCGGGGTTCCTTTTAATGTTTTTTTTATTTATTTATTTTTTTTCCCCATTTTTATTTTATTTTCTGATCAGGGGCAAATACCACAAGTTTTAATTCTTTCTTTCCCTTTTCATTTCTTTTGTAAAGAATGAAATATTTTTTTTAATTGAATTGAATTGAATTATTTTTGGTTTCGAATCGAATCGAATCGAACACGGATTCCCATATGCCAAGGCAGTTTGTGGTGAACAAAATCGTGCGCGGCCCATGCGGGAGGTCACATCTCTCTTGATACGGATCGCGGCCCATGTGCTTCCTGTGTCTGGGTCCTTGCGGGGACGCTGAAGTCGCTCAAGCCGCCCGTCGTCGCTTGCTGGCCGGCTACACTACAGCGCGGAAAGTCGCCGTCTGCTGCTCGGTGGGGAGCGAGTGTGGACGAGGGGACGGGACGGGACGTGTGGCCTTAGCGGAGGAAACAACGACATGCCGGCGGTGTCGAAAGGGGACGGAATGCGCGGCCTGGCCGTGTTCATCTCCGACATCAGGAACTGTAAGTTTGTCTTACTTTAGCCGCCCAGATAACATAAAAGCAGACTTTATGACGTGTTCAACTGCAAGCGAGGAGTCGTTTGTGGACATGATGGAGTGAATCCGGATGTCTCCGGGTCTTCACACGCTTATAAATCGTAAATGTGAAGTTCAAATAAATCCCAGACTTTTTGACAGCTAGCCGGCGAGCTAATTAGCTGCTAGCTGCAAGCTGCTATTTTCACGTCGAAGGGCGTGATCGCCACTTTTGGCAAGCAAAAGTCACACTTTGAAAATTACACAAGTCCTTTCAAGAATATTTGAAAATAGTGACCCATTCGAAATGTACTCACCTGTCACTGTTTTACTCGATTTAATGCATAAATTCATACTTGACTGAGAGATAATAGCTTTTGTGACAAGTTTGAGTCACACAGTATTGTTTGGGTATCATATTACAAATTAACAGGAAATGTGATGCGGTCTGTTTGTTTTTTTTCCCTTTGCTGATAATGTGGAAATAAGTGACATAAAGGTCCCCTTTAACAAAACAAGGGATATTTGATTGAAAAGAATCATTATGTCTAATAAACTGAAAATATCTGATGTAATAATCAACCCCTTCGTAAACATCATCATCAAATTAACATTTCACAAAGTGGCCGAGCATTAATTGTACTTACTTTTCTCTATATAACTTAACCCATTCCATAAACAATACGGAAAATTCACTCGACATGACGATGACTGAACTTTCTTTAGGGTATATTGAATGACTTTGATATTTGAAATATCATATTAACATCACAATGGCAACTCCTGGCAACAGTCTTGAAATTGTAAGCAAATGTGAGATAGCTATCTTGAAAATATACTTTTACCTGTCAATCATCTGCGCCAAACATGAATTGATCCAAGAGGAATTTGATCATCTTTGATATTGTAACTTGAAATTTTGGGGTTTGCTTTCAGGTAAAAGTAAAGAGGCAGAAATCAAAAGGATCAACAAGGAACTGGCCAACATCCGATCAAAATTCAAAGGTAACTTGAGGCAACGAGTGCTTGCTTGAACATAGCTATATTCATTTGTCCCTCTCCGGTTGAAATGTCCTCCGAACCGGGCACATTAAAGAGAATTCATGCGTGTGCAGGCGACAAGGCTCTGGACGGCTACAGCAAGAAAAAGTACGTGTGCAAGCTGCTCTTCATCTTCCTCCTGGGCCACGATATTGACTTCGGACACATGGAGGCCGTCAACCTGCTCAGCTCAAACAAGTACACAGAGAAACAAATTGTAAGCCTCAAACTGGTAAAAATGATGTTATTATGAGGGATGTAATGATATCTAAACACCACAAAAAGATATTATCATAATATGAAGCTTACGAGCACGATAATTATGATGATATTGTGGGGAGGTTGGCGATATTTTAAAAAAGGTTGGCATATTACGCTCCCCTTCATCTGACAATTGGTGTAGAATTTGAACATAGGAGGGCCAAAACATCCCTAATGAAAATTCAATTGCACTAAAAAACTAGCCACCAGAGGGTGCTAGAACTGCACAAATGGAAATCAACCAGACTTTTTGAACATGTAGACTAAAACCCCCTTTAATAAACAACTGGGACTAAATCAGTTTCCATTTTTGTCGACTAATGAAGACGGGACGGAAATGTCCTTCCCTTAATAAAAACTGGACTGAAATCTATGGACATTTTAGTTCATGAACAAAAACGAGACGGATATTATATGATTTTGTAAAATCTTGTCTTTGATAATCTGTCACGTCTGTGACACACAACAAATGGGACAGACAGGAAGTGGATTCACGGTGAAAGGTTAAATTTTTTTATTTATATATATATAGTTATAACTTATTAATTCAACAGCTATAACGTTCCAGCAATAATGTTAATGCGACTGCTAACTAATGCTAGCTAACTTACTAGCTAATTGCATGAGCCATAGTAGCCACTGTAATTGAAGTGAATGTGAAGTATTTTTTCATCAAAAAGATGAGAAAAAGTTATGTGAAATAGTTTTAGATCTGAAAGGATTCAATATAATCTGCTGGCAAAAAATGTACAGGGTTAAAATGGTTGTCCTGACTAAAACTAGACTAAAATGTTGACAGTTTTTTGTTGAGTAAAACTAGACGAATAAAATGCCATTTTGTTTTCGACTAAAATGTCGGATTTTTAGTTGACTAAAAATGGACGAAATAAAAATGAAGTTGGACTAAATTTAAAAATTGCAGACAAAATGAACACTAGCCCGAAGCACGTTGTGTGTATATATATATATATATATATATATATATATATATATATATATATATATATATATATATAAAAAAATCTGACAGAATTGTCCGTTAATGTTTCATTTTGCCCCCGCGTTGCCTTCAGGGTTACCTGTTCATCTCGGTGCTGGTCAACTCCAACAGCGACCTGATCCGCCTGATCAACAACGCCATCAAGAACGACCTGAGCAGCCGCAACCCCACCTTCATGAACCTGGCGCTGCACTGCATCGCCAACGTGGGCAGCCGCGAGATGGCCGAGGCCTTCGCCACCGACATCCCGCGCATCCTCGTGGCCGGGTGCGTGTCGTCTCCGTGCCGCGCAAGATATACAGCAAATGATGTCGCTTGATGAAGAACAAATGTCTCGCCTAAAGTTTGAGAGGCCTTCTTACAGAGACTGAGCTGCTTGTTTTTTTTTTTGTTTTTTTTTGTGCAATTCAGGGACACGATGGACAGCGTGAAGCAGAGCGCGGCGCTTTGCCTCCTTCGCCTCAACAAGACGTCACCTGACCTGGTGTCCATGGGCGAGTGGACGTCCAGGGTGGTCCACCTGCTCAACGACCAGCATCTGGTAACACTTCTTACACCCACGACAAAACCTGAAGGGGCCAGAGATCATCAGTAAGGATGTAACGATATCCGAATATCATGATATGAACGTCACGATACGATAATTATCACGATATTGTGGGGGAGATGGCGATATTTAATAAAAAAGATCCCAATATTGTAAGAAAAGAAAAGAAAAAGAGCTCATCCTAAAAAAAGCACCATATTGTGCTTTTTTGTACATAACAGCAATACATATAAACCACCTACAATCTCTAATAGCAATATTGAGGCACTTATTTGCATTTTTATTGCTTCACAAGCAAATTCGGTTCCCCCTCACCTGACAATTAGCATATATTTTAACCATAGAAGGCCAAAACATCCCTAATGAAAATTTAATTGCACTAATAAACTAGCCACTAGAGGGTGCTAGAACTGCACAAATGAAAATCAACCTGACTTTTTTTTTTTTTTTTTTTTTAACAGATGTGTCCCTTTTAAATATTGTGAACATGACGACGACGATATTGTGGCAGTTTTAATATCACGATATTGCCCTTATCGTGACATCCCTAGAGATCAGATTAGGTTGTTTTTTTTTCTTTCTCTTGAAAGGCTGGCAGGTTCTCCGGCTTCTTGTCTGCCATATCAAATTGAGGCTGCTGTCACTGAATCTTGAATTCTTCTTCTTCTACTTCTACTACTACTTCTTCTTTTCTTTTTTTTTACGTTTTACGATTGTTTAATTTGTAATTGTGTAGTGTAATCATTGAAATTGTAATTGACTTTGGATTAATTGCACAGACCTAATACAAGTATAGTATTTTTACCAATTACTTATTCTAATCTAATCTGACGACGCCATGCTTGAAAAGAGTTTTGTCATTTTGTTTTGAAGCAGGCATTTTTTTTTCATTTAACCTTTATTTATCCAGGTAAGGCAATCAAGAAGAGATTGTCATTTACAATGCTAACATGGCTTCAGAATTTTTCGGTTTATTTTGGTTCTTTCCAAGACCCAACAATCACGTTTAGTTTTTTTTTCAGGGCGTGGTGACGGCGGCCACCAGCCTCATCAGCAGGCTGGCCCAAAAGAGTCCGGATGATTTCAAAACGTCCGTGTCGCTGGCGGTGGCCCGGCTCAGCAGGGTGGGTGTCACTCGGCAGCTAGGGGGGGGGGGCGAGATCTGCTTTTAATGAAATTTTAAAAATGTTTTGCACAGATTGTGACGTCGGCCTCCATCGACCTTCAAGACTACACGTACTACTTTGTGGCGGCGCCGTGGCTCTCCGTGAAACTGCTGAGATTGCTGCAGTGCTACCCTCCGCCTGGTATTTATTCTTTACGTCTTTGCACATGTGCGTGATGCGATGTGATTAGTAACATTAATATTTCATTTAGGTCCAGTGGATTTCCAAGTTAATTAAATTCCACGGTCAGTTGTAAACACCGAAGCTCAATAGGACGTATAGATGCGGTTAATTAGAGTAAATTTCAATTATTGCGCCTGTCGATACACATTTGGAATCTGTTAGCATCCTTTTATGTTTACTCGAAAAAGGCAATGATGTTGTCATGTTTATATTCTGAAAGCATCTGAAACAACCACAAAACAGTGTTCATATAATCATACATAACTTACCATTTCAGTCAATATTTAAAATGAACTTAAAGTAGATTTGTAGTTAATTCAATTCTTCCATGCCAAAAATTGTTCCCTTATTTGCTCTCCAAAACGTATAAATACGTTCTATTTTAAATATTACTATGCCCCCAAAGACGTATTTATACGGTTTTTAATCTTTTTTTTGTTTTTTTTTTTGCTATATTTCCTTCATAGAATATTTGATCATGAAATGGGGTCATTATTTTTGAATCACCCCGTATGTTGTTAATTCATTAAATTAAATTTACATAGAATTCAACTTGGGTATTTCCAACTTTATGGTTAAAATAAACTAAATCGAAACACTTTTATTAGAACATATTACAAATGTATTTAATTAAATAATTGGTTGAATAATTATAATCAAGTAAATTTTAATCACATCAAAATTTAGCAGGAATATGATTTCACATGTAAAATTAGGAAAATAAAAAAAGCAAGTAAAAACAGTTTTTTGTTTCATAAATAAATGGACAATTCATTATGATTAAATAATAAAAAAGAGTGAAAAAAGAGCGAGCATTGTTTATAATTTTATATATTACATACTGGTAGACATTACAACCCTTTTTTTGTATCTCATCTATAAATGACTTGGTTCTTCTATTTTAAAATCAAGTTGTTTATCGTTTTTAATCAAACTCCCAACTTGTTGATACCATAAAGTGAAGTAGTTGAGTTATCTTTCTGTTGTCATCCACAGAGGACGCGGCGCTGCGAAGTCGCTTGACCGAATGTCTGGAGACCATCTTGAACAAAGCCCAGGAGCCTCCCAAGTCCAAGAAGGTTCAGCACTCCAACGCCAAGAACGCCGTTCTCTTTGAAGCTATTTCGCTCATCATCCACCACGACAGGTCCAAAACTTCAGCAAACACTAAATAGACAATGTCAACAATATTGGTTAAACCACGGTAAATGCTTCAGCGTATTTCCGGGCAACTCGATTAACTTTTGAGGCTTACTTGAACTGAAAACATGATTAAAAACTCGTGTTTGGAGTTGCCCGAAAAATTCAAGTGTAGAATTAGATTTTTGGCCTCACGTATTTTTTATTTTTTTTATTTTTTTTATTTTTTTTATTTTTTTTATTGCATTCACTTGGGAAGAAAAAAAAAACTCCTGTTTTTCTGACACATTTTTTTGGGGTGGAGCTTTGTTTTTTGTTTTTTTGAGTATTTTTTTCTGTTTTAAAAACATGAGGAACAATTACTCAGAAAAACAGGGGGGAAACATTAAAAAAAAAAAGAAAAAAAAAAGGAAAAAATATATATTCCAAAAAACAGCACCAACTTCTGTTTTTCAGAGTATTTTTATTTTATTTTTTTTTAACCTTTGAACTCCCAAGTGACCTGTTGCAGACCACTGATCTGTGTATATGACTGGATAGCCGATAGCCCATACACTTGGAGTTCAGAGGTAAAAAAAAAATAAAAAATAAATAAATAAATAAAATACTCTGAAAAACAGAAGTTTGTGCTGTGTTTTTTGGCATAATTTTTTTCTGTTTTTTTTTTTTTTTTAAATAATGGTTTCCCCCCTGTTTTCTGAATATTTTTTTCTCCTGTTTTTCTGAGTAATTTTTTTGACAGAAAAAAAATACTCAATAAAACAGAAAAAAATATTGAAAAAAAAAAGAACAGGAAAAAAATACTCAAAACTCCCCCCAAAGAATTAGTCAGAAAAACAGGAGTTTTTTTTTTTCCCCAACTGAATGCAATACGCTTCCGTACAAACAACGGTAATGCATTTGAGAAGAAGGCTGAAGTCGTCATTCAAGCTTTTTTTTGCCCTGTTTTCTGAATCGCTCTGACTTGATCAAATGCGCCCTTGAAAGGATTTACAATTTCTTCCTGTGTTGTTGTCCAAACAGTGAGCCCACCTTGCTGGTGCGAGCGTGCAACCAATTGGGTCAGTTCTTGCAGCACCGCGAGACCAACCTGCGCTACTTGGCCTTGGAGAGCATGTGCACGCTGGCCAGCTCCGAGTTCTCCCACGAGGCCGTCAAGACGCACATCGACACGGTCATCAACGCTCTCAAGGTCAGCCATGGCTCATTGCAGAAATACAACTGAAAATGTTGTGCATGCATATTTTAAAGAGATTATGTGCAAGCATCAACATCAAAATTACAGACAACACTATACCCGTAGTTCGGCGCCTGCCAGTTTGAATTGTGGATTAAAATAAATAAATAAATAAATAAATGTTTTTTCCCGTTTTATGTGTGACTATAGTAAATATAGTTTATGCGTGTTTTTTGGAGAATTTTTTTAGTTTGGAACATTTCTGTGCTTGTTTTGTGGCAGACGGAGCGAGACGTGAGCGTTCGGCAGCGTGCGGTGGACCTTCTCTACGCCATGTGCGACCGCAGCAACGCCAAGCAGATCGTGGCGGAGATGCTGAGCTACCTGGAGAACGCCGACTACTCCATCAGAGAGGAGATAGTATGTCACGGCAAAAAAATTACTTGTTCAGAAATGAGTCATACTAAAGTAGATATGAAAAGTCTACAGGTCTTTGTTCAACTGCCTTAAACAAAAAAAACAAAAAAACAAAAACATAAATAAGAGCAAAATGAATAATTTCAAAACATCCATTAATGTAAACTAATACCTGACAACTCAATTGGACTTCGTCAAGTTGCAGGGAATTACGAACAGTTCAAAATACCAGTCAGGAAACATGTCAGGAAAGGCCTACTTGAACTTATGAACTTTAGTTGCCATTATTTCCAGGGGCTTTAACTAAGTGACTGGCAGCCATTTTCACAGAAGCAACCCCCCTCACTCCTGGCTGTTTTACTGGATTTTGACTGATTTTGCGAGGCCCACTATTGCTATAAAAACATGGAACGTACCAAAAGAAAGATTTAAAATCTATTTTTTTCATCAAGGGAAAAAAAATATTTCTATCTTTTTCCGTTTTGCAGCAAATAGCGATAGAATATAGCTAAGTTTCATAATTTTTCACAAATCTAATTCGAATTGTGAGTATTTGAACTTTTTTCAACATGGCCCTGCTTGATCGCCTTTGCTCTGCTGCCACCTGCCGGCCGTTTGTGTAATAACTACCATTTTAGGCTGCATCAAAGCCTTCTGTATGTGCTAGCATAAAAAAACGTATAAATACGTCTTTGGGACACTTAAAACATTTAATATTTATTCATACATTTTTGGGAGCAAATTAGTTATTTAGTTATAGATGTGTGCTTAGTTTGAATTCTGAACACAGCTACATTTTTATTTACTAGAGTGGGTGTGCACACTTTTGCAAGTCCCTTTCAAGGCTTTAAAAAATGTACAGGTTATCTTGCAAATGGTGAAAAAAAAAAAGTTTTGAAATGATTTAACTTCACATCACAACATCCAGGCATTTGAACAGGGGTGTGTACACTTTCTATAACCACGGCATATCATATTTGATAGTTTCCTCTCTTATGTCTTCCGCCAGGTGCTCAAGGTGGCCATCCTGGCCGAGAAGTATGCAGTGGACTACACCTGGTACGTGGACACCATCCTCAACCTGATTCGCATGGCCGGGGACCACGTGAGCGAGGAAGTGTGGTATCGCGTCATCCAGATCGTCATCAACCGAGACGACGTGCAGGGCTACGCCGCCAAGACCGTCTTCGAGGTGAGACCATCCAGACGCGCCGTCCTGGACTTGGATGTCGGTCACGGTTTGTGATTTCCCGCTAGGCTCTTCAGGCGCCCGCCTGCCACGAGAACTTGGTGAAAGTGGGAGGCTACATCCTGGGCGAGTTTGGCAACTTGATTGCTGGAGATCCGCGCTCCAGGTACCGACTCCAAAATCATCCACATTTAGCGTTTGTCCGAAAGGAAAAAATGAATAAACCAAACCAAACCAAAGTCTTTAAAGGCACAAAATCATTGAATCCTTTATTGGCATGACAATGTCTTGAAATGGGGGTTTTGTTAGCAATTTTTATTTTTTTTCTCTTTGGAGGCCCATTATCATTGTGATACCATATACAGTGCTCAGCATAAATGAGTGCACCCCAACAGGTATGTAAGAACATCTTTACTACAAAATACTATACTACAAAATGCTCTCTGTGGGCCATTGATTACAAACAAGATGTGTTAATTAGTAACCCCCATATCTGGAACTTTATTAGTGATAAACCGAAGTGTTTTTTTTTCAGGGCCGATACCGATTATTAGTAGTCAAGGAGGCCGATAACCGATATTTCAAGCCGATATTCATTTGCAATAAAAGAGAAAATAATAGCGTAAAAAAAAGAATAATAAAAAAACACTTTTTATTTTCATTTTAAACATATAAATAATAGATAGTTCTGTTTAAAAAAAATGTTAACAGAAGTAGAAATTGTAGGGAGTTTCCAGGATCATTGGCTATCATTAAGCTAAATAAAAAACTAAGCAAGTAAATAAATAGTTTTCTAAAGTGTTCTACTGTAAATAGTTTTCCAAAATTTCAACATAATTTCTTAACTCATTCACTCCCAGCTATTTTCATGTTCTATATAACTATATATAATTTTATAATGGAACCTTTCATCAGAAAAAAAAAGTATATTTGTATCTGTTTTTACATTTTGCAGCAATTAGCATTAGAATTAGCAAAGTTTCATCATCATTCACAAACCTGTTGAAAATACTGGGAAAAAGAGCTCGTTGTAACATGGCCCTGGCTGATCTATTATACTTTGCTGCCACCTACTGGCCATTTTTTTTTTTTTATTTGTATAACTACCATTGCTTTAAGCGACCTCTTCAGGTCAGAAACTGCATCAAAGCCTTCATAATGCTCTAGCATACAAAAACTTAATTTAAAAAACAAAACAAAAAAAACAAAAAAACAACAACGTATAAATACGTTTTTGGGAGTGAATGAGTTAATTTAGTTTTTTTATTTCTATTTTTTATTTATTTATTTATTTATTTTTTATATAAATTAAAGTGTTGAGACTTCCCAGTGAAAAGTTCCCTGTATCTAATTTTGGGTTTTCGTCAGGGTTCGTAAAAGGTTTCAAAAGATCTTCACAGGCAGTAAAAAATTCTCTCAATATGTTCGAAATGTCTTTGCAACAAGTAAAAATTGTCAGCACACAAAATTTGTTACGTTCGCAAACATTCACCGCTCAATGAGACGCCCGCTTCATCGGCCTTCAGATTCGTAAAAAAGGCCGATGCCGATATTTGTCAAAATACCAAATATCGGCAAATATTGCTAAGTCTTCCCATGTGGTGCTTGTTGTCGTCCGTCAGCCCTCTGGTCCAGTTCAACCTGCTGCACTCCAAGTTCCACCTGTGCTCGGTGCCCACGCGGGCGCTGCTGCTGTCTGCCTACATCAAGTTCATCAACCTGTTCCCGGAGGTGAAGGGCACCATCCAGGAGGTCCTGCGCTCGGACAGCCAGCTCCGCAACGCCGACGTGGAGCTGCAGCAGAGAGCCGTGGAGTACCTGAGGCTCAGCTGCATCGCCACCACCGACATCCTGGTGCGTGACGACACGCTTTCCAATCTTCAACTGCTGCTCTGGTTGCGCGTTTTTTTTTCCTCGTGATACATCATCATCTTTTTGAGAGGATCTGAGATGCGTGCTTTGACATATGAGTGACCCCAATTGAAGGGATGCTTGACTCGTTGAACAATTTTCAGCAGTGAAAAGTTAATATTTTGTCCAGAATGAATTTGATAACCTCATTATTTTTCATGTACAATTAGTACCTTTAAAAAGTAAATTTTCTACTTGCTGTCGACTGATGATGACATCACCTGTGCTGAGGAAGTAGGTGACGCCCAATCATGGCTCACCTGTTTTCTGGGTTTGGTCAGTAAACTGAGCCATGATTGGTCGTGACCTACTTCCTCAGCACAGGTGATGTCATCATCAGTCGACAGCAAGTAGAAAAAATGACTTTTTAAAAGGTACTAATTGTACGTGAAAAATAATGACGTTGCCACATTAATTATCGACAAAATATTAACTTTTCACTGCTGAAAATGGCTCAATGTGTCAAGTATCCCTTTAAGAGCTTTTCAAAAATGAGCAGCGGTTTGGCAAAGAGGGAACAATTAATCAAGGAAGAGGCTTCAAGTTTACACGCCAACGAAATATAATACAAAGAAAATGACACATTTTGTATTAAAAAAACAATGCGACGCTAGCAACATCGATAGTTGGGGTTTTAGAGGCAATGAAAGGATACTTGAAGCAGCACGCAGATAATTGAACAATTCTCGCAAATAAGCCTCTCACAATAAGAAATTTTGCTTGACAATAAGGATAAAATTGCAATTTTCACATCATTTTACAACTAATACAAGGATAATGGTATCATAATGCAATTACAGCCTTTTAAAGATAAATGAACGTATTTGATGTATCCGCACTATTTTGTTACTTTTTTTTTTTTTTTTTTTTTTTGCCTTCACAGGCCACCGTCTTGGAGGAAATGCCTCCTTTCCCAGAGAGGGAGTCTTCCATCCTGGCCAAGTTGAAGAAGAAGAAAGGACCCGGTAACGTGCCCGGCATCAACGACACGAAGCGCAACGTGAACGGCGCTACGGAACACAACAACGGCGAGAACGGCGGCGGCGGCGGCGACACCGACGCCACCGCGGTAACGGCAAAGTCGCACGCTCGCTTTTCTTTTTTGTCTTCATGCTGACTTGCACTTCTTCTCCTTTTTCCTCCTTTTTTTATGTCCTCCCGCCATCAGTCCTCTCCTTCAGTGACGATGGCGCCTCTCGCCAATAGGCCGCGTCCCGCCCACTCTATTCCCATCATGCTCTCTGCCGGCACGCTGGTACAATCCGGCAATCCGGCATCGGGCCTCTCGTATCATCGGCCACGACATTAGATACAGCTGCACAAATCACACGCAAGAATGACGGTGTACCTAATATTGTGGCCGATGATTGCGTCATGACGTTTGCAGTGCTGTGACTTGCTAAAATGATCACATTAACCCATTTGCTCCCAAAAACGTATAAATACGTTTTATTTTAAATATTGCCATAGTCCCAAAAACATATTGTTTTTTTATGTTTTATTTTTATTTTTCATGTAAGAGCATACAGAAGGCTTTGATGCAACCTCTAAACTAAAGAGAACGCTTAAATCAATGGTAGTTATGACAAAAACGGCCATCAGGTGGCAGCAGAGTATAAGAGATCAACCAGGGCCATGTTGCAAAAGGCTCTGTTCCCCAGTGTTTTAAACAGATTTGTGATTAATGATGAAAGTGAGCTATATTCTAATGCTAATTGCTTCAAAACTGAAACAGATAGAAATATACATTTTTTTTCCTGATGAAAGAAGAGACTCTAATCTTTCTTTTGGTAGGTTCTGGGCCTTGCAAAATCAGTCAGAATCCAGTAAAACAGCCTGGAGCGAATGGGCTTGTTGCTTCAGCGAAAATGACTGGGAGTGAATGAGTTAACCCGCCTTTTTTTTTTTTCTTTAATACTTACTAAAGTAATTGCGCATTTTATGTAACGCAACTACCTCTTCCTGTATTTCTATTCCCCGTGGCTAAGGCATTAGCATAGCAATGTTGTTGTTGTTGTTGTTGTTGTTGTTGTTTTTATTTCGACGTGGCAACTTTTGACAAATTAACACGTAAATTTGATTTTGATTAGATTTGTCCAGTTGACGAAGAAGGTCCTTGGCAGTAGTGTCAATTTTGTCAAGACACATTTTTCACCAGACTCAAATTAGACTAGACTAGACTACAACCCTCATTAATAAACAAAAACCGGGACTAAATCAGTCTGCATTTTCGTTGACGAATGAAGACAAGACGAACATGTACTTCACTTAGTTCATGAACAAAAACGAGACGAAAATATGATTTTGTAAAATTTTGTCTCTGCTAATCTGTCACGTCTGACACTCGTGTGACACAGTCAAAGGAAACATTTTAACGTAGCATGAATAACGGCTATCACGTTCCAACAATAATGTTTAATGCGACTGCTAACTAATGCTAGCTAACTTACTAGCTGATAGCATGGAGCCATAGTAGCCACTGTAATTGTGTGTCAAGTTGTTTTTCATCAAAAAGATGAGAAAAATTTGACGTGAAATAGTTTTAAATCCGGAAAGGTTCAATAAATTTGCTGACAAGAAAAATATACAGGGGTAAAATGGTTGTCCTGACGAACTCAAACTAGACTAAGACGTTGACAGTTTTTGTTGACTAAAACTAGATGAATAAAATTACGTTTTCTTGGACTACCAATAAAGAGTAAAATGCTCGATTCATAGTCGACAAAAAACGGACTAAATAAAAATGCGATGAGGTTGACTAACTGTGATAAAAACTAGGGATGTAACGATAAGCGCGATATCGTCGTCGTCATGTTCACGATATTTAAATGCAACACATCGGATTTACATTTTGTGCAGTTGTAGCACCCTCTGGTGGCTAGTTTTTTAGTGCAATTTAATTTTCATTAGGGATGTTTTGGCCCTTCTATGTTTAAAATCCATGCTAATTGTCAAAGGAATGGACAGGTAATAGTGAACCGAGTCAATATGTGGAGGAAAACAACATAACATAATAATAAGAACATACAAATAATGAAACATAACGACGTCATCACAATATCGTGATAATTATCGTATCGTGAGCTTCGTATCGTCATAATATCGTATCGTGACGTTTGGATATCGTTACATCCCTAATAAAAGCTAACAAGCGTCACTGAAATTGGACTAAAACTGAGACAGACAAAACTAACGCTACTTAGCAGTGAATGACCTAAAAACTGGCACGTTTTTTTTTTTTCAACCTTTATTTAACCAGGTAAGAATGTTTGAGAACTAATTGTGTGTAAACTGCTTATCCCCAAAGCTAGCATTGCTTCTCATTGTTTGGGTCATTGTCAAGTTTTCCAGCGTAATTTTTGGCTCTGCGCTACGCAACTTCAAACTTTGCCGGGAACGTTTGTGCGGAAATGAATTTGGACTGACGCGTCGCCCCACCCGCCACGCAGAACTTGGCGCATCCCTTCAACGACCTGCTCAACCTGAACTCGCCGCCCGCCACCACCGGCGGCTCCAGTCTGCTGGTGGACGTCTTCTCGGACGTCACGCCGGAGCCCGTCTCGGCCTTCGCCTCCAACCCCGACCCCGGCGTGTCCGACGAGAGTTTCAGCAGGTTTGGAACCGACAAAAACTGCCACAATAAATCTCAGAATTCATGAAATTTTTAATCACGATGAGGATTCTTAATTTTTTTTTTTTTTTAAGTGTAACAATAAGTTCAACTGATATTTATTTCTGCAGGTTTGTGTGTAAGAACAACGGTGTTCTCTATGAGGATCAACTTTTGCAGATTGGCCTGAAGTCCGAGTACCGGCAGAACTTGGGTGAGCGGCTTTCATTCCTCTTTGGGAATCTTACCAAAAGGACACTTTCTGGTTTTGTTCACTTAAAATTGGTCAATGAAACTCGTCCTCCAGGTCGCATGTACGTGTTTTTTGGCAACAAGACGTCCAGCCAGTTTGTCGGCTTCTCCTCGTCGGTGACCAGCCAGGACGCACTCAAAGCTCATATCCTTTCTAATGCTACTTTCTTTTCTTTTTTCTTTTTTTTGTTTTTGTTTTTCATTCGTCAATTGATTTCAGAAGGCTAATTCCTACCTAATTACTATATTTTACTCATTTTCTCCCAAAGATGTATAAATATGTTCAATTGTAAATGTTTTAAGTGTCCCAAAGACGTATTTATACGTTTTTTTTGTTTTTTTTTTGTTTTTTATGCTAGCGCATACAGAAGGCTTTGATGTAGCCTTTCAACTGCAAAGAACGGTTGAAGAAATAGTAGTTAGTTATTACACAAACGGCCAGCAGGTGGCAGCAGAACAAATGAGATCAACCAGGTCCATGTTGGAAAAAAAGCTCAAATACTCACAATTCTAATTACATTTGTGAATAATGATGAAACTTAGCTATATTCTAATGCTAATTGCTGCAAAACGGAAATAAATAGAAATATACTTTTTTTTTCCTGATGAAACAAGAGACTTTAATCTTTCTTTTGGTAGGTACTTCCATGTTTTTATAGCAATAGAGCCTTGCAAAATCAAGTCAAATCATCTTTATGTCAAAATCCAGTAAAACGGCCGAGAGTGAAGGGGATTTCTTCTGCGAAAATGGCTGGGAGTGAATGAGTTAAAATCATTTTGATCATATTCAAATTTCTTAAGATGTGTTTTTTTTTTTTTTTTTCGTGGTAGCTGCAAGCAATTAATTGTTTGTGGTTGCTTTTCGTCCCGCTCTGCTCCACTCTCGTGTGGTGTTCCACAGGGTTCAATTTTGGGGCCCCTCCCTGTCCGTTTGTTCTTTAACAATGAATCCACAAGTGAACGTCCACGCCAAGGCGGTGGATCCCGTAATCGAGGGCGGCGCTCAGGTCCAGCAGATCCTCAACATCGAGTGCGTGTCGGAGTTCAGCGACGCCCCTCTGCTCGACATCCACTTCCGGTACGTCGTCCCACGCTCGCTCATGTTCGCTGCATCCCTAAGTGGCTGCTTTTTAATTAAAACATTGTATTTGCTACATCCATATTTAATACGAAATAACATTTTCCCCTCAAAATAGCAACTATTTTTGCAGATTTTTGCAAATTTATGAAAAAGTTTTACTTGTTAATGACTTTTTTTTTGTCACATTTAAACTTTTTTTCCATTGAAATTGTGCTTCTACCTGATTTTTTTTTTTCTGCATATAATAATACTTTCTCATATTACATCATTCTTCTGCAACAACATTTTTTTTCAAAAAAAAATAAAAATAAATCATGACTTGTTTTCCGATGTTAACCTTATTGATAACAAGTTAGCATTTTTTCCTCATAAAATGCAGACTTTTTCCTCATGTTGATTCTCCTGAAATTACATTTTTCTCTTGTGAAACAGTATTACTTTAAAACTATATTTTAACTTTACTCTTCTGAAATTGTTTTTACCGTATTTTTTTCCTCCCAAAATGACCTTTTCTTCATTTAACAATTCCTTTTACAAATTTCTGTTGTTGTAAAACTATGACTTGTTTTTTTTTATATTCTAGCTTTATTGTCCCGAAACAAAAACTTAAAAAACTTTGACAACTTTTTTCATAATGAATCTCCTGAAATTATTAGTTTTCTCATAAAACTTTGACTTTTCCTATAAATTCACATTTTTGCCCCTCATAAAACGATTTTTTTCACATATTACAACTTTTTTTTCTCAAACTATTCAAGTTATTCTCATAAATTTATATTTTATCTATTAATTTTCTCACATTGCAATTTTATTCTCCTAAAATAGAAAGTAACATTTTATTTTCTTAACAAATATTACATAATACGACAACATGTTTCTTGTAATAATGATTTTGTATACTTTCAAATTTTGGTGGGATCGCTTCTGTAGTACTACACCGAAGGTGCGCAACTGACTAAAATTTCAACTTTCTCATAACAAAGAGAGTGGCGGATGTGTGTGCGCAGGTACGGCGGCGCCCCACAAAGCATCTCCGTCAAACTCCCCGTCATGCTCAACAAGTTCTTCCAGCCCACTGAGATGACGTCGCAAGATTTCTTCCAGCGCTGGAAGCAGCTTGGCCTGTGAGCGTCTCACGCGCACGCACACAGACGCCTCAAAAATAGCCACCCGGCGGCTGTAAGCCACTTCAGCCATTTTCCTCTCTTCCAGTCCGCAGCAGGAAGTCCAGAAGATCTTCCAGTCCAAACACCCGATGGACATCGAGGTCACCAAGGCCAAGGTCGGCTTTCGCCACGTTTTGGGGAAAAATTGAGCCTGTTGCTAAGCATGCTAAGGTAGCATTAGCATGCTAACTTAACATTATTAACATGCTAAGCTAGCATTAACATGATAAGTTAGCATGCTAACTTAGCATTAGCATGCTAACTTAGCATTAGCTTGCTAAGCTATCATTAGCATTAGCTTGCAAACTTAGCATTATCATGCTAACTTAGCATTAGCATTACCATGCTAAGTTAGCATTAGCATGCTAACTTGTTGACAAGCCATTACTATATATTTTGGTGGAGATGGTTGTTGACATGAACATATTTTGTTTTGTTGTTAACACTCAACTTGTCACTTGTTAGATTTTAGGATTTGGCGTGGCTCTGCTGGAGGGCGTGGATCCCAACCCGGCAAACTTTGTCGGCGCCGGCGTCATTCACAGCAAAACTTCTCAGGTGGGATGTCTTCTCCGGCTGGAGCCCAATACGCAGGCGCAGGTAAACATCAAAAACACACAATTTTACATCATCCCATCGCATTAAAAAACAAATGCACGTGCAAGAAGACGTTGACTTTGAGTTTGATTTTAGTTCCTTAAAGGGTCAGTGTGTAGAATTTAATACCATCCAGTGGTGAACTAATAGAATGCAACAAATGATGCCTCAGAGAGACAACACTTCGTAAGCCTCCCAACCAATTACAACGTTGGCTAAGTCCTTTACCTTTGGGAATCCATAGCAGAAAGATGGCGGCAAACATGACAGCCTCCTGTAAGGTGCGGCCTGGTCTATGTAAGATAATTAGTGATTACTAGACTAGAGATGCGCCGATATTCAGCATTCTGACGAATATCGGCATCGGCCATTTTGAAAAATTACATGGCTGATAATAGATCCATTTAACAAAGTTTTCAAAAGGGGGGGGGGGGTACTCAGGGAACTAATTATTTAAATTTTCATAGCTGCTTCTGACCCTGGTTACTTCTGTCCTTGAAATTAAAACTAAGATAAGTAAAATTTGAATTTTAACGTGCGCCTGTGTTTGTGTCTCTTCTCGTCAGATGTATCGTCTGACTCTGCGGACCAGCCGTGACACCGTGTCTCAGAGACTTTGTGATCTGCTCTCAGATCAGTTCTAGAAGCTTCTTTGTACAGTTTGTGAGTTGTTGTTTTTTTTTTTTTTTGTCCCAACGTATTTTTTGGCACATAGCTTTACGGCCTTTGACTGGCACCGCCCCCAGCGTGCTGACCTGTGGCTGAGCACACTGTTACAGAGTTGTTGTTTTTTTTAAAGAAGGATGGTGCCATCTTGTCACTATTTTGCATGTGAGTATGACATCACCACGTAGAGGCCGCTTTAACACTGTATGTTGTTCGCCGGCTTTTTAAAGCAACACACGCACACGCACAATTTGTACCGGAGCTCCCAATGGTGCCTTTTTTTTACGTGAAACACTAGCACACTGCCTTCACTACTTCCACCTGAATGCATTTCACACACTCTATTTTCTAATGTTCCTCCACTGCCTTAAGAATTGTTTTGTTTGGGAATAAAAGCTTTCTCCTCAGAAAGAGCCACTCATAATCCGTCTATGCAACTAATAAAAATGTCATTGAGAAGATGGCGTAAGGTGCGAAAAATCATTTTTAGAGCAAAGTTGTAATGTGCTATATAAACATGGAACCTACCAAAAGAAAGATTATCTTCTTTCATCTGGAAAAAAAATACATTTGTATCCATTTGCATTTTGCAGCAATTAGCATTAGCATATAGGTAAGTTTCATCATTATTCACAAACCTGTTGAAAACACTGGGGGAAAAAAAAGCTTGTTGCGACATGGCCCTGGCTGATCTCTTACACTCTGCTTCCCCCTGCTGGCCGTTTTTTGTAATAACTACCATTGCTTTAAATGGCCTCTTCATGTCAGAAACTGTATCAAAGCCTTCTGTATACACTAGCATTAAAAAAAATATATATAAAAAACATACATATGTTTTTGGGAGTGCGGGACAAAGTATTAAAAAATATATATTTATACGTTTTTTGGTTTGAATGACTGCAATTGGCTGGCAACCAGTTCAGGGTGTACCTTGCCTACTGCCCGAAGCCGGCTGGGATAGGCTCCAGCACTCCTGCGACCCTTGAGGAATAAGCGGTTAAGAAAATTGATGAATAAGTTAATGGGCAAAAACGCTTTACGAATCCAACATTTTATTACTACAAAGTGTTATTTTCTTTTGAACTTATTCACTGCCAGCGCAGTAAAAAATGATCTTTGACATTAATAGCAGTCAATGGGGCCATATGATCTTTTAAACCAGACTTCACAGTTCAACTAAACAGCTCCTACTTTTCCAAAACAAAACACAAAGTTGTGCATTTTATTCAATTGACATCACGTAAAAACAAACAGGCACAAATCATACGAAAGTCCAATTTGATGACGCGTCCGTCAGTCCCTGTAGCGCACCTCAGCTCGCAGCTCCTTGGTGACGTAGTTGAGCAGCGCGGCCAGCACCTGCTGCTGCAAGGTGGCGTTGCCCGTCACCATGGCGACCAGCTGCGCCGCGTCCGTCCAGTTCAAGCCGGACAGGACGGCGCTCACGTCCTCGTACAGTTGGTTGCGCTGCGCCGGCGGAAGTTCGGCCAGGATCTGCGTCAGCGGGCGGAAGTGGCCGCTCGATAGCCAGCCTGCGAGCAGGCTGCCCACCACGCCGCCTGGTGGACAAAAAGCGGAATGGATAAACATGCGGCCTTCCCTCCCTCCCTTCTGTCATTCTCTACCTTCCTTGCGCCTCAAACTTGCATTTCCTTCCTTCCTTACTTAAACTATACTGTTTTGCCTTCCGCGCCATCAAGTCCTCCTAGTATATTCTTTCCGAGCCGCCGTCCCCTGGGATAGTTTCTTACTCTTTCCTTCTGTTACACCTGTTTATTTTGTCTTTTTTTTTTTTTAAATCAAATCACTCCTTCCTCCACTTAAACCTGCTTTGCTGCCTGCCTTCCATGCCATTCTCCCTCCCCGATCCAGTTTTCGCCTTTCTTCCTTTGCTCTTCTGCCTTCCGCGCCGTCAAGTCCTCCTCGTATATTCTAGTATATTCTTTCATAGCCACTGTCCCCTGGCATAGTTTGCTTCCTTACTCCTTCCTTCTGTTACACCTGTTTTTTTCCCCCATCAAATCACTCCTTCCTTCACTTAAACCTGCTTTGCTGCCTGCCTTCCACTTTTTCCCTTCCTTTCATTCTTCCTTCCTTCCTTACTTCTTTCCTTCCTTCACTCTTCTGCCATCAAGTCCTCCTAGTATATTCTTTCAGAGCCTTCCTTCCTTCCACCTTGTACCCATTTTCCCCTCTTTCCTTACTTCCTCGGTTGCTTTCTGTCAAATCCACCGTTTCTCTCTGACCATCCCATTTCTTTCCTTCATCACACCTGTTTTTTTTTTTTTTTTTAAATCATGCATCAATACATCCTTCCAACTAGGGCTGGGCAATAAATCGAATTAATTCGATACATCGTCATTCTAAAAAATCGAATCGTTGAAAATTTGCTCAATCGTGAAATCGAATTTTGTCTTCTGGATGATTAAAAGCTGTTGTTCATGTTCTGTTACATCCAAATGCTTTTATGTGATGTCATTTTGTGTTCAAACTGATCTAGAATCAGGATACGTTACTGGTGTCTGAACATTTTGCACACAAATTACGTTATAATAAATGAAATTAATTTGTAATTTTAATAAATGAAACCTTTAACTCAACGATTGTTGGATTTATTATTAAAATCGTAATCGTCCTGAATGACTGCAAAAATTGAGATTTTATTTTTTGGCCATACCGCCCAGCCTGACTTCCAACTCAGACTTGCTTTTTCTTTCATTGTTTCAATGCCCCTTTGTCCCCTCTCAGAACCAATTTTACCATCCATCCTTCCTTCCTTTGCTTAATAATGCTTTGCTGCCTTTGAATCCTTGCATACATACAGTAAAGCTACTTTTCTCCCCCGTATCATAATACATTTTAAAAATCAATTTCGTCCTTGCCATGTATAGCTTCACTTCATTCGACCTCGTAGCCGTTAGCAAACAGTTTGCTGTCATGGCCGGCGCGTTTATTTGTGATTTGTGTGTTCAGACGGTCCCGCCAGCCACAAATAACTTCCACAAATAACTCCTGCAAATAACAGTCTCGCAGCACCAGCAGGCCGAAAATAGTCCCGACAAACAGCAGGCGTGCGCCGACCACGTCTCACTTTCCGCCGTCCTCGTTAGCATTGTTAGCTTTCGGACTGGTACACCTTGTTTACAAAAGATCAAAACCTCCCACAATTCTTTGCTTTTCCTTGTTGATTACTGGCCATCAAATGTTGTAGTTGTTCTTACCAACAGCGAGGCCGGGCGGTCCGCCCACCAGGCCTCCCACAAAGGCGCCGCCCCCCGCCATCAACGCTCCCTTGGCCGAGCCTTTGACCGCCACCTTGATTTGCTCGTGAGCCGAGATGTCGCAGCACAGTCGCATGATGTCGTCCACCCTGGACGCCATCTTACTAACGCTGCGGGAAACGCAGTACAGTGTGTGGAAATTTGACAAGCATGGCCAGAAAACACACAAACTCTCAGAAACTCACATTTTGAAAAATTTGCTCTGCAAATTCAGTTTCACTTGTCTACCAAATGTTATGTTCCTGTGTCTATCATGAGTAGACCCACAAAATGGTCTCAAGTCCAACAAGACACAGGAAATCTGGCAATTTGGTGAAATTATAGACATTTCCAGCAGTTCTTCAAAACAACATGGATTTATATATTTATTTATTTTTGGCAGTGGATATTTTGTCGTGTCCAGCAACACTCCTGCGAGCGTTATTTTGCTGTGAATGGCTCTGATTGGACAATGGTTGGACCGATTCATGCTTCTCACAAAGTTTTCCATTTGGTTTTGCCAAGACTGTTATCGGCATTACCGGCCTAACCCTGACCTAAACCTCACAGCAGGGTTATCAAGCATGCAAGAAATTGTATTTACAAAAAAAAAATAAAAAATGTACAGAGCAGGATTCGATCCCGTGACCCTGCGCTTTTGGGGTCATGGGCTGGTACACATTCACAACCACAGTATTTGCAGTTCTCGGTGCGTTTTATGGCAAAATAGCACAAGCAGGAGAGTTGCTGGTCACAAAATATCCATTTCATGTTGTGTGTTTCTAAGTGAAAAGACACTGTTTTGAGGTTTTAAGTGTACATTGGTCCCTGGCAGGATTGTAATCTTGGCACAAAGAAACTTAACAAATCATAAAGGATGAAGACATTTTAAATGCGTTCAAGAATTATATTACTTTGTATTTATAATGTCGAAATGCTTGTTGTTTAATTAGCATTTAAAATCAACGAACAATAAAACTGTGACCCAGTGATCTAACTCTCGAACAAATAAGTGTTTACCCGAATTACTTAGTTTCGTTTTGACAGTTTAACCATCATAAAGGGCCAGACTATTTTTGTGCCTGAAAATGGACAGATAAGTAGATAAATAATGAAGCTAAATAATGAAAAGATAAATACATGAGTAACAACGTACAATGATTTCGTTTTTGTTTTCACTTTATGCTGACTAAATCATCTTCGAAGTTGCTTCCGTTACTAATGTAACGTTAGCCGCCTCTCGTTTTCCCTAAAGAACTTACGAACAATGGCTTAATTTGACTTGAATTCGTTAAAACTGTCGTTTAAAATACTTTTCTTACCGATTCAGGTGTTGTAGGAATAAAAAAAAAAGTTTGGTCCTGTTGTTGGACTCTTGTCTGACTCTTGTTATCGACTTCCGGTTTGGGGTCGAAGAGTAAATAGTCGAGATAAGATGGTTCCTTACCAGGAGGAAGGAAAGGATTTAGTCTGTATTAAATTCAATAAATTGAGAAACTATATCAATCCGGCTAATTCAGACTATAACTTGAGTGTAGTGTGTATTTTCATCAATACCGGTTCTGGTGTTGTAGGAATAAAAGTTTGGTATTGTTGTTGGACTCTTGGACCTTAAACATTCGAGATAAGATGGATCCTTACCACTAGGGAAAGGATTTAGTCGGTATAAATTGAGAAAATATATTAACCAAATCAAAACTGTTAAAAGGAATTGAATGAATATACATATATTGTTAATCGCAGTTT
This sequence comes from Festucalex cinctus, assembly GCF_051991245.1. Taxonomy (NCBI): domain Eukaryota; kingdom Metazoa; phylum Chordata; class Actinopteri; order Syngnathiformes; family Syngnathidae; genus Festucalex; species Festucalex cinctus. The sequence goes on from NC_135414.1 coordinate 30,669,523, forward strand.
CTGCACTTTCGCTGGGGGAGAAAAAAAAAAAAAAAACGCAATTTGGTCGACTTTGATGAAGTGTGATGACTCCTGTAGGGATGGCTCGGCGTCCCGCCTCTTTTTGGGCGGTTCTCGATGACGCAAGTGAATGCTGGGCAGGAACCGATAAACAGCAACAACAAAACAAACAAAATACTAATATCAGGAATTTATTTTAATTATACACATTTTGTCAAAAACGTATAGAAAGTGCGGGAACTATTCGCTATTGTCGTTCTACTCGAGGACGTCTGACGTCGCGGTGACGCCTCCTGCCTCTTTTGGGGCGGTTCTTGATGACGTAGACGACGCTGGGAGGGAGGACGGACTCTTTGGATAAACAACGAGCTCGCGATCAAAACAAATCTGCAGCATCAACTCAGCTCGACGACGGTGCCCTAAACAAAGAACAATACAAGATTTTTCTTACTCCCTCAGGTGAGTTCAAACACTCTTCTCATCTTCTAGGAGAACTATGCCATCTTTTTACACACCCGCCTTGAGCGTTCTTTGTCTTTTTTTTTCCCCCTCTGCGTGACGTCACAGCTGTGGTTGGCCAAACAAGTCATTCAGGGGGCTCACAAATGACGCACAAATACAAATATGTGAAAGTTACATCAAGTAATCAAATCAAATATTCACTTTTAAGTTTCAAGTAAGTCCAGTTATGATAGCGAAAAGCAAGCAAGTCAAGTGCGGTCCCAACATTTCAGTCTCTCAGTCTTGCTCAGTCATGCAATTACATTTTTTTTTTTATTGAATAATTTGACCAGTTGAAGTAAATTGTGATAAGAAGCAAAAAAACAACAACCCTCAAGGCAGTTTTAAATGAAAACGAAACAATACCTGACTCAGAAATTTATTTGTAAGGGGAAACCGTTGTGTCCCTTTTAAATGACGCCATCGCGTTTTTCGTCCCAGAAAGCGTTGAAATGATGACGTAATGAAACATGAAGAGCTTGTCGTGACGTCATTTGAAGGCGATTTTTAGGTAAAAGGAGTATGACGACGTCGTTCTTGACGTAAGATAAAGTTTGTTCCTTTTCACTTAAAACGCCTTCACGGGCGTGATGTGCGCAAGTGGCCACACGAGGGCGACAGAACTTAGGTAACGTTACATGACTGGCATTCACGCTTGTTCCGTATTCTATCTGGAGTTAAATTGTTGTACAGGCGTCACATGAGCCTCGACATAACCCAGCTTTGAACAAGGAAGGAAAATAAAGCAGAATTATTCAGATATTACATATTATTATGGCAGCTAATGTGTACGTGTGTCATGCAGGTTGCCGTAAACGATGATAGGCAAGTTCCTTTCTCAGCTGCTCGGCGGCGGCGGTGGCGGCGAAAGCGAAGACAGAGGAGATGAACTGCTGGAGTTTGAAGAGGGAGGTTGGGTCATCGTCAATCTGCCAGGTGACACGCGCGCGCACACGGCAACGGTCACACGCGATAAAAGGGCGCTTTTATTGATTTATTTATGCCGCGTGTGCGTGTGTCAGAGGCGGGGCCCCTTTTGTCCCCTGGTGGGTCCGCACCGCTGGAGAACCTCCTGCTGGAGCACCCCAGCATGTCCGTCTACCAGATGAGACACGCAGCTGACCACGAAAACGATGAAGAAGAAGAAGAAGAAGAAAGCTCCAGCGAAGACGAGGAAAACCGTTTTTCCAGGTGACTTGCGCTCGACTACTTAAAATAAAATAAAATGAAATAAAAAAAATCACTTTTTTTTTGGAGGAACAAAATAGTGAAAAAGTGGAAGAAATTATTTGTTATCAAAAATATGCAACTGACTTGAAAACAAAACAAAAAAAAACCCTTACAAATATGAAAAAAATAGGAATATTTTATCCTTTTGTTGTTTTTAATCAGGGAAAAAAAATCATCTTTTTCCATGCTATAATACTAAAATTAATACATGAAAAATATATATATTTTTGTTTTTAATCAGAGAAAAAAAAAAGATCTTTTTACATGCTTTAAAATTAAAATTAATACATGATAAAGCTTTTTTTTATAATCAGAGAAAAAAACAATTTCATGTTATAATACTAAAGTTAATACATGATAAATCTATTTTTTTTGTTTTTAATCAGAGAAAAATAATATTTTTCCATGCTTTAATACTAAAATTAAGACATGAAATAATTTTTGTTTTGTTTTTAATCAGATAAAAAAAAACATATTTTTCCATGCTATAATACTAAAATTAATACATGAAAATCTTTTTTTTGTTTTGAATTCGAGAAAAAAAATTAACATCATTTACATGCTATAATACTAAAATTAACACATAAAAAATATATATTTTTTGTAAATCAGAGAAAAAAAAATTAAGACATGAAAATTTTTTATTTTTTTGTTTTTAATCAGATAAAAAAAAAACATCTTTTTCCATGCTATAATACTAAAATGAATGCATGAAAAATCTAGGGCAAAGGCTTGTAGTTTTAATTAATTGACAGAAACTAATTTGAAGGACATTTTCACTATATACACACAAATATATATATATATATATACAAAAATAAACATTTTGTTTTTATCTTATTCATTATCTAAAATGTTTTGTCAGTTTTAGTTTTGGTTATTTTGTTAGTTTTCTGATCGAACCTTCGCATGTGTGTGCATGTGTCCTTCCAGGCCCGCCGCGTCGTCCTTGTCGTTACGTCGCGGTCGCGTGTCGTGGCGCCTGGCGGCGTGGGGCGTCCCCCTTCCGCTCGATGCCCTCTCGCTGGCGTCCGGCAGGGGCGCTGTGGCGGCAGCGGCGGCCGAGCGGAAGAAGCTGAGCCGCGGCGCCCTCCTCAGGCAAAACCTGAGCACGGTCAAGCTGCGCGAGCGCCGCGTCTTCGCGCACGTCAAGCAGCCCGGCCCGCGGCCGTACAACTACTGAAGCGGACCCGCACGACCGCCACGAAGGTGCCTTCGTCGTCAGCGGCTCGTTTTGTGCACTTTGCCAAAAAAGGAGGAAAAAAAAAATGTTTGGCATGACTTTTTGATGTTACGCACACGTTTGAAGTTAAATACGTGCTTCTTGTTTTTATTTATAAAATGTACAAAAAATGCAAATAAATCTGATTTCTTAGCTTGGCCATCTTTTTTTTTCAAATAAATATTTCATAAATATATGTAAATTTGATTTGCTTTTCACTCTGATAGGTGTCTCATGAAAATCAATTTGGGTCTTTTTTTGGCTTTTTTTTTTTTTTTTTTGTAACCATATATAGTCAGGCTTTTTCTTTTTTTTTGTAATGACCATGTATAGTCAGGCTTTTTTTTTTTTTTTTTGTAACGACCATGTATAGTCAGGCTTTTTTTTTTTGGAGCGACCATGTATAGTCAGGCTTTTTTTTTTTGGAGCGACCATGTATAGTCAGGCTTTTTTTTTTTGTAACGACCATGTATAGTCAGGCTTTTTTTTTTTTTTTTTTTGTAACGACCATGTATAGTCAGGCTTTTTTTTTTTGGAGCGACCATGTATAGTCAGGCTTTTTTTTTTGGAGCGACCATGTATAGTCAGGCTTTTTTTTTTGGAGCGACCATGTATAGTCAGGCTTTTTTTCTTTATTTATTTATTTATTTATTTTTTTTACCGACCATGTATAGTCGGGCTTTTTTTTTTTTTTTTTTTACCGACCATGTATAGTCAGGCTTTTTTTTTTTTTTTTTTTTTTTTTTTTGGAACAACCATGTATAGTCAGGCTTTTTTTTTTTGTAGCAACCATGTATAGTCAGGCTTTTTTTTTTTTTTTTTTTTTTTGTAACGACCATGTATAGTCAGGCTTTTTTTTTTTTTTTTTTTTTTTAACGACCATGTATAGTCAGGCTTTTTTTTTTTTTTTTTTTTTGTACCGATCATGTATAGTCAGGTTTTTCTTTTTTTTTTCTTTTTTTTTTTGACCGACCATGTATAGTCAGGCTTATTTTTTTTATTATTATTATTATTATTATTATTATTTTTTTGTACCGACCATGTGTAGTCAGGCTTTTTTTTTTTTTTTTTTTTTTTGGAACAACCATGTAGTCAGGCTTTTTTTGGAGCGACCATGTGTAGTCAGGCTTTTTTTTTTTTTTTTTTTTTTTGGAACAACCATGTAGTCAGGCTTTTTTTGGAGCGACCATGTATAGTCAGGCTTTTTTTTTTTGTAATGACCGTGTATAGTCAGGTTTTATTTATTTTTTTTTAATTTTATTATTATTATTTTTTTTTACCGACCATGTATAGTCAGGCTTTTTTTTTTTTTTTGTACCGACCATGTATAGTCAGGCTTTTTTTTTTTTTTTTTTAATTTTTTTTTTTGTAGCAACCATGTATAGTCAGGCTTTTTTTTTGGAGCGACCATGTATAGTCAGGCTTCTTTTTTTTTTTTGAGCGACCATGTATAGTCAGGCTTTTTTTTAAATTTTTATTTATTTTTTTATTTTTTATTTTTTTGTAGCGACCATGTATAGTCAGGCTTTTTTTTTTTTTTTTTTTTTAAACAACCATGTATAGTCAGTCTTTTTTATTATTTTTTTATTTTTTGTAACGTCCATGTATAGTCAGGCTTTTTTTTTTTTTTTTTTTTTTTTAACGACCATGTATAGTCAGGCTTTTTTTAATTTTTTTTATTTTTTGTAACGTCCATGTATAGTCAGGCGTTTTTTTTTTGTAGCAACCATGTATAGTCAGGCTTTTTTTTTGGAGCGACCATGTATAGTCAGGCTTCTTTTTTTTTTTGAGCGACCATGTATAGTCAGGCTTTTTTTTAAATTTTTATTTATTTTTTTATTTTTTATTTTTTTGTAGCGACCATGTATAGTCAGGCTTTTTTTTTTTTTTTTTTTTTAAACAACCATGTATAGTCAGTCTTTTTTATTATTTTTTTATTTTTTGTAACGTCCATGTATAGTCAGGCTTTTTTTTTTTTTTTTTTTTTTTTAACGACCATGTATAGTCAGGCTTTTTTTAATTTTTTTTATTTTTTGTAACGTCCATGTATAGTCAGGCGTTTTTTTTTTGTAACGACCATGTATAGTCAGGCTTTTTTTTTTTTTTTTTGGAGCGACCATGTATAGTCAGGCTTTTTTTTTTTTTTGTTTTTGTAACGACCATGTATAGTCAGGCTTTTTTTTTTTTTGTAACGACCATGTATAGTCAGGCTTTTTTTTTTTTGGAACGACCATGTATAGTCAGGCTTTTTTTTTTTTTTTTAACGACCAGTCTTTTTTTAAATTTTTTTATTTTTTGTAACGTCCATGATAGTCAGGCGGGTTTTTTTGTAACGACCATGTATAGTCAGGCTTTTTTTTTTTTTTTTTTTTTTTGTAGCAACCATGTATAGTCAGGCTTTTTTTTTTTTTTTTTTTTTTGTAACGACCATGTATAGTCAGGCTTTTTTTTTTTTTTTTTTTTTTTTTTAACGACCATGTATAGTCAGGCTTTTTTTTTTTTTTTTTTTTTTGTACCGATCATGTATAGTCAGGTTTTTCTTTTTTTTTTCTTTTTTTTTTTGACCGACCATGTATAGTCAGGCTTATTTTTTTTATTATTATTATTATTATTATTTTTTTTTTGTACCGACCATGTGTAGTCAGGCTTTTTTTTTTTTTTTTTTTTTTTTGGAACAACCATGTAGTCAGGCTTTTTTTGGAGCGACCATGTATAGTCAGGCTTTTTTTTTTTGTAACGACCATGTATAGTCAGGCTTTTTCTTTTTTTTTGTAATGACCGTGTATAGTCAGGTTTTATTTATTTTTTTTTAATTTTATTATTATTATTTTTTTTTACCGACCATGTATAGTCAGGCTTTTTTTTTTTTTTTGTACCGACCATGTATAGTCAGGCTTTTTTTTTTTTTTTTTTTAATTTTTTTTTTTGTAGCAACCATGTATAGTCAGGCTTTTTTTTTGGAGCGACCATGTATAGTCAGGCTTCTTTTTTTTTTTGAGCGACCATGTATAGTCAGGCTTTTTTTTAAATTTTTATTTATTTTTTTATTTTTTATTTTTTTGTAGCGACCATGTATAGTCAGGCTTTTTTTTTTTTTTTTTTTTTTAAACAACCATGTATAGTCAGTCTTTTTTATTATTTTTTTATTTTTTGTAACGTCCATGTATAGTCAGGCTTTTTTTTTTTTTTTTTTTTTTTTAACGACCATGTATAGTCAGGCTTTTTTTAAATTTTTTTATTTTTTGTAACGTCCATGTATAGTCAGGCGTTTTTTTTTTGTAACGACCATGTATAGTCAGGCTTTTTTTTTTTTTTTTTGGAGCGACCATGTATAGTCAGGCTTTTTTTTTGTTTTGTTTTTGTAACGACCATGTATAGTCAGGCTTTTTTTTTTTTTGTAACGACCATGTATAGTCAGGCTTTTTTTTTTTTGGAACGACCATGTATAGTCAGGCTTTTTTTTTTTTTTTTAACGACCAGTCTTTTTTTAAATTTTTTTATTTTTTGTAACGTCCATGATAGTCAGGCGGGTTTTTTTGTAACGACCATGTATAGTCAGGCTTTTTTTTTTTTTTTTTTTTTTTGTAGCAACCATGTATAGTCAGGCTTTTTTTTTTTTTTTTTTTTTTGTAACGACCATGTATAGTCAGGCTTTTTTTTTTTTTTTTTTTTTTTTTTTAACGACCATGTATAGTCAGGCTTTTTTTTTTTTTTTTTTTTTTGTACCGATCATGTATAGTCAGGTTTTTCTTTTTTTTTTCTTTTTTTTTTTGACCGACCATGTATAGTCAGGCTTATTTTTTTTTATTATTATTATTATTATTATTATTTTTTTGTACCGACCATGTGTAGTCAGGCTTTTTTTTTTTTTTTTTTTTTTTTGGAACAACCATGTAGTCAGGCTTTTTTTGGAGCGACCATGTATAGTCAGGCTTTTTTTTTTTGTAACGACCATGTATAGTCAGGCTTTTTCTTTTTTTTTGTAATGACCGTGTATAGTCAGGTTTTATTTATTTTTTTTAATTTTATTATTATTATTTTTTTTTACCGACCATGTATAGTCAGGCTTTTTTTTTTTTTTTGTACCGACCATGTATAGTCAGGCTTTTTTTTTTTTTTTTTTTAATTTTTTTTTTTGTAGCAACCATGTATAGTCAGGCTTTTTTTTTGGAGCGACCATGTATAGTCAGGCTTCTTTTTTTTTTTGAGCGACCATGTATAGTCAGGCTTTTTTTTAAATTTTTATTAATTTTTTTATTTTTTATTTTTTTGTAGCGACCATGTATAGTCAGGCTTATTTTTTTTTATTATTATTATTATTATTATTATTTTTTTGTACCGACCATGTGTAGTCAGGCTTTTTTTTTTTTTTTTTTTTTTTTTGTAACGACCATGTAGTCAGGCTTTTTTTTTTTGGTAATGACCAGGTATAGTCAGGCTTTTTTTTTTTGTAACGACCATGTATAGTCAGGCTTTTTTTTTTGTAGCGACCATGTATAGTCAGGCTTATTTTATTTTTTTTTATGTAACGACCATGTATAGTCAGGCTTATTTTATTTTTTTTTATGTAACGACCATGTATAGTCAGGCTTTTTTTTTTTTTTTTTGTAATGACCAAGTGGGTTGGCCTGAACTTTTATGCACTTTTTTTTTTTTTTAATATGTTAATGTCAGTTTCATTCGCTCGTGTTGTGTTTTTCCTCTCGTAAACTGTTGTGAAGAAGAAGAAGAATGCAGCAGATTTTTTTTTTTTTTTTTTTTAGTTGGAATACATTTTATTTTTCTTATAAGTACAGTTCAGTAGTTACAAAACGAAGCATCTGCCATGAGGAAACAGCCAAACACAAGACACCAGGAGAGGACGTGGAATGCGACCGCTCGCTCGCCGCCCCATCCGGCGACCCGTCGCCACCCGCGATCAGGTCGCCGGGAAGTCCAAAAAAAAAAAAAAAAAAAAGTCAAAGCCACATCGAGTATAGATCCAACTAAAGTCTTGGGTGGTTGGAAGAAAAAAAGGATTTTTTTTTTTTGGGGGGGGGGGGGGGGGTGATTATTATCATTATATTACGATGATCATATTCGGGGTCTGTACAATCAGCACGTTAGAATCGTCTTCACGTAAAAACGAGAGAAAAAAAAAGACGTAGAAACATTTCACGATGCCAAAGGGGGACGCACAAACACACAATTTTCCGTTTCGTTAGTTAGCAAGTGTCGCGTTTGGAATCATCGTCATCATCTTCATCATCCGAATACGATCACAGTGCAAAAATACTTGCGAGAACCCAAAACAGTTTTAAGAGTCAAAAGAAAAAAAGTCCAAACCGGAACGAGAGAGGAGAGAAGTCCCGCTATGTCATCATCTTCATCATCATTTTGCAGCACAGGAGACGATTGTCATTTTTTTTTTTTTTCCTTTCTCGATGGACAAGGCCGTCAATCCTCACGTTGGACTTTTGTGGTGACTCTCACCTTTGACCTTTGACCTTCATTTGAACTTCTGTTAAGTTTTGATGGTCCAACTTTTAAATGTTACCGTGATTTTTTTTTTGCACAATTTCCAGAACAAGGAAGTGCGCAACCGATACTCGCTTCATCCGCTTCTATGCCTTTCAGTGACTCTTCCAGTCTTCCGCATCTGCAACTCATCACTGGGGTCAAATTAAGTTCACCTGTAAAAAAAGGTTACAGGCCATTTTGGGTGCATCTGGAAATGTTTTTTTTTTTTTTTTTTTTTGAGCAGTGTGAAGCAAAAATGAAGAGAAAAGAAATCAAAGCGTACGTCCTGAAGTCTAGCACGGCTACGCAGCTTAGCCAAAGCTAAGGCTATACACAACATGTCTGCTTTTTCCAGTTTTTTTTTCTCACATAGTAAATACATCATCATCTTCATCTCATCCTCCTCCTCCTCCTCCTCAGTAGTATTTAGCAACACTGTGCAACAACGACGGCTGGCAGTATTTTACAAAAAAATTATTTATTTTTATTTTTTTTTAATTCTTCCCAAGAAGAACGAAGGCTTAATAAACGCCTTTTTTTTTTCCTTTTCTTTTACGACGCTCCTTGGGAACGTCTTCCTAAATGTCTTTATGTACACAGAGAAAAGACCCAAAAAAAAGGGGGTGGGGCATAATGGATCCCGCTATGTGGGGGTGGTGGTGGTGGTGGTGGGGGGGGGGGGGGGGGGGGGGCGGGTGAAAGTACACCTTGGGGCAGTTCAAGTGCTCCTTGTTCACAATCATCAATAACACCGTTCAAAGTCAGATGAGCGTCGTTGCTTCTTTCACAAAATGATACCAAAAAAAAACATGTGACTGATTGTTTTATTATTGGCTGATTATTTTCCTTTCTTTAAAAAAAAAAAAAAAAAAAAAAAAGCTGCATATTTTTTATTTTTGGTTGCTCAGATCAAAAAAGGGAAAAACAAGTCCCTCAACTTACTTCAATGTACAGTGGCTTGTTGGCAAGTGCCACAAGAGGGCGCCAAAGAAAAAAGAAATATGACGAATGTGACGAGTTAAACTTTAATACTGTACTGTAATATTACAAGCTTATGTTGTGAAAATACAACTATTGTCATAACACTGAAATTTTTTTATCCTGACAAAAAGGTTCTGTTTTGGTGCCAATTTTTTCTTTATACCAAAAACCAATTTTTTCGCATTGTTTCACAGCAGACAAAATGGTCGCCGGCCGAGATGAATGGAAAAAGGGGGCTAATTCTTCTTCTTAATTCTGTATACATTTTCCAACGTGTTTTTGAAATTGCTGAGCCAAAACATTTAATCTGGAAAATGTAGCAATTTGTCATTTTTTGCTGTCAGAAAAAAAAACCCCAGTAACAAAATAATCAGCCATTTTTCGGTCATTAGTTGAAAATGGAAAGAAGCAACGACACACGGATTAAAAGTCGTCGTCTGCTTGTTTTTTTGTTGTTGTTTTTTGTTAAACGACAGCCTGGAAACGTCGCTACGTCGCTAACAGTTAGCCGGTGCGCTAACGTGGCTATTCTACAGAAGAATACATTCCGGGTACGATATATTTATACGAAGAGCAAGTCTTGGTGGCGGAATACAGGAAGGAAGGAAAGAAAAAAGTTTTCTGTCTGGCTGGGGAGGCCTGAAAGATGACAGGAAGTGCTCGTTGTCGTCACAGGTAGTTTCAAAACAAAAGTTTTTTTTTTTTTTAGGTCCGCCTTCCAGAGAGTCCCTTGACGCTCGAGTTGTTTAAATAAAGTTTTCCCTCTTCATTGTGTTAGTCGTCCTCGTCTTGGCCGAGGTCGCCCAGCTCGTCGAGGTCGCTGTTGAGGTGGTCCGGGTCCAGGGTCAGAGCGGGGTCAAGGGTCACCGGCTGCTCCTCCTCCTCCTCCTCCTCCTCCGTCATCCACGCAGGCACTAGGACCCAACAGAAATACAAGGACGGTCAGGACAGCTTTCAAACAAGGCTCGCGTTCAGATTACGGTTTCAAATCAGACTCATGTTCACCTTCAGGTTAGGGTTTCAAATAAGTGCTCGGGTGTCAAGATAGGGTTTTTAGTTAGGGTTTGGCTTTCAAATGAAGGTTTCAAGCCAGGCTTCAACTTAGGCCAGGGATAAGGTTCCAAAGCTGAAGTCGCTGCTTTTAAACTAGGGTTGGGGTTTAAAAGTAGGGTTTCAAGTTACGGTTATGGTTTGAAAACAATGCCTTGGTTTTAAAATGAGGGTTTTAAGCCAAAAATTCCACGTTATATCAGGGTTACGGTTCCAAGCCACAGTTAGGGGTCGGGGTAGGGTTTGAAAGTAGAGTTTCAGGGCAGTTATGGTTTCGCACAACGGTTAGGATTTCAAAGTAAGGCTTCAAGCCAGATGTATGGCTTGAAAGTTAGGCTTAGGCTTTTGATTATAAACTTTGGATTTCAAGCCAAACTTCGGGTTTCAAGCTAGGGTTTGAAAGTACAATTTCAATGGCGTTAAAGTTAGGGTTTCAATGTAAAGCCAGAAAGTATGGTATGAAAGTAAGGTTTCAAGTCAGGGTTTTGGTTTTCAAACATGGTTTTGGGTTTAAAAATTAGGGTTTCAAGCTAAACTTAGGCTTTCAAGTTAGGTCAGGGTTAGGGTTCCAAGTAAGTTTAGTCATTTTCATTTTTTTATTTATTGTTTTCTTGTATTAACTGAAAATTGTGATATGTGTTATATAAATTAAATGTATGCACCTTGACATTTATGTCATATATATAAAATATGTTATGTGTCGTGCATCTTTGAATTGAAATGGGAGTTTTTTTTGTTTGTTTGTTTGCATTTACTTGCAATGAGCAATGTGACCAGAAGATGGCAGCGCAACACAGCAAATGAAGCCAACTCGACCGGGCTCAACCTCAACCAGGAAAATTCAAACCACAGTGACATAGAACGCTACAAATAATATAGAATAATATAGTATACTATAAATCCCCCAAGACACAGTTGGAAAAGGCAGAAGCTGCCGCCACCTAAAAAAAAAAAAAAAAGGTCTTGATTTGGATTTGGCCATGCACGTGAAAGTGCCGTTAACGAGCTCCAGATTCGCCTCCATATTTGCTTTTCACTCTCCATTAAGTGGGCCACCTGGAACCTTATTTAAACTTCTCCCACAACAACTCGACAGGAACACGCACGCAAGCTTTCTGTCAGACGACAACTTTCCTCCGCAACATTTTTTTTGAACTTATTACATCAATATTCAAGCACAGTGTCACTGTTTAGGTTCCGCATAATGCGACACTAATATTCATTTAACGAGACTTTTGTTGTCGTCGTCACATTTCCATCCAACCATCCATCCATCCATCCATCCATCCATCCATCCATGTTCTTAATTCCTCACAAGGGTCGCGGGGGTTGCTGGCGCCTATCTCAGCTGGCTCTGGGCAGTAGGCGGGGGACACCCTGGACTGGTTGCCAGCCAATCGCAGAAATAATATTATAGAAATAATAATATAACAAAGTATGACTGACAATGCCAAGAATTAATATATTTTTAAATGTTATTTTATGGAGAAAATAGAAAAAAGGGCGGAGGGTGTGGGGGGTTCCTGAAGACGATAAAATCTAACAAGCCTGAGGGTTAAGTTGGTAATTTTTCGTACTTGACTCAAAAGACACAATTTGAACTACATGTTCATAGCTGCATTGTCAACATTTGTTTTGGTTTGGGAGAATTTGACTTATTCCTTGAAGAACAAGATGAACATTCCTGATTTTTTCCCCCCTCACTAAATATTCTCTTGTGATTGTTTTTTTTATTTTTATTTTTTTTAAATAGCTTGACAATGCTTGCTAGTTTGCCACTCAAAATAAGTGTTTATAAAAAAGAACATCATGTTATTTGTTTTTTTTTTTTAAATAGCTTGACAATGCTTGCTAGTTTCCCACACAAAAATAAGTGTTTATAAAAGAAGAACGTCATGTTATTTTTTGTTATTGGGAAGACAATAAATTAAAGATCAATATCAACTGATGTTTACAAAATATCTCCCAGTTGTGTCCCTAGTGCACCCCCCTGTGGTGGTTGACGGTACAGCAAGGGCCTTTTCCTTGAGAGAAGCAGGCCTCGGAACAAGAAGCAGAAGAAGGAACGAAAGAAAAAAAAGGCAGCAGCATCTGGCCGAGGCCGCACGGCTGCCGCTTCGCATCCTGCCGTAATGCGAGCGTCACGCTTAACAGGACGGATAAACGGGAAGGACGGCGGCGGTTGTACGAGGCCTCGCTGGCTGATGCCGCAAACAGCACAACGTTTTTTGCCAAACACAACCGCCGTCTCACGTTCACTTTCATGAAAACAGCCAAACGTTTGCAGCTGACAGTCCTAATGACACATACGGTATTCACGTGTAATTTGACGGCACCATTCAAAACATTTTCCAGGTGATTCAGTCCAAATTTATGTGCATACATTTGCACATTAATGTATGCTTTCGTTAATTTCTTTCCCCTCTGCTGCTACGAAAATAGTTTCAGTGGTTTACATGAGGAACTGTTTCAGTTTTTTTTAAAATTTTGTTTATGAAGTCCACCAAGGGGACGAAACGTATGGAAAAATATGATGCAACAATCCAAGAAATAAAATGAGCTCTTGTGCATCCATTTTGTCTTTTGCAGCAAATCATCAAACTTTGCGACAGGAACTCAAGTGAGCCACAATTCCGTCCTGCTTTTTTGTCTCGTGTATGTTCTTCCAATCGGGTTACAATAAGACCAAAAAAAAAAAAAAAAGTTCATCTTTGGCTGAGGCCTGCAAAATGGGCAAACAAAATGGCCGACTTCCTGTGGTGTCTTTTGAGACATGGCTTCTTGAGACTTTTTTTTTTTTTTTTTTTGGTGGGTCTAGTCATGTAAGACAAGTCGAGCAAAGTTGCTAAGTCACTTCAGCTTTGGTGGATTAATTTTCAAAGAGTTATGAGTTAGAGTTTTGTGTTTTATGGCGTGTCATCAAATTTTACTGCCTTGCTCTTCTGCACACAAAATTTGTCACAATTTCAAGTCGTCCGTCTGTCTTAGTAGAGTCCATTTGGTTCAAATGCAGTTGCAATCAGACAAAAATCTCTTCAAAGGAGTTTGTCTTTGAAAGACTGCGACAAACGAACAAAAGTACCCGAAAATATTTGCTTCACACCAAAAATGTTTTGGTTCTGAGGGCTACATTTTCAAAATGGCTGAGATGGACAAAATGACCCTAAAATGGCAGCTTCAAACCAAAATGGCGGACTTCCTTTACATTTCCAGTCTTGGCTTCTTGAGACTTTTTCTTTCTTTTTTTTTTTTTTTTTGGTGAGCCTCCTCATTGAAGGACACTTCTAACAGATTTTTATGTTGCTAAGGCAAACTGGTTTGGAGGTGAATTTTCAAAACAGCTGAAATGACCATAAAATGGCAACACTTTCACGTTGCTAAGTAAAACTTGTTTTTGGGTGCAGAATTTTCCAAATGCCCAAAATAAAAAAAACAAAAAAACACTCAAATAGCTGTCCATTCATTTCCAGTCTTGGCTTCTTGAGACTTTTTTTTTTTGTGAGTCTATTCATGATGGACACGTCTAGCAAATGTCGTGTTTCCAAGTGAAACTGGCTTCACAGGGGCTAAATTTTGAAAAATTCCAGGAATGCGGGGCAAGTGTTAATTTTTCAAAATGTCCAATTTTTTTTGCTGTACTCAAGATTTTCGCAATTTCACGTCATCCATCTGTTCCGTGTACGAGGTTCCAAGTTTGTCTTTGAAGGACAAAAAAAAAAAATTGAAAACAAAATGGCTGCTTTAAACCAAAATGGCTGACTCGCTTTGTTTTTTTGAGACACGGCTTCTTTGGAACTTTTTTTGGGTGGTTCCTTTCATATCAGATAAGCCTACCAAAGTTCACGTGGTTAAATCAAAATGGCTGAAATTTCAAAAAATATTTTTAACCAGCCTACATTAAAGCCCCCCACATATAAAATTCAGAAAAGTGTGCAAAACTGTTGAAAATAATTTGGTCACAGTTTGGACTAAAAGTGGTTTGCTCAGCAGTCGCAGTGAAAGCAAAGCAAAGACTTTTTGTTCCTGTCAGAGGTTCAAGCTCAAGCCACTTGATATAACAAACATAAATATGCAAATACGAGCGCAACGAGGAGAATCGAGGAAGTGAGCGCACCCTACACACACACACACACAAAAAAAAACAGCCGTATTTTTAGATGGTTTTAATGAATACAGGATGTTTATAGACGGGCCCGCCGCTCTCTGTGATTTGCACAAAAGAGGAGGGAAAAAAAATAAATAAAAAAAAATCCACATTCTGCCTCCCCATCCCTCAAAGCGCTCCGAGGAGGAAGAACAAGCGGCGGGGAAAAGAGAATTTGCGGCGGCGGCGGGCGGGATTGTTGACTCTCCTTTTGGGCTCACGTCCTATTAGACAAACACACCCCGCAGTGGAGGGGGTGCGCACACATCAAAAGTCCATTTGGGTGCTTGTTGTGTTTAGTAAAGTGGCAGAAAATAACCAAAAAAAGGCGAAACAAAACTTGTTGGAGTGATTTCTATTTTTTTTTATTTTTTTTTTTAAACTGAGTGCACGACAAGATCACATTTTGGTGGCACGTTTCTGACAGGAGATGGCGCCACTAATCTCTTCGGGACAAAATCCGACAAATACTTAAAGAGATATTTTACTTATTTAGCCATATTTGGCAGTCAGACATTAATATTTTGCCTCTAATAAATTTGATATTTTCATTATTTTTCACGTACAATTAGTACCGTTAAAAATAAATTTTTTAAACTTGCTGTCGACTGAAAATGACATCACAAGGGCTCAGGTAACCAATCACAGCTCACCTGTTTTCTAGGTTTGGTCATGTGACATTCACAAGCTGAGCTGTGATTGGTGCCCTGAGCCCTTGTGATGTCATTTTCAGTCGACAGCAAGTTGCAACATGTGTTTTTAAAGGTACTAATTGTACGTGAAAAATAACGAAAATATCAAATTTATTATTGGCAAAATATTTATGTTTGACTGCCAAAAATGTCTAAATAAGTAATTTTTAGATAGATTAATTTGTGCGCTGTCAATTTGAAGTTATGTCCAGTTTTTGTATTAGGGGATGGAACTTGACTCAAAACAAAATAATGAATAGATGACGAAAATCATTTTGTAATAAGTTGTAGCTCTGTAATGTGAGGATTTCATCAAATTAATCCATTTGGTATGCGACATTGAACTTTGTCAGCGAAATCTTGAAAACGGCGGCTTTGACGTTCTTCATCTTTTTGGGGCGTGGCCTCTTGAGACCTTTGCGTGGCCCTTTGAATGATCAACACGTCTCCATCATTTTTGCACCCCAAAAGTGAAACGGGACGGGTCCAAATTTGGCAAATTTGCGAGTGTGGGAAAGCCCTCCAAATTGTATTTTGGCCTAAAAGGAGAATAACAAGGAAGCAATGTCAAGCCTTTAATGAGAGTCCTTTTTTTTTTTTTTCCCCTTCCTTAAATAAAATAAGCGAGCGAGTGAAGCGCACGTTTGTTCTGGTCGCTGGTGCGCGGCGCCTCTCAAACTATTTCTGAGGCTGAAAGATTGGCGTGCAGATAAAAGCTCCGCTGAGCAATTTAAGCCCAAACACTGCGATGCTACAATCTGTCTTGTGTGCCTGATAGCGCTTTCCTCCGCTCGCCTCTCCAAATTACTTTCTTTCATATCTAATTATATTTGCTAATGATCTTATAAGAGAATAATGGAATGTGCTTGATCTATTACCTTTTTTTTTTTTTTTTTTTTTCCTCCTGCAGTGCATAAATACAATGCGGCTGGAAATGACTGCCGCAGACGGGAAGAAATGTTTTTTTTTTGTTTTTTTTCCCCTTTCTTCTTCCTTCTTAATGTTTTTGATGAGAGCGGAAAATGGAGCTGGGAGCGGCGAGGTCGTTAATGGCGACGGGCGGCGAGGTCATCGCTCACGCGCCGCTGACGGCTGGATGCCGCCTGGCGGTCTGACGAGACCAAAGGAGAAACACTTTGAAAAGCGTGTTCAGAAATAAACGTGGGGGAAAACAAAAATATGAATTATCAATTTGACACGCTTGCATATTAACGAAGGGTTGTAGGATACCACATTTTTTGACGAGTATTTACTCGAGTACTTACCGATGCTTGTGATATCGTCAATGTTTGTGTTGAAGTTGATTGAAGGGTTAAAACAACGCCACCATTGATGCTATTCATTAGCATGTGTATTTTTCCATTATCTGCTAGCATTAAGATAGTGAGAGCAGTTTTTTAAGTTATTTTGATTTAAAATCATAAAAATACATGATAAAACTGTTTTAGAATTTATGTGCATTTTTATGTGTTTTATATTTTTAAAAACTGTTGTATTTTACAATTCAGAACATCAAGACAAGTAATTAAAGTAAAAACAACAAAAAAACGCAATATTGTGCTTTTGTACATTACATCAATGACAAATATTTAAAAAAAATATAAATATTTGATATAAAAATATATAAATATAAAATGTATTGAGGCACTTGCTAATGCAAGCACACATTGAGTTCCTCCACATATTGCACATTACACTAACCTTCATCTGACCATTAGCATGGATTTTAAAGATAAAAGGGCCAAAACATGCCTTGTGAAAATTAAACAGCACTAAAAAAAATAAATAAAAAAATAAAAATAAAATAAAAAAAAGTAGCCAGAACTAGAACTGCACAAAAGGAAAGCAACCTGACATTTTGACCACGACGATATATTGTGGCAGTTTTAATATCGTGATGACGATATTGCCGTTATTATTACATCCCTGCTTTGTATTTGTATGCTGCTTGTCTGTAATTTGATATTTGTTGTGTCATTTTATTCTTTACAGATAGAAAAAGTAGCATGGTGCTAAATCTGGTGCAGCCAGACTGAACTTCATTTCCAACCAAACTGAAACTGAACACAAGATGACACCAAACTGTTCATCTTTTGCATCCCAAATGACGCTTACAGTCCCGTCCCTCTTCCCTACTTCGACCCCCCCACCCTCGCCCCCCGCTGTAAACCCCCCTCCCTCCCCCTGTCATCTCCTCCCGAGAGTGGGGATGCGTCACGGCCATGACAGCCACTCTAAAGCCGGAGCATTAATGGACGGAAATGGCATTCGATCTCTGTTTGATCTCCTAATCATCGGCGCTCAAATGATAATTAGTGCCCTCGCAATCCTCCAACAGACAACGTAGGGGGGGGTTGAGGAGAGCAGACCTAGTAGTCACATATAGAAACATCCTGCCAACCATTTTCCAGAGGCGGCTTACAGGCTGGACAATGTCGACACCAAGGTTAACACAACAGTTAACAAAAAGTAACTTCACTAAAACTACATGTAAGATTGAAAAAAATGAATGGAATTTACTGGATTTTAACGGATTTTGCAAGGCCCACATAATAATGTGTTCTATTGCTATAAAAAACATGGAACCTACCAACAGAAAGATTACAGTCTCTTCTTGCATCAGGAAAAAAAAAAAAATTCTATCTGTTTCTGTTAGCATTAGAATATAGCTAAGTTTCATCATTATTCACAAATCTGTTGGAAATCAGCTTGTTTGCAACATGGCCCTGGTTGATCTCTTATACTCTGCTGCCACCCGCTGGCCATTTTTGTCATAACTTACCATTACTTCAAGGATTCTCTTCAGTTCAGAGGCTGCGTCAAAGCCTTCTGTATGCTCTAGCATAAGGAAAACAAAAAGACGTATAAATGCGTTTTTGGGAGCATGGTAATATTTAAAATAGAACGTATATATACGTTTTTGGGAGCAAATGAGTTGAATGTATTATGTATGTTTTATTATTATTATTTCGAGATTGCTTGTAGTTTCTTTAATTACACAAAACTAAGTGACTTTTTTCCCATCAGTCAGCAAATATTCCATACATTAAAAAAATATCTAAAACTAATAATAACAACACTATAAAAAACTAAAATATAGCATTTAAAAAATAAAAAATAAAATACATTTGAAAAAACCTGCTCTTAAAAATGAATTAAAATTTAAAAAAAAGAGTCAAAACAGTATGATGAAAAATACAAAATGATTATAACCGGACACAAACAAGCAAACAAACAAACTAACTAATTCAAATTTTGTGTCTTCAGTGAAGTTAACATGCTAACAAATTTATGTAATTTGGGAGGAAACACACACACACACACACACACACACACACACACACACGCACACACACACACACACACACACACACACACACACCTACACACACACACACACACACACACACACACACACACACACACACACACACGTCAGGCAGTCGCACAAACCACCACCTTTATATGTTGTCCAAATTTAAAACAAAACAATAAATGCATCAAGAATGACATCGTGGTCACCAGTAAGCGCTTTTTTCTATTGCTTCTCATACTCACAATAAGCGCGCACACGCACACACAACGCACACTGTCTGTGATTCTTTTGCGCTGACATAATCCTGATTGATTCGTTCAGCAGATAAAAAGTGGTCCACTTTTGCCCTTTTACTGGGTGGGGGTGCGCTGGGGGGGGGGGGGGGGGGGGGGGCGTAACATAATACGGCCTTTTATTCATCACCAATGTCACATAATGGCGCAGGAATGTGCAGGCAGAAAGGCCACGACTTTAAAAGGCGGCGACACTGTGCGCTGGTGGAAAAAAAAAGAAAAAAAAAAAAAAAGAGGAGAACGAGCTCATTAAGGACGAGCCCGAACCCTACCCCCCTAAACCCCCCCCGCTGCTACGAGCTAAGAAGGTTGCAAACTTATTTTCTTTGACATCAACCTCGTTTTCACCCTCAAATAAATTGAGTATCCGACCTCATTTTTCTTTTTCTTTTTTCCAGGCAGGAAGTCAAATGTTTTGTGTCCAGCGGGACAGGAAGTGGACGATTGTCATCTTACTGTGATTTGGCAAGCTTGACAAAAAATAAAAATAAATAAATAAAATACAATAAAAATACAAAACAACATCTGTGGCATTGTCAAAGACACAAGTGAAGTTCAAAGGTGGCGAGCGTAAAATTTATTTTGGGATTCTTAAGAAAAGTTGTTACTTGAACGCAAGTTTAAAATTAACATTGAAGTTAACCAAAAAAGCTCTTAAAAAAATAAACTTCACAAAAACATATTTTTTCTTAAAGTGAAAGACTAAATCGACTTTTTATGACAACAGATACGTAAGTAGATTTGTTTAGATGTTAAAGGGTCTTTGATGTCAACGCTAGTTAGCTAGCTAACTAGCTAGCTAGCTAGTTTACGAAAATGTAATCTAGGTTTCGTTAAAAACTAAATTGGCTTCAGTGTGGAAAAAAAAAATATATTCATCAAAGACACTAGATTGTCTTTGGTGTTTAAGAAAATAAACAACAGTTGATTTAAGACTTGTCGGTAATGATTATGTTACCTTTAAAACTGTGTGATGTTACGTTAGTCAAAGACAAAAGTGCATTTGTGCACAATAACATTGTCTTAACTCTTTGACCGCCAAAAACGTTTAATCACGTTTAGTAAAATCACGATGTATGCCGCCACAAACGTTGAGTGACGTCAACTACTTTTTTTTTTGGTGAATATATCAGTGGTCAGTGCAACGTCCAAGTGCAGCGCAGCCGGGTCAATGAGTTGTGAAATCAAAAACACCCACTTACTATGGCCAGTAGATGGCAGCGGTAGCTGCTCGGGCCCTAACTGGAGCTGCGAATTACAATGAAACATGACGCAATCTGATGAAATAGAACGTTTTCAAGGCTGACGTGAATGATCAAAGCCTTTGTAACATTAAACCTAATTTGACAGAGTGCCACTAAACAAAAAAATATTAGTATCGAAGTCACTGTTGTGGAGAAAATGTATCTTTTCTTTTCAATTTTCGCTCAATGTCACTCAATGACCTATTTTCAAATGACGATTACTAAAGATCGGAATAAGGTAGAAACATACTTTTTTTTTAATAAAAGAATGGAATGCGATCGTTCATGTGGTAGCCATGTTGTTTATGTAGCTAAAGAACACAATATTCTGTTTGCTCTGAAAAATTTGTTAAAATGCTCGAAATCCGCTGGCATTGGGGGTTGTTTTTTTTTTTAAATAACGTGTGGCAGTAAAAGAGTTACGTAATTGTCTTTAATGTTTGCAAAAAAATCAAGCTCAGTTTATGGATGACTACATTGTCTTTGGTGTTTTAATGTATTCTGGATTTTGTCCACATTTATCAAATAGTAAATTGTCTTCAAAGTTTACAGACATATACGATAAATTCACTTCAATCAAAAGTTATGTTCACTCGAGAGAAAATGTTCAATCAAAGACTTGTCTTTGATGTTAACGAAAATGTGTCAAAAGTCCAAATTGTGTTCACTGTAGACAGATAGACTAAATCGTATTTGATTCTCTGAAAACTCAAAACTTTGTTTGACATGACAATTTTTTTGTTGTAATTGTTCCACGTTTTGTTATGAAGATGCTGAATTGTCGCGTGGGCAAACTGTATTGACTTGCAAGGCGTGAACATCTTATGGCGGACGTACATAATGTGGATCAGAACGTGGAGCCGAGCAGCAAATGGGCCAACACTTATATAGGCCAGCACGCATGCATATTATATGGGACAAGCCTACCTTGGCCTGCTTTAACACCACCAAAAACCTTTCGAACGACGCGTCGCTCAAGGCCCGGCGTCAACATTCGCGAATATCACCGCATGTTGACTTCCGACAGGAAGGATTTGAATAAAAAGGCCGCGAGCTTGCGCAAGGGCAAGGCGAAGAAGGAGAGTTTTGGCAGGAGGCGCCGGCTCCTTCACCTCCAGCGGCGAGGATGACCCGCGAGGAGGCTCGGGCAGAAGTTTGGACGCGCTAATGAACGACACGCCCGCCAGCGCTTACAAATTACTCAATCAGGCTTTCTTACACTTGCTTACGTCTGAGAATGAACTTTTTTGGTCTCGTGTGCGCACCGAAACTCAAAAGTTTTTGACTTCCGAAGTTGGTTGCAAGAGGGGAAAAACTTTCAGGGAGTCACAATCATTGCAGCGTTTGTGAGTTTTGATTGGAAACGTTTTGCTGTTCGCGTGTCGACGGCAGGACGTAAAATCACGATGTATGCCGCCATAAATGTTAAATGACGTCATTTACGTATTTTTTTATTATTATTATTATTTTTAACTCTTTTACTGCCACAAAAAAAACTAATATGACAAAGGCTTTGATTATTTACATCATCCTTGAAAACGTTCTATTTCCTCAGATTTTGTCATGTTTCTTTGTAATGTCATTCACCGGCAGCCCATTGAAAATAGAATGCTGCCATCTGCTGGCCATAGTTAGGGAGTGTTTTTGATTCCGCAACCCATTGACCAGGCAGCGGTGCACTTAGACGTTGCACTACCCATTGATTTAAAAAAAAAAAAAAAAAAAAAAAAAAAAAAAAAAAAAAAAAAAATAAGTAGTTGACGTCGTTTAACGTTTATGGCGGCATACATCGTGATTTTACTTATCGTTATTAAACGTTTTTGGCGGTCAAAGAGTTAATCAATGGGCAGTGCTAACCGCTGCCTGGTCAATGGGTTGTGGAATCAAAAACACTCACTAACTATGGCCAGCAGATGGCAGCTTTGTACCTCTTTTCAATGGTCTGCCGGTGTATGAAATTACAATGAAACATGACAAAATCTGATGAAATAGTTTTCAAGGTTGACCTAAATGACCAAAACCTTTGTCATATTAAAGTTTTTTTTGATAAGTTGTGGCAGTAAAATATTATTTTGAGACGGTGAAACTCCATAAATTCCTTAAATTGTACAGTTTTATAAGTTTACAAGTTTTAAGTTAAGTAATGGATTAGCGTGGTCTCTGTATCCGCATCCGCAAATAACACGAATTGCACTTTTCTGTAAAAGAAAGATGGAATCGGTGTAGGTTTTGGCTGCACGCCCCCACACTTCAACGCAATAGGTCAGGTATGGAACAATCAATGAATTATAGAACAATAACAAAGCATTCTTGTTGAACGATTGTTTAGCGTTTCATGCTCACGTGATCCTCGTGGCGGGACGTTGCCGCCCTAAACAATCCAGTTTGAAGGAAGTCGCGAGAGAGGAAACAAAGTCCAAAAATGTCGACTTCTTCCTGCTCTCCCCAATAAAAGGAAAAGACACACAAAAAAAGATTCCAGACTCTGCCGTCTGTGACCTCCAGACGAACTCTGCGGCAAATAAACCTTCTCATCTCCTTCACACCTGATTCGTTTCTTTTTTTTTTTTGTTTAATTCTTTTCTTTTCTTCTTTTCTTGGTGTTTTTTTTCAGCTTCCAGAACATTCTTCTCACGCTTTTATTTTCACGGGAGCCATCAATCATCCGCCGTAAAGCCGACCACACGTTTCGTATTTAATTAAGTGGGGCCAGCAATAACAAATATACTTGATACCTCCACCAAGGAATTTTTTTTGCCCTCACCTGTTTCAAGTACAACTTCCAGCTGACACTTTTTTGATCAGGAATGAAACGCTTTATTGATAAACTGCGATTAAAATTTGAGGTGGTTCGTGTCCACATTTTAATGACCAGAAATGCCATATTTAGGGTTTGCCTCTGCAAATGTAAAAACACTTAGAACATTTAAAAAAAAACATATTTATACGTTATTGGGAGTAAATGAGTTAACAGTAACACATACACATACATATGTTTTTTTTTGTTTCGTTTTTTTAATGTGTACTTTAGGATGTTATATAATGTAAGCAATATTACAGTGAAATTCACTTTTGTTGTTGTTGCAAAACTCTTTTGGACTCAGGTCATAAGCAACGCTAATGTTGCTTTGCTGCCATCTTGGTCACAAAAAAACTTTGTTGAAGTGAGTTGAGGATCTTCAAGTCAATTACAGAACTACTTTGCTCCCAACTTGAGGCATCTATAGGAAATTGCATCACTCTCAGAACTCTCGGCTTGGGATCTTGCGTCCACTAAATAAAAGTCATTTCACAAATCACATTTTTGGCAAAGGTTGCACAAAATATTACATGGCGTAATCAAGCTTCACAGATCTGATCCAGATTTCACGTTAAAATTCTGAAATTTAATTTCATTTTGTGTGGTGGGGGCGCGTTTCCGGGGTTTTGCAGGTCTGAGCCAGTCGAGCTACACGACAAGGCGGGAAGACGTTAAAGAGGTGCTGGGAGGTTCTGGCAAACCCTTTCAAAAGAAGCGCAAGCAGCTAGCGATGCCAAGGCTGGCATCACTTTTAAAGACAAGAAGAAGAAGAAGGAGAACACAAGAAGACCCCCCGCCCATCCTAGACCCCCCACCCCCCTCCCCCCCATCGCCAAGCCCCTTCATCATGAGCTCCTTCCTGCTCGCAACAAGCAAAAGATATGATTATGTAAATGTAAACAGGATTTCCCGCAGTTGCCGCTCTGACCCGTTTCTCCTCGCAAATCTTCCGTTTAAGAGCAATCCCCCGCGGGTGGGCGGGGGGCCGGGGGAGGGTTGCGCTGCTCTTACTTAACGGGATAATTAGGATATAGCAAACCTTTCCAAGATCGTACGAGCCCTCCCCGTCCGTCCCTCGTGCGAGGCTTCCTTTGCCCGTCGAAAACGCGCCTTCGTGCTCGCATTGTCTAATCCTAAGTGGGGCCGGAAATTCTCAACTGAACCGAACTGAAAAAATAAAAAATGAATAGGAATTTACATATGATTTGATCAATAACAGTATTTAATAACAACATTTTGAAAATCAATTAATTCTACTGATACGACTATCATTCAAAAGGTAAGAATTGTTTACAAGAAAAAAAAAGTTGTAAAATAATTAATAAAAAAAAAAAATAATTTTAATAAATGTTTACATATGCCGTAGTTCATTTTTTCCCATTTTAAATTATTAATTGACTAGAAAAAGCAGGACGAGCGTGTGCAGTAGATATAAATTTTTGAAGACATAAGATAACATTAAATGTCGAAAAAATTAACACATAACTGGTGCGCTTCAAATTTATCTGGCAAAATATGTTGGGGGGAAAAAAAAAGCCTTTTTAAGTCAGTGATTAATCACGATTAAAAAATGTAATCGTTTGACAGCTCTAACATTCTATGCATTTATCATTTTTTGCTCAGTGAGATACAGGGAACTTTTTGGGGGATCTTTTTTTGGACATAGAATTTATGGATTTATTAAATTTCTACTTCATAAAAAAAATGATGATGCCATTGGGAACTCCCCTTCAATTTATTTATTTATTTTTTTTAATAAAAAAAAAAATTCTGGCAAGCTTTTTTACAGTAGAAAATTTTAGGGAAGTATTAACTTTCTTGTTTTTTAATTTAACTTAACGCATTCTGATGATGGTGGAAGCTCACCGCAATTTTTGTTAAAATTTCTATCATTTAAAAAAAAAAAAAAAATTTAAAATTAAAAGAAAAGTAATTTTTACATTTTTTTTTACGCTAATAGTTTGTCTTTTACTGCAAATGAATACCGGCTTGAAATATCACTTATCATCCCTTTGACTGCTAATAATCGGTATCAGCCTTGGGAAAAAAAAAAAAAAAAAAAAAAAAAAAAAAAAAAAAATCACTATTATTAATTTGCATTACTTTGGTTTTAAACGTCTTATTACACTGTACAATCGGCTGAAGTTGAGTATTTTTGCTTTCTTTTAGTTTCACGACTACTTTTTTTTCGTGTGACCATGGAAGATGTTAAAACAAAAATCATTAATAAAATGGAAAAAAAAAAAGGAAAGAGCTTAAGTACGAAATCGATTGTGACATCAGCTTGCGGGAAAAAAAACAAAAGAAAAAAAAATCCTCTGATTGGACTTTTGAGGAGCTTAAGTAAGAGCAACCTTTTCCTGAACTCCCGTTTTAGCCTCACCGATCCATAACCTTTTTTGCTTTTGTTCCCATCTTACTTTTTGTGTGTTTTTTTTTGTTTCTTCCCAAGGCCGTTCGACTCGAGTCATGAGAACGGCGAGCGGTAAACGGCGGGAAAAGCGCACCTGGATTAGCGGCCATTGACAAAATAACCTTGGTGATGGACGCCGGCTCGCCGGGCTTCAAAAGCTTCTCCGAAGAGATTAGTCCGACTCGTTATCGGCGGTCGGGGAAATGCGTTTCAAGTCGCATTGATTTATTGAGAGATTCCCCAATAGCGGCGGCGCTCCCGTGTCATGTGAACGCTCGCTTCAAATCAATTACACCGCCTGGCGCTGCTTTAAAAGAAGAAGAAGAAAAAAAGAAAACAAGACGAGTACGCGGCGGCCAACAAGCCAACAAGGATGCTTTGTTGGGGAGAAAAAAAAAAAAAAAAAAAAATCAGCGAGAGACACCAAAAATTCAAACATTATCTTCTGGAATGTTATTGGCAAAACATCTCAGCACTTTGATATGTTGGCAACATTTTCAATGACAAGGAATGTTTGGCATTGTGGACGTATTCTCAACCATCAACAATCCAATTTGACGTCTTTGGTGTCAAAACGATCGTTTGGGTCACGATATCCAAGCATCACGATACGATGTTATCACGATATGAAGGTCACAATACGATAAGTATCACATTATTGTTGGCGATACAAAAAAAAAGGTCACAATATTGTAAGAAAATTAGCGACGTAACGATAACGGCAATATCGTGATATTGAGATATTAAAACTGCCACGATATATCGTCGTTGCCATGTCACGATATTAAAAGCAGCACATCTGTTAAAAAAAAAAAAAAAGTCAGGTTGATTTCCATTTTTTGCAGTCCGAGCACCCCCTGGTGGCTATTTTTTTTTTTTTTAGTGAAGTTTAATTTTCACGAGGCATGTTTTGGCCCATCCATCCATTTTCATGACCGTTTATTCCTTACAAGAGTTGTGGGGGGTGCTGGAGCCTATCTCAGCTGGCTCTGGGCAGTAGGCGGATCGCCCAATTAACCTGCAATGCATGTCTTTGGAATGTGGGAGGAGACCGGAGCACCCGGAGAAGACCCACGCGGGCACGGGGAGAACACGCAAACTCCACCCAGGAAGGCCGGAGCCTGGACTCGAACCCGAGTCCTCAAAACTGGGAGGCGGACGTACCACTCAGACACCGTGCCGCCCAATATCGTGATATCACGATATTAAAACTGCCACATTATATCGTCGTCGCCATGTCACGATATTAAAAGTAGCACATCTTTTAAAAAGTCAGGTTGATTTCAATTCGTGCAGTTCTAGCACCCTCTGGTGGCTAGTTTTTTTTAGTGCAGTTTAATTTTCACAAGGCATGTTTTGGCCCTTCTATGTTTAAAATCCCTAATGGGATCGTAATATGCTTGTGAACAAACTCAATATGTGGAGGAACTCAATTTGTGCGTGCATTAGCAAGTGCCTCAATATTAATAATAATAATATACTTTATTCATTAAGTTTCATTAGCGATTGTAGATTGTTTATATGCTATTATGTACAAAAGCACAAATATTGTTTTTTTTTTTTTTTTGTGTGAGCTCATTTTGATTTGATGATTTTTTTTAATGACCTTTTTTTGTATCATCAATCTCCCCACAATATCGTCATAATTATCGTATTGTGACCTTCAAATCGTGATATCGTATCGTGATGTTTGGATATCGTTACATCCTGAAAAAATGAGCTCATACTAAAAAATATTGCGCTTTTGTATGTGACAGCTGCGCATATAAACAACCTCCAATCTCCAAAAACAATTCATATTGAGGCACTTACTTGCTAATGCAAGCACACATCGAGTTCCTCCACAAATGGAGTTTGTTTATGTTAACGTTGTTTACGTTCATCTTCATCTGACCATTAGTGTGGATTTTAAACTTAGAGGGCCAAAACATGCCTTGTAAAAATTAAACTGCACTAAAACACTAGCCACCAAAGCTAGAACTGCACAAATGGAGATCAACCTGACTTTTTTTGAACAGATGTGCTGCTTTTAATATCGTGACATAACAACGACGATATTGTTTTAATATTGCGATATCACGATATTGTCGTTATTGTTACATTCCTACTAGATGGAAGATTTGCTGTTCACTTATAAGACATTGGGAAGGAAAATAAAATGAGATTTCCTTCATTTATTTTACAATTTTTGTGACCTTTTTGCTTGGTGGTGCGACGCAAGAATTGTTCTCATGTAAAATATGTGCCAAGCTCAATAATTACACACACTTCAGCTTTAATCCTTCTCCAATGTTTGCATTTTATTAATTTTTTTTCCTGTCACCATTACTGTCACTCACAACCAATCACAGCGGCTCTCTGTTGTCCCGCCTCCAAAGAATTCCCGTCTCCTGTCAATCCAAAATTCAGAAAGCCAACCCGAGGACTCGATGCGGAGCGGCGCGATGCGCCGGCGCCTCTTGATGGCGCTCAGCTGTTACATGCGCGCGCGCGAGACAATAAAAACGTTCATTTGGCCCGAAATCATTTGTGACGTGGCGGCGCGGGTCTCGGGGGCCGTAATGAAGCGTGCGCCATCTCGCCGCCTCCTAATTGGACGAGTCGGACGAGTCCATTACGCGGCTAACAGACAGCGGACGATCCTTTCTGGTCAGTTGAGGCTCACTTAGCCGCCGCCGCCGCCGCCGCCGCCGCCGCCGCCGCTGCTGCGGGACAAATTGGCGGCGCCTCATCAGCAGCACGAGCCCGCCTACTAGTTTGTGCCTTTTCCTTTTGGAAACTACGTCAATAATTTGGCAACACATTCAGGAGTGTTCAAGGTGTTTTTGTTGCAGAGTTTTTCATTTGTGATTCTCAAGCCGAATCACTTGACCACAAGTAGCGGATTGGCAGAGAGCGAACAATTCTTCCGCAAAGACAACTTACTCACTGTGTATTCACAACAACCATGTAGCTTTGCTGTGCCAGTAAAAAAAAAAAAAAAAAAAAATGATCACGACCCCCCCTCAGGTACCATTCAACCAGTTTGAAGTCCATGTTTCATCAGAGGCGTTATGAAACTATTTGATTAAGGTTGAAAAGTTCCTTAGTGCTACTTTAAGAAACTGATATTGGAGCACAACCAGTAACATGTATCATGTATATATATGTAGTATTTATAGTATTTATAATATTTTTCTAAATTATTAATATTATTTTAATCATGTTAATTAATGAGGAAGGCATTTAAAAAACATGATTAAATGTATATTATTTAGAGAAAAAAATAGTTTTGCACAAAAATAGCTCTTTGTATCTAAATACTGGTAATTGTTCTTTTTTTTGTTTGATTGAAAAACATACATGAATAAAAAAAGCCTCCTCGATTTTTAAAAACATGATAATTAGAAGTGACCTTCAACTTCATTGGATATTTAAAAAAACAAAACAAAAAAAACATGCCTTTTTCTATGACTTCACCTATAAAATTGTTGGCTTCAAAATAACCCAAATGATTAATTTTGAAGACAGCAATTTTCCAGGTGTACCAATTTATTATTGTCAACTTATTCCGGTAAATGAATATAATGTTACTTTCTACATAACATGTACCAATAAGTGTTTTTTTTTGTTTTTTTGTTCACACGAACAATTTGTACACGCACGAGCGCAGAGATTAGCTGCAGTCCTGCAAGACCGATTCACGCAGGAAACATTCCACCTTTTTTCAACCCGGCTTGCACGAGCACGCCGTGCAAGCATGTTCGCGCGCGCGTGTGCGTTTACGTGCTCCTTCGGAAGTGACGGGCTGACATGAGACAAGCCCGCGTTGCCGAACAGCATTCACGCCAAAAGGGGTGTACTCACACTCGGAGTGTGTGTGTACTAATACAACACATGCACACACTTTCCAATCACATATTCGTCGCCCCCATTTGATTCTCCCACTTGTCCCCCCCTTCCTGCCCCCCCGAGCACACTGTGTGTCAATAATGCTACCAGCTGTTCCTCCATCACTGTGTGCATGCGTGCGTGCGTGCCAGTGAAGAAGAAGAGGGCGTGGTTTCGTTTTATATATGATATACAATACATGTGGCAGACGTAAAGGGATTGACGCGAAAGGTAATTATGGAGTCTGAGCTCACATGTCGACGAGGTGACTGACGCGCACGCGGCCACAAATAACGCAAGATACGCACGCGCACGCATTTTTAATACATCCAAACAATATGCGCATGAATGCGTTCACTTGGTTACGTGTGTGCTATTCAGAATGATTATTTAAAAAAATAAATAAATAAATAAAAATTTAATACATAGAAGAAGAAATCATAACAAATAATATAAATATACATTTATATAAAAAAATGCATTTCTAAAATAGTATTATTATATAATTGATATACAAATATGATTGAACAAATAAATTGTAAGCTTAAAAAGTGAAACCAATATTAATTTATATGGATGAAGGGTGCAAAAATAACTGGAAATTTAAATGCAATACAAAGATTTTTATAATTAATTTAATTCCGTCTGTTTTCATACAGTTTTTTTGTTTGTCAATTTTTGTTCTCAACATTAGTTGGAATACTCCTAAAAACAAAAAACAAAAAAAAAACAAAAAAACAGAAAATAATTGTATTAAATCACAAGATAATTAATGTAAAACATTTTAAATAAATATGTCAAGTAAAACTTTGGTTTTATTATATTTAATAAATAATCTCAACACACCGTAACATTGCAACTTTTTACAAAAACCATCATTTGAATATTTGTAATGACAAAATTACTTGATTAAAAATGCAACTATTAGTTTTTATTTACTTGAAGTGTATTTTAAAATATTTTTTTTAAAACTTGTTTGTTTACTTTTTAATCTTCTAAAATAATGCTAATAATACACCACCATATTTTTCATCCAATACTGACTTTTTGTCTTGATCAAATCGTAAGCAATTATTATGACCTGTTGCCAGGTTTCTAAATCGCAAAAATTAAATCTAAACAATATGACAACACACAAGTGGACTGAGCTGTCAATCATTTCAGATTGACAGACAGCTACATTTTATTTATTTTTTTATTTTTTTGACAATTCAAAAAAATGTTTAAATCTCTTTGTCGGAAACGTTTGTAATTTATTTATTTTTTTCATCTTCACTGACAAACTTGCTGGAAACCTTCAAGTGCTGACTGGAGGTTAATGGGAGGCCATGTTGTGCCAGTAAACATTTAACATGAATGACTTCATTCTTCTTTTCTGTGTGTGTGCGTGCACTTCCTGCTTCAGATTACATTCACTGATTAAAAGAGAATAATAAAAAAAAAAAAAAGTGCCACATTTTAGCAGCTTTGCGCGGCACATGTTTGGGATTTATGCTTGATAAATGCTTTCAATTATTTCTTACGTGTCAAAATCATTTCCAGCAGCGCTTGTGTGTTTTTTTTTTGTTTTTTTTTAACTCTCTCTTTCCGCTTGTACTTTTTTTTTTTTAAACATCACAGGCCACACATTCACATACATATTTGAATAATAACAAAAGATGAGCGCACATGTGCGTTAAAGTCTCAGACCACCCTGAGAGTTGTTGTTGTAGAAATGTTATCATGACCGCACGGAATTTACTTCACAATCTCCGGAAAAATAAACCGCCTCCTAACAATTTACATGCCGCCGACTTTTATAGATGTTGAGGACAATTATGGCATTATGGAAATCTAAATTACGTGATAAAGTGTCATCAATCCTAGCGAAATGTCTGTTATGATTTTCCCGATCACGATTGCAGCATGCTACGCGGCTACATGAAACGTGTTTATGCTACTCAATAAAACGTGCATTTCAAAGTCATGCAACGTTTTGTCAAATTGTGTAAAAAGACTTCAAATCGACTGCAAGGCATTTTTTTGTTGTTGTTGTTGTAATTACACAATGCAAGTTGTCATGAACAACTCAAGGCAATAAAATCTGCCCAGCCACACAACATTGGCACAACACATCCTGTCCAAAGTCAGACCTTCAAAATAAAAGCACAATTTCTTTAGCGCCATGGTGGCTTCTATAGCAGTTACACTCACTTTCTGCTGTTTTATTATTGAAACCATATTTGGGTTATTATAGTGCATGCTCTTATTTTGAAGGTCTGACTTTTGACAGGATCTGGTACTTGCAAAGGATGTGGATACCAGCCACCAATACTTAAAAGGATACTTGACTCATTGAGCCATTTTCAGCAGTAAAAAGTTAATATTTTGTCTATAATTAATACGGTAACATCATTGTTTTTCATGTACAATTAATACCTTTTAAAAAGTAATTTTTCGTCTTGCTGTCGACTGATGATGACATCACCTGTTAACACCAATCATGGCTCAGTTTGCTGACCAACCCCAGAAAACAGGTGAGCCATGATTGTCCGTTACCTACTTCCTCAGCACGGGTGATGTCATCATCAGTCGACAGCAAAGAGAAAATTCACTTTTTAAAGGTACTAATTGTACGTGAAAAATAATGAAGTTATCAAATTAATTCTGGACGAAATATGAACTTTTCCCTGTTGAAAATTGTTCAATGAGTCAAGTATCCTTTTAAGGGCAAAAAAAAAATGACATCGTTGCCTGTAGTTGACACATCGCCGAGCTAGCATGTACCATAAAAAACGGTTTTGTTCATGAGGGTGCATACCTAATGAAATTTTAAATGAAAATGATGTAAACATGAGGATAAACCTTTCGATATAAATATGATGATGTAATCACGATGATCTAATGTCTGGCTAAGATCGAGTTAGTACTCTCCATGCTAACCAAACTTGCTAGCAGCTCTCCTGAGAATCCGCGACAACGTGTCAGTCACGATTAAGCGAGGTCAACTTTCCAACGTCGAGTATTCTTTACTCCTTCATCCCTGCCATTATCATCATCATCATCATCATCATCATCAATATCATCATCATCACCCCCCCGCTATCTTCTGTCGTTGGCATTGATGCGGGGCGAAGAGGACAGATCAAATATT
Source organism: Festucalex cinctus (assembly GCF_051991245.1). Taxonomy (NCBI): domain Eukaryota; kingdom Metazoa; phylum Chordata; class Actinopteri; order Syngnathiformes; family Syngnathidae; genus Festucalex; species Festucalex cinctus. The sequence continues at coordinate 30,701,911 of NC_135414.1, forward strand.
TCTCAATATTTCTCCTCCAGCGCGCGAGGCTTTCCGCTGGGGCCGGCTGACGCCATGATTGGGTCTGACGGACGGACGGAGGGGGGGGCGTCGCTTTTTGAAGTGGCTTTGATAAGCCGATCAGCGGGGCCAACGCGGCGCAACTTTAAGGAGAGACGCCACCGACAAAAAGCATCCGCACGCCAAGTCAGGACTGGCGGCGGACTTTGTTTGAAGTTGACACAAACGCCCCCACTTTCCCCCTTCTCTTCATGCCACAGCAACAAACCCCCCACAAGCACTTTTCACCCGCTTCCGTGTCCTTAAACGCCTCACCAACGTCTTCCTCCAACTTCCCAGAGCAAGTGTCACTTCTACTTCCTGTTTCCTGCTTCCATCCCCCGCAGTGTGTAAGCCGTTTCCTATTATGTGTTAGCATTAAGCTAGCGGAAGCTACGTGCCTGCTTCAAATACACAACATGGAATTCACACCTTGCTGTTTGGTTATTTACATAAACATAGACATAAAATACATACATATAATAAACATCAAACTTGGAGTGTGCGTTTTTTTTTTAAATAAACTTTTCTTGCGCTACGTGGAAAACTGCTGTCTGTTGTGAAATGAGTCGAGTCATATTTTAAAAAGAGGATTTACAATTTTATTGTTGTGATATTGCACATTTTGTTCTGGAAATGACACCTTTATCGTCGGGAAAAAAATAGGTCTATATTTTTGATAAAATGTGCCCTTGACTCTGTGTCTCAAAAAAGGGACTTTATTGCTGTAATAATATGCCTTTTTTTTGTTTTATTTTTTTAAAGAAAGATAAAAGACTACTTGTACAGCAATGTCAGATTTATTTGATGATACTTCACAAAGGTAGGGAGAGTCAATTGAGTATTAGGCTTAAGTACAGGAGGCATCCACTTTTTTTTTTTGACACATTTTTACAGATCATGTTCTGGATACTTAAGCTAGAGATAGCAGACGTCTCGGGAGGCCAGTTTAAGAGGCACACACAATTCAAGACATTGGCTGTTAACCTTGTTGAAGGCAATGAACCCCATTCACATATGCACATTCACCAAATTCACACATTCACCACATTCACAATTGACCCTTCTTTATTCAAAAAGAAACTATGACTTTTTTTTTGCCCCCAAATTCAAGACATAGCTAAAAGGTTTACTATCAAACAAAATGAACATGGAGAGAAGTCTTTTCATCAAATGTGGCTATCTTCAGCTTGAATTCAGAAAGTGTTGTGTTTTTGTATTCCACTGTGTTCTTGTGCTAGACTAGAATTGCCTTGCAAATCATGCAGTTCAACTCAATATTTTATAGAGCACTTTAAAACAACCAGTGCTGTTTTCTTAAGATGGAACCCAGGGGTAGCGGAAACAATGAAAACAGCTGAGGCCCCAGATTTGAACCCTGCGGAACACCATAGGTTCTCTTATACATGTGAATTCATATTGCACATGACCATTTTCTTTTCTCCGCTGAACCCCTGAGACGAACTCACCGAACCCCCTGGGGGTTGCATCGAACCCAAGTTAACTCATTGACTGGCAGCCATTTTCACAGAAGCGATCCCGTTCGCTCCCGGCTGTTTTACTGGATTTTGACTGATTTGGCAAGGCCCACAGAATATTGTGTTCTATTGCTATAAAAACATGGAAACTACACAAAGAAAGATTAAAGTCTCTTCTTTCGCAGGAAAAAAAAAAAAAAAGTACATTTCTATCCGTTTCCGTTTTGCAGCAAATAGCATTAGACTATAGCTAAGTTTCATCATTATTCACAAATCTATGTAGAATTGTGAGTATTTGAGCTTTTTTTTTTCAACATGGCTCTGGTTGATCTCCTTTGCTCTGGTAATAACTACCATTTCTGCAACCGTTCTTTGCAGTTGAGAGGCTACATCAAAGCCTTCTGTGTGCGCTAGCATAAAAAAACACACAAAAAAACGTATAAATATGTCTATGGGACACTTAAAACATTTAAAATATAACGTGTTTATACGTTTTTGGGAGCAAATGAGTTAAGAACCACCGATTTAAGATTTTTTTATTTGATTGATTTTTTAAAAATGTATTTATTTGTTTTTAATAAATAAACATGTACGCCGTTTCTTGGTTTCTTGCCCTTTGTTGCGATGTAAAGGGCATTATAAATAAAATGCATTATTATTCTCATTATTAAGATGACAAGGCTGAGAAATAATCTAAAAAAACAAAACAAGCGTGTGACACGGACGTCTCCGTCAAATGATATCGTCGGTGGACAGATGGCTTTTTTTTTTTTGTCGCTTAGCCCAGTTAACCCGATCAGCGCGCAAGTGTCTCTCACACAAACGCTTTTGCCTATAGTGGGCCCCGGAATTACGCCGTATCGCTTTACACGCACATATCGCGCGTGGCACATTACGGGGGAGCCCCAGCTGGCGGCGGCGTGCTCTTAAGAGCCCCCTGATCCAGTTACGCCGCCTCTTTTACCGCAAACTTATTAAATGCGGGAAAGCACATTATTTCTTTTTTTTTTTTTCCTAGAGTGTACGTGTAATTATTGCCACACACCTGTGACTCCCCGCCAACCACGGCAGCCGTGATGAGGAGGGATGATGGGTGCGTGGGGAAGGTGGTGGGGGGGCATGATGATGATGATGATGATGAGTGGGGAGGGAGGGGGTGGGGGGGGGCTGTCTTCGGGAGCAGCAGGAGTCCTCGTTTCGGGAACGAGGGAGGAAAACAAGAGCGCTTGTTAATCAGACGCTTTCTGTCAGCGCCGACCTCATCATTCACGCCCACGTGATGACATCACACGCTAAGCCATTACCACCATTCATGCCATCATAAAGACCCGACAAAAAAAAAAAACATGTCACTGGCTGGAGATTCAACCTTTTTTTACAGATTTCTATGACCCAGACGAGCAAACAAGCTACACAGACAGAAAGAAAAGCTAAATTGGCAATAATGATATGCATTTAATTTTTTACTGCAATTGCGACTGGTCAATCACTGTGGGCCGGCGGTCTCTGGGATGGCATTCCTCCCTCCCTGTGGTGGTTGGCCGTCATCCCACACAGTGTGGATCAACTCCACCTAGGTGCCTTTCCTTACAGGGTTCTTCTGTGCGCTCCCATGTTGTGGTTTGCGTGTGTGTCTGCGGGTACGATCATGGGGATGGGGGGGATTGTCTTCCTCTTTTTATTGTGTTATGGATATTTTAATTGTGCAAAACTTTGTGTTGCATTTGAATGTATGAAAGGTGCTACGTAAATAAGTTTGATTGACTGATTACCGTAAATTAACTCTTTGACCGCCAAAAACATTGAATCACGATTAACAAAATCACGATGTATGCCACCATAAATGTTAAATGACGTCAACTAATTTTCGTTGTTTTTTTTTTGTAAATCAATGGGCAGTGCAACATCTAAGTGCAGCGCTGCCTGGTCAATGGGTTGTAGAATCAAAAACACTCACTATGGCCACCAGATGGCAGCATTGTATGTCTTCAATAGGCTGCCAAATTACAACGAAACATGACGAAATCTGATGAAATAGAATGTTTTCAAGGATGACATGAATGATAACGTTTTGATAACGTGTGGCAGTAAAAGAGTTAAAAAAAAACACTAGTATAAATGAGAGGTCAAAATGAGACATTTCTATTTTTAATCAAGACTTGTTGAGACAATTCCCTTGCATATTTTTCGTGTCAATTGCGTGCTGAAAACGTTTCGTGAGTTTTTCAGTGTGGAGCCTCACACAAACCGTGTCGTCATTGTTTACCTTACAAAGCGTCTTAAAGTTTGCGTAGTAAGATGAGATCGCCGCTAGCTCGCTTATCAGGACAGATCGCCGGGCCCAAACATTCTGAGTCAGCGTACGCATCCGCGAGGACGGCGAGCAGAGGCGAGGAGGAGACCGCATTTGGCATCATGTGCGACATTTAGCGGATGTGCCGACACGCTGCTCAAGGACACGTGGAGAGGTGGTGGGAAGAGATGAATCAAACGCACGGCTCATCTGTTTGACACATACGCTGATTTTTTTTTTTTTTTTTTTTAAATATTTAAGAAGTCAATCCTGTGTAGGAACCCGAAACCTCGGAAGTGGTTGTAATTTCTAAAGTTCTCAAGTGAAGTCCATCCACGTTAGCTCTTGTTATCAACCTGTAATCTGCAATAACCAAATTAACTAATTTGCACCAAAAAAACGTATAAACACGTTCTATTTTAAATGTTTTAAGTGTCCCAAAGACGTGTTTATACGTTTTTTTTTAATTATTATTATTTTTTATACTACAGCATACAGAAGGCTTTGATGCAGCCACTCAACTGAACAAACGGTTGAAGAAATGGTAGTTATTACACAAACGGCCAGCAGGTGGCAGCAGAGCAAAGGAGATCAACCAGGGCCATGTAGAAAAAAGAGCTCTATTAATCTGAATTCGAACTAGATTTGTGAATAATGATGAAACTTAGCTATATTCTAATGTTAATTGCTACAAAATGGAAACAAATAGAAATATACTTTTTTTCCTGATGAAAGAAGAGACTTTCATCTTTTATTTTGGTAAGTTTCATGTTTTTATAGCAATGGAACACAATATTTTGTTGGCCTTGCAAAATCGGTCAAAATCCATTAAAAACAGGGACACTTGAAACATTTAAAAAACAAAAAAACAAAAACGTATTTACACGTTATTGGGAGCAAATGAGCTAAAGAGTTGCTTCACAATTTCATGGTGGCGTTTTGCGAAGGGTTGCAGATTTTGCAAATCATTGTGTGACAGTATTGCAATATTGATTACTGTAGAGCTTCAGCTCTCTACATATTTGTATAGCGTAGCTATTGTTGATGAATATTCCACAACAGTGGACATTTTAATCAATCAAGGACTTATGCATCGTTGCACATTTGTCATTATATCATAATTACTGCACCGCTGGTCACTTTAAATTGTGCGACGATTCTCCACATCATTTGCACGGCTGTCATTGTAGTGTCATTATGGCACTACTGCTCACTTATTTTCACACTTCAGTGTGACGATTATTGTGGGAATGCTGAAGCATTCATTTTCCCCATTCATTTGCAATGGGACATACATTGAACATTTTCTAAGTGTCACTGTCCACGCCCACTTCCATACTTATCATCATTACCAGGTGTCGTACACTGCTCGTTGGCACAGTTGGTAAAGTGCATTGTCCAGTAAACCAGGAGGTCATAATTTCACAATTTCTCTCTCAATTTACTTCATGAGCATTCCACATGCATTCAAATCTTAGCATTCAGCTTTCAGCATTCCTGCGCAATTTCTCCAGAAATTGCATTTAGTCTAGTTGTTTCTTAATTCAGTACAAGTGTATGTCACATTTCCAGAAACAAATTCCTTGTGTGTTTTGACACAACTGGCCAATCAAGATGATTCTGAAAAAAATGATCAAGTTGCTGACATTTTTTTGGCCTTCGTGTGTGTGTGATTAAAATATTGATATTGACACATCTAACAGTCGTTTTGTAAATCACAGTAAACCTTGTACTGGGGTTTCCAAATTGCCCTTGAATGTGTCACTTTGCTTATGTGAAATGTCCAATAGGACTCAATGCAATCTTCCCTCAGGTGGATCCTTCTAAAAAAGGGGAAAAAAAAAAAGAAAAAAAGAGAGGCAGCGATGCGAGCGAGCGAGCGATAGCGCTGCCTTATTTTTGCCTGTGATGTTTTAATAGAAAGCAGATGGCTTCCGACGCGTTGCCGCACGCCGCCCGTGATCTTTAATATTTTAGAGTGGTCTTTGCTGTAAATATGGCAGCAGCTGTTTCCCCCGCATGCTGTAAATTTACAGCTTTTTTTTATTTTTTTTTTATTTTTCTTTGACTCTGCATGAGTGGCAGCGATTGGATTTGGTGTAAATTACAAAAAGGAATATGGGGAAGTGATGGGGAAGTGAGGGGTGGGGGGGCAGGATGGGCGTGTGTGTTTGTGTGTGCACGTGTGACTTCCCGCCACTCGCCCGCCCGCCCGCCCGCCGACTGTTCTCTTATTTTGGCGCGGCGTTGCGTGGAGGTGATATTCAAATGTAAAGTGATATTAAAGTAACGAGCTGACGGAGGCGCAGGAGATAAATGCAATTATTTGCGCGCGCGCCGAGGCCGCAGGTTTGCCTTTTAATGTCAGCTTGCCTGCCAGACGAAGGTGATTGGCATCGGTTTGCGTTTTGGCATTTAAAAAGGCGCCGCGCTCAAATATATTTGAAATGCAAATACAGCTGCCGGACGGAGCGAGAGCAAATTATTTATTCAGCTGTTTGTTTCATTAGGGTGCAAAAAAGGCCCCCTTGAAAGCGCTTCCTTTCTTTGTTATTATTCTTAGGCCAAACGAATCAACATTTTGACGGCTTGCCCGCGACTCAAAAAATATCCACATAGTGCAGGTGTGTTCATTTGGCACCGTCGAGCCACGCCAAATGTTTGGAAAATATTAAGCCCCCCCAAAGACAAAGTCACTTAGGAAAACGAAATGAACAACAGTAAGTCAGCCATTTTGTTTCGAGGCAGACATTTTAGATTTTATTTAGGCCACTTCCATGGTTCTGTCAAATGTTTTGAAAATTCAGCCCACAAAGATAAAGTTGCGTAGGAAAATGAAATTTGGTAGGCATGTCTACCACGGGAAGACCCACAAAAAAGTGTCAATGAACGATGCCCGAAAAGACACAGTAAGTCTGCCATTTTGGTTCGAAGCGGACATTTTAGATTTATTTGGGCCTGTAGGCAGTATTGTGACCCGTTCTGGGCTTTTTGGTGGTTCTGACCAAGTCATTTCAAAATAAGACACTGCCTCTACGGGCTACGGGGTCTGTCAAATGTTTTGGAAATTCATCCCACAAAGACAAAGTCGCTCATGAAAATGAAATATTGTGTTCTATTGCTATAAAAGCATGGAACCTATCAAAAGAAAGATTAAAGTCTCTTCTTTCATCAGGAAAAAAAAGTATGTTTCTGTCTGTTTCCGTTTTGCAGCAATTAGCATAAGAAGAGAGCTAAGTTTCGTCAGTTTTCACAAATCTATTTAAAATTGTAAGAAATTGAGCTTTTTTTTTCTAGATGGCCCTGGTTGATCTCCTTTGCTCTGCTGCCACCTGCTGGCCGTTTGTGTAATAACTACCATTTCTGCAACCGTTCTTTGCTGTTGAGAGGCTGCATCAAAGCCTTCTGTATGTTCTAGCATAAAAAACAAAAAAACAACAACATATAAATACGTCTTTGGGACACTTAGACCATTAAAAAAAACATTTATACATTATTGGGAGCAAATGAGTTATCAAGAGGAGACCCACAAAAAAAAGTCTGATAATGTCACATTAATTTCCTGGTTCCCTTCAAATTCGTCTAAGACATTTTGTCCGATTGCTACCAAGGGACAGGCGCCCCCTACTGGCAAATATGTAGATGCAATAACGCCACTTCTGACGCCTCCTTCAATCTCCGCGCACTCGTACGGGAATTCTCCATTTGGCACACCTCCCAAACTCCGTGTGTCCCACGGGCATGGGGTTGCGCTTGAAGCTTTAATTTATTCATCTGTTTGTCTCATTTTCATTTGGATTACAGCAAGGCGTGAAACATGACAAAAAAAAAACTCCGCTTTGTGCCTTTATTCTCCGTCTCGGGCTCATTATGTGTGCCGTCTTTCATGTTAAGTCAACACGGCTGAAATCCGTCCCGTCCACTCTCAGCTGAGCACATATAGACACACGACATTGGATTTCCATATTCACGTTGTTACGATTCTTATTAAACTCAGTCACGTGTTCTCTTCTTTAAACAAACACGCAAGTGTCAATATTTGTTTACCCCGTGTAAACATTCGCCCGGATCGAGTAAAAAGATCCCGTAAGTGAAGACGACGTTCGGGAGGACAAAAAAAAAAGCCGACGAGCGGCATCAGCTCACATTTTTTAGCACTTCCATAATCTGCTTGTTTCCCACCTCGCCGACTTGTGTTCCATTTCCAGCTCCTTGAAGACGAGAAAACATGGATGGAAAATATGATTTTCTCTCCCTCGCCTTCCCCCCCCGCTCGCTCCATCTCTCTTACGCTACAGTTATTTAAACGTCAATAGCCATTCATCTTCTTTAGAAGGCACTCTTTCTCATATTGATATTTGGATATGATCATTACTCTGCACACGCTAAAGCACACTTTGTAAAAGAGGAAAAAAAAAAAAAAAAGCGGCCACGTCCGATACTGCAACCTCGGCATTCCAACCCAATAACTTTTTTTTTTTTTTTTTTGTGCTGCAAGAGGATCTATAAAGTCAGATATTTCATTTTTTAAATGCAAAAAAACAAGCACACTCGGCTACAAATAACTGCAAGGTGTTAAAAACAAGTCAGTTATTCTCTAATTCAACATCAAAAAGTGTCCAACTGGTTGTCCATCCATCTGTCCGTCCATTAATCTATCTACAGTATCTGTCTACCGTCCCTCTATCGATCCATCATCCACCCGTCTGTTTTTTTTTTTTTAATCTCTCAGTCCATCTGAGAATCCTACCATCTATTTGTCTGTCTGTCTATCCATCCAGGCACAGATTCATGTACTCTCATTCCTATCAGAGAATTATAAATACCAAGAAATCATGCAGAATTGCAGATTAAAATAATTTTAAAAAAATGGTAACGCTGTAAAAATAATTGCTAGGTTGTGGTAAAATGTAAAAAATAATGCCCATTTTGATTCGTATGAGATGTAAACTCATTTGCTCCCAAAAACGTATAAAACCGTTTTATTTAAAATATTGCCATGGTCCCAAAAACGTGATTTTTTTTATGCTAGAGCATACAGAAGGTTTTGATGCAGCCTATGACCTGAAGAAGTGTCTTAAAGCAATGGTAGTTATTACAAAAACGGCAAAAACGGCGGCAGCAGAGTATAAGAGATCAATCAGGGGCCATGTTGCAGCAAGTTCTTTTCTCCATTGATTTAAACAAATTTGTGAATAATGATGAAACTTGGCTATATTTTAATGCTGATTGCTGCAAAACAGAAAGAGATACAAATATATTTTTTGTTCCTGCTGAAAGAAGAGACTTTAATATTTCTTTTGGTAGGTTCCATGTTTTTATAGCAGTAGAACACAATATTGTGTGGGCCTTGCAAAATTAGTCAAAATCCAGTAAAACGGCCGGAATACAAATACAAAACCTCTGACCCATTTGGCTGAAAGTAAAACCAAACTGAAAGTTTGACTTCCTGCTGCAGCACCTTTGTCAACTTTGGCAGTTTCACTCATAATGACGCAAAACAACTGAAAACAAGCCCTTCCCCTCCCTTCAAAAAAGAAGAAACGTGTTCATTTAGCAGCCTGCAAGCAAGTTCGGCTCGCTGCTGTTGAGTCTCCAGGTGAGCTGGCGGCACTTTGCAACAAACCTTCTGTCGAATAAACACGCCTCTTTCATTCCCCGGCGTACGTGCGCTTGTGCGCGCGCGCGCTGAGTGATGGGCCGACGCTTTCTAACCTGACGCGCCCTCGTTAGAAAATGGCCTCCCGCGGCGTGATGGCCTGGCGACTACCCGCCGAGGAAACGCCACCGCGCCGAGATGCTAACGACAATATCAAAGCACGGCGAGATGGCGCAAATCACGATAACATAATTAAGTGGAATTGTTTTTTTTCAAAAGCACATAACTGGCAAAACCATCAAGTGTTTGAAAAGCAATTTAATTACAGCGCAATCGTCATGGGTGTTTTTTTTTTGTTTTTTTTGGACCTTGTGGAGGCAAGCGGACGACGTGGAAGCAAAAATTACTGCTGTGGTGTCCGAGTATTTTGTTTGATCAAAAGTAATGGGACCAGCAAAAGTAATGGGACGATTTGAAAGTAGAAAAGCCAAGTAAAAAAAAGTAATGGGACACCTACCAGGAAGATGAGAATGCACTGGTGTCCAATTACTCTTATCCACCAAAAATAATTGGACTGCCAAAAGTAATGGGACATTAGCAGACTTTGGCAATATCAAAGTACTTTTCTCTTTAAAAAAATGGGACCACCAAAAGTAAGTGGACACTTTATAAGCAGAAAGAATGCTGCGGTGTTCAAGTACTTTTGTCGACCAACAGTGATAGGACCTCCAAAAGTAATGGGACACATTTTAAGAAAAGATGATATGGTGATATGGTGCCCAATGAGTCTACTTTTGTCCGTAAAAAAGCAATTGGACGATTTTTAAGCAAAAAGACGGCTTTGGTTACTCGTTTCTTTTGTCCACAAAAAGTATTAGAAAATAATCATTGTATGTAATATTTAACTCATTTGCTCCCAAAAACATATGATGTGAATATATTCTATTTTAAATGGATTAAGTGTCCCAAAGACATATTTATACGTTTGTTTGTACTACTAGAGCATACAGAAGGTTTTGATGCAGCCTCTCAACTGCAGAGAATGGGTGAAAAAAATTATAGTAATTACAACAACGGCCAGCAGGTGGCAGCAGAGTAAAATAGATTAACCAGGGCCATGATGAAAACAAGCTGTTTGTCCACAGTTCTTAGCAGATTTCTGAATTATGATGAAACTTAGCTACATTCTAATGCTAATTGCTGCAAAACGGAAACAGATAGAAATATACTTTTTTATTTCCTGATGAAAGAAGAGACTTTAATCTTTCTTTTGGTAGGTTCCATGTTTTTATAGCAATAGAACACAATATTCTGTGGGCCTTGCAAAATCAGTCAAAATTGAGTAAAACAGTCGGGAACGAAGGGCTTCAGTGAAAATGACTGGGAGTGAATGAGTTAATAATTGTGGTAGTGTCAAAGTGCTTTTGTTTGCCAAAAGTAACGGGATGAAAAATGAACATTCTTAGTAGAAAAAAAAATGCGACAGTTTCCCATTATTTTCATCTAACCAAAAGTAATGAGACATTTAGTAAGCAAACATAATGATAATGGCGCCCAAGTCCGTTTTTTGCACGAGCCTCGATTTGAACCCCCCACCCCCACCCCAACTCAAAACTGGATGTGCTCACCATTCCTTGTTTATTTATTTGATTTATTTAGACAAATGTTACGATTTGAACATGATGTGACCGTGTGATGCACTACGAGGAAATCTTGGACAAACAAGAGGAAGGCTAGAAGAGGGAGGGAGGGGTGAGTTTGGGGGAGGCAGGGAGAAAGGGAAGGGTGGGGGGTGCCGAGGAGGAGGAGGAGGAGAAGGAAGGAGGGGGGGGGGGGGGGGGTGCGAGAAATAAAGCATCTCCCCATCTGATGAGCAGCTTGTCCATAATACTCGTCGTGCATCTGCTGCCAAGTCTGCTGCCTGATACAGAAACAGCATGCACACGTTCCTGGACAACATTTGCTTCTTGTTCATGTGTTCACACGCACACATGCTCAAAAGTGACATTACATTACAGAGCTGGAAGTGAATAAAGACAGGGAGGGAACGAGAGAGCGAGAGGGGAGGGCGGAGAGGGGGAAAAAAAAAGAAAGGATGCGGCCAACAATTAGAGGACAGATGATGCGGCCATCTTGAGATCGTTTGTCATGTGTCGGTCCGTGTTGACCTTGCAACAAACGCCGCCCCGTGCGCTGATATCATCTTTTATGATGAAGGAGGAGGAGGACAGGGAAGAGGAGGAGAGTGTTCTTGTTGTTGTTTGTTTGTTTTTTACAACATGAATGTGAATGGCATCACAGAATTGCGTGAATGATCCATGTCGAGTCCGCCGGAGCGGAACCGTGTCACGTCTGCGCGCTTGACGCCGGCGGATGAACGAGTGAACTGACAACAAGAGAAGCAGCGACGTGATCAGAAGGATTGAGTGGCGAAAGATGGCGGATGAGACGAGGCCAAAGACGGTGATGGAAGATGGACAGATGGAGAACAGAAAGTGATAGAGGACTGGAATATGACGACAGAGAGATGCATGATGGAGGGATGGGAAAAGAGGGGTGACAGAAGTGATGAAGGGAGGGAGTAATTAATGTGAAAGATGGAGTGATTAGGAAAGAAGTGAGGGAGCGCTGCTATAAGCAAGGTTGTGGAAGAGAGCGAAAGGAGAGAGAGAGAGAGATGGCGTGATGAACGAAGGATGGACGGATGATGGAAGGAAGGCTATTGACGTGACAGCGGAAGAAGTGAGACGGAAAACGAGGCAACAGAAGATGGAGGGACGAATGAAAACGGATTGGTGACGATAAAGTGGCGAAAATGACAGATGGAGTGGCGACGGGCGGACGGCGGCAACAATGGAGTGATGGATGGTGAAGTGATAGAAGGTGAAGTGGCTCAAGATGGAGTGATGTCTGATGCAGTGAAAGAAGAATGAGTGACGGATCAGGGCCTGACAAGACGGACAGATGCAGCGACGGACGGCGAAGAGAGAGGATGGAGGGATGGAGCGATGACGGGTGGGAAGAAAATTAGTCATACAAGCGTCGAAGCAAGTGAGTGACAAAGTGGTAGAAATAGAAATTAAGTGATGGAGTGATGTGATGAAGTGATAGAAAATAGTGAGAAGTAGTGAAGGATGGAGAAAATGGAGTGATGAAAGATGGCATCCGATGAAGTGATGGAAGATGCGATGAAGTGATAGAAGATGTCAAGATGTGGTGAAGAGTTGGAAGAGTGGGAGATGACAAGATGGAGTGATTGGATAAAGTGAAAATAGTGCAAAGTAGTGACAGATGTAAGATGGCAGCCGATGAAGCAATAAGAGATGGCGAGACGTAGCGATTGTGAAAGGAGAGACAAAGTGACGGCGCGATGGTCATAAAGCGACATAAGCAATGGAGTAATGGATGGAGTGATGAAAGATGATAGCTGATGAAGTGATAGAGAATGGGAATGGATGGTGTGCCTGATGGAGTGATAGAAGACGGAGAGATATGGATGGTACAAAATGGAGTGATGAGTTGATGAACTGATAGATGGTGATGAATGGTGTGATGTGTCAGGGAGCAGGTTAGCACAGTTAGCTTGTTTGTTAGCATTAGCCACCCCCAACGAACTTGAGTGATAGAAGACGGAGAGATATGGATGGTACAAAATGGAGCGACGAGAGCCGATGAACTGATAGATGGTGATGAATGGTGTGATGTGTGATGGAGGCGGAGCAGGCTAGCTTAGTTAGCTTGTTTGTTAGCATTAGCCACCCCCAACAAACTTGAATGATAGAAGATGGAGAGATATGGATGGTCCAAAATGGAGTGATGAGAGCTGATGAAGGTGTGATGTGTCATGGAGCAGGTTAGCACAGTTAGCTTGTTTGTTAGCCAACCCCACCTCACCCCCAACAAACCCGAATTATGAGGAAAAAAAATAATAATTTGACGGGGAACCCTTCCTTTTTGGGAATGAGCGGCGGATGAGGTTTCACATTAAAGCAGATTTATCTTAAAGTATGCTGCTAATCCCCACGCTTTTAATCCTGACACCCTCCCCTCCTCTTTGCGACGCGGCGTAGTCGGAACCTCGCCGTCAATGCAGCTGGAACATCGCAGCCAACCCTCCCTCCTCTCACGGATGCGGCGCCATTCCAGCGCAGGGCCTCGTGAGGAAGATTCCGCTAAACGCGCCACGCTCCCATTTTACCAGAATTCCCGACCCACAGAGACGGGCATGTGTGTTGGTGGCGATACTTGGCGGCGGTTACGCGGGGGCGGAGCTTTTCCGGCCGAGACCTCGCAAGGAGACTTCCACTAATTGACGGAAATTAAGATTAGACGAGGATTCCCAAGTCCACAAGAGGGGTGTGACATTCTGGCGCTGCCTTCTTTGGGTCAAGGCGCCACCAGGAAACTTCTGCTGATGTGAAATAGTGTTCATTTTATCCGCCATTTTAAAATTTTGTCTCAGTTTTACTCCAATTTCAGTCACGCTTGTTAGTTTTTAATCACAGTGAGTCAATCGCATCCCGTTTTTATTTAGTCCATTTTAATAAATTGAGCATTTTAGTCTTTATTTTAGTCCAATAAAACATCATTTTATTCATCTAGTTTTAGTCAACAAAATGCGGCATTGCACACGTTTGTTTTGACCAATCACGGCCATGGGTGAAAATTTCGTCTTCGTTCTTGCCGAAGGGGGGGGAGCACGAACATCTTACCAGCTAGAAACGCACGAAGCGCCTCTCGCTGTTCAACAAGGAAACGGTGAGTCATTCTGCGAGAACAGAATTAATTGCAGCGTCCATTCGTCCATGTTAGGTTTGTTTATTAGCACCGGCGTCGGCGCCGGCTTCCTGGTTTCGTCACAGTTGCATATCCCGCCCCCAAACACAACGTCGCTCTGTGATTGGTCCGAACGAACGGTGGAAATCAACGGGAGCGATGACAAGATGTATTCTCCTGAGTTTGTGAACTCACAAATTCATCTTGCGAGAGCAAGATTGATGGAATTTAGCCAATCAAAGAAACAAGCTGACTGACGGACGAGGAGGTGGCGGCAAATAAAACAAAATACGTCCTACCCGATGTTGCTTTTTCAATCAATGAAGGTTCCCCAGATGGCAACCAGTATTTTCTCAAGGAAGACTTCTTTTTTGTCTGACATCTCCCATCTCACAACGCTCCCGCATCGAGTCTTCTTTGGAGTCACCCACAAGTCTCTGCCCTGTTTTTGCGTTTGTGAAACCACGTGAGAACTCTGCCTGGAGAGGGGACTGGATTCTAAACGGGTGTTGGAGCAGAAACCTTTTTGGAGTGGTATGCTGTTATTGATATAATCGTAGCAGACCACACAAAAAATTTCCGTTCATTGCCTGTTTTTTTTATCTTCATGTGTGGGGTCGGTCACAGACTAAAAAATAAAAATAAAAAATCTTTTAAAATGGAAAAATCCTTATGTGTGTGCCGTTTTCATTTGACCAGAATTTCCAACCCCGCAAGATAAAGCATGTTTGATGGCGGCAACGGCGGCGGCACTGGAGCCGGAATCGCGCCGCCGTCCGCTGCAAGCTGCTCGGGCGAGGAAGCATATGGCCGTGCGACCACCGCGGCCCACTTCATGAATATTTGATTCGCAGTGAAAAAGGCGCACATTCATTCCAGAATCTCTTTTCCGACAGACACTGCGATGACAACGCTCAGGGAATCAAAGAGACAGTCGGAGCGGGGCTGGGAGAAAAAAAGTTGTTCCGGTGGGAACAAAGAGGTGCAGTGTTGTGCGGACGCTTACTGTACCTCTCATAATTCCCATGAAAGCATATCTCCCTTAAAACGGACGATTCATGTTACTGCGAACGCGCCGCGGAGGTCCTTCCCATCCGGGAAACTCTAATCCCGCCCGTAATGACCGGCAATCTGCTGGCCTTTTGTGCGCTTTCTAACGACAGCCACATTAATTTTTTTTTTTTTGCTAATGATGTAAAGCGTCACAATGCGAGCTTTTGTGCGCGGAGGTCGTCTGGTGCCCACTGAAAACGAGGTTATATGTGATTATTAATCTGATTAAAGTGGATTGCCGGGGCCTGCCTGCTGTTTAACGAGGCTGCAGGCTTAAAAAAAAAAAAAAAAAAAAAAAATTAAGTCAAAAGCAGCCATTGTTTTAGCCGCGTCCATTATGTCATTTTTTAAAGATGAGTTTTTCCGCCGTTGTCCTTCCTGCCGGACGCGCTCGGGGCCAGGTAACCTCGCTAATCCCGATTAAAAATGTCCCCAATTAAACTAAACATATGACAATCCATTTTAGTATTAGTTTGAAATTCCAAATGAATCTGTAAGAGTTAATCGCGTGTAATATGACGTTAACCTTTCTCACTGCTGTTCCACTTTAGTCCCATAGGTGGTGGTAGCGTGGTGTAGGTGGTCAAAACTCTCACAACAAAGTGACAGTGACACAAATAATGCTTACACCGTACAAGTTAATCATGATTAAATGCATCTCGACTGGACTTGGGTTCATTTTATGTCATCACGAATTATTTGAATGTGTGAACTCGCAGGAGCTGTATGTACGTTTGACATGGTATCAAAGACAGAAACCCCAAAGCATGTTGTCCAAAGCATGTTAAACAGTATAGTAGTGAAGAAGGCACGTCAGCGTTTGCATTTTCTTTAGACTGCTGAAAAAAAAAAAAAAAACGAGGTCTGTGAGAAACTTTTAGTGTGTTTTTAATCGGTCTACAATAGAGAGTGTCCTGACATACTGTATGATCGTGTGATACAATGGATGCTCGGCAGCTGATAAAAAATGTCTACAGTGAGTCATCAGTTCTGCACAGAAAATCATTGGCTGCTCCCTTCCTTCATTAGAAGAAATTGCAAATTGTTAGACTGGTCTCAAAAGCTGGAAAAATAGCAAAGGACTTTTCTCACCCTGCCAATGCACTTTTTCAGTTACTGCCTTCAGGGAGACGTTTTCGGTGCCTTAAAACCAGGACTAGTAGGTACAGAGACAGTACCCCCCCCCGAGTGTAGTAACTCTTTTAAACAGCCATAAGTAGTATTTTTAACTAATGGGTGCTCTTAGTATTTATTTCTTAAATTTGTGTTTGCGTATGGTTTTAATGGCGGTTTTAAAGATGAAGCACTTTACTGGAGAGGTGTTTTTAATTTCGTTGTATTTATCTATTTACAATGACAATAAAGGTATTCATTCATTCATTCATTCATTCATTCATTCATATGTTGTAACACATCTAATTATCTAAATGCGGCAAGCCGCACTGGCTGCGTGAACACACATTACGGACACGAGAACGTCCCCTTTTTGGTCCTGACCGATTATAAGAAACATTTTTGACTCGAGGGTGAAGTCGCTTCCAAACTTCTCAAACGACCTAAATCACAACTTAACGACAAGGTTTGAAATCGCATGGAATAAAATGGAAGAATCGAAATGGGGTACAATTGGCACAGTGCGGCTACCTTAAGAGAAAGCAGGCGGTTAAAAAAACAGTTGTTTGGATTGTGTCGCTGGGATTTGCGGCGCACTGGCGTTTACATTTTTTGTCAGTGCTAATGATATTATTAACGTCTTTGTGTGCATGCTCGCTATGCTTATTTTATTCCCTCCTGGTTTCCACAATCCTTCTCCCTCCCCGCCCCCTTCCCCACTTCCCAAACCTTCTGCTCTTCTCTGCAACTTTGTTTATTTGACTTATTTATTTGCACCTCGCCGGCGTCTGATGTCGGAATCAAACGTGCCGATTGAGCAAGTGGTCGGGATCACGCTCGGCGAAGTCGACTTATTTGTCCTTAATTGCCACAGAGCGCTTCAAAGAGCGCTTGTGTGTGTATACCTGCGCATGTTTTTCTGTTTATATCGGCGTCGCCGCACGCCGCCATTGATGTGGAATAACACGGGAAATAAAAGTTGACATAGTTTCTTCGTTTTCACCCCCCCACCTCCTGTTCCCTCTGCTGTGCGCTGTGTAGTTTTTTATA
This sequence comes from Festucalex cinctus, assembly GCF_051991245.1. Taxonomy (NCBI): domain Eukaryota; kingdom Metazoa; phylum Chordata; class Actinopteri; order Syngnathiformes; family Syngnathidae; genus Festucalex; species Festucalex cinctus. Next base: position 30,719,312 of record NC_135414.1, read on the forward strand.
TATCTGCGCTTTTTTTTTTTTTTTTTTCCTTGAAGTGGCGTCGTCGGCGTCTCATTACGCGTAAGTGTCGTTATTACGCCCGACGCTCGGCGGCTGCCTCGCGAGCGTCGCTCCCCGCGAGCCGAGCCGAGCTTTATGAGTACAACTCCTCGGGGGCGCCTTCCCCCTCACATCTCGGGGGGGGGCGCCTGGGGACGGGTGGGGGGGGGGAAGGTGGCATCCTTAAGAGGATGGCGTCAAAGTGAACAAAGTCTCCGGGAGTCGGCGAAGAAACGAAACAAACAGCAAACTAACGAGACGGCAAGCAGAGATCATGTCAGATATATCGGGTTGGAAGGCCAATTTATGAGCCGTTTCTTCAGGTTCGCCGGCATCCCAAGCCTTCCGCCGCGTTATTGTGCGCGCGTGGGAACGTATACATAAAAGATGTGCACGTACACAATCTGATCTTCAGCTCTCGGGAAGCTCCCACGCTATCTCTCCCCCCTTGTGGAATAATGAATAGAATAATTGTCACGGAACTTTGCTGTCCTCGCCGAAGTAACTGGATCCGGGATTTCCAGGTAACGCCGTGCGGTCGGTGTCACTTGCAGAGCTTTTGAAAATGGGCCTTGGCGACTGTGAGATGACAGCCAGCAACAGGTAGGCCGGAATCGGTGCAGGGAATCTCCGGTGCGACTGCACGGTTTTATGCTGATGTCAGGCCAGGCGGCGGATCACATCGCAGCCTCCAGACGGCTTAATCACCTCCCTCCCTTTTTTTTTTTTTTTTCAACCCGCCAGGCAAAAAAGCGTGTGGGAAGTTCCCAACTGGGAACGGAGGGTCCGCAGATCTGACTGGCGCTCCGGATCTGCTCCACTCGGATGCCGGTCAAAGTCCGGTGAAAGTTGTAATCGGGTTAAGCTGTTTACAAGACCCTTTGCCAGCCCCCAATTCAATTTGCAGGGAGTAAACGGTTTAAGGCGGCGGTCTGCTCCGGAGGGCGGACGCGACTTTGACATTCTCGCCGCCGTGGCGAGTCACCACTTTCATCTCGGCGAGCACGCGAGGCCAGCGGTTCGAGTCGAGGGCCAGGAAAAAAAAAAAAAAAAAAAAAAGTCGATGTCAACAGCAACAAACCTCAACGCTTGACTTAAGACGCTTGTTTTCTCATAATAAACTTGATCATCTTTTGACTCTTGTTAACTCATTGTAACCCAAAGACGTGTAAATACGTTTTAGTTGTGCTTTGCCCTTTACTCCCAAAAACACATTTCTACGTTTTTTTTTGTTTTTTTTTGTGTTTTTTGTTAATGCAAGCGTATATGTAGTTTGATGTAGGCTTTGATGTAGTTTATGACATGAAGAGGTGGCTTAAAGCAATGGTAGTTATTACACACAAAAAAAAAGACCAACAGGTGGCAGCAGAGTATAAGAGATCAGCCAGGGCCATGTTGCAACAAACTATTTTTGACAGTGTTTTCAACAGAAATGTGAATCATGATGACACTTGGCTATATTCTAATGCGAAATGCTGCTTCGGTGAAAATGGCTGGGAGTGAATGAGTTAATCTCTCTAGACTTGGAATGTACCATCTTTCATTTTCTCCTCAGAAGGGAAGAGAGTGGAGAATTAAATTTTTTGACCGCCAAACTTCATATTTTATACCAAGCGGAGACCAAAAATAGCCTCTAACGCCAACTACCCTTCAACCAGATCCCATTGCCCTTTAACTCCGAGCTCCAAGACAACAATTCCACTTCAGCAGTCAGTCGAGAGGTGCCAGCTGCACTTTTAACTCCGAGCTCAGACTACAGCTACCTTTTAACACCAATTAGCCTTTAACTCACAGACACACATTACCCTTTTAAACTCCAAGCGTGGAGACGGCAACTACCGTTTCAATTCAGGTCTGGACGTGAAATCAAACCGATAGTAGACGGAAATCAGCCTTTAACTCTGAGCTAAGAGGTTATTTCAAATACCTTGAACTTTGAACAACCCTTTGACTCCTCGCTACAGCATGCCAATTACCCTTTCACTTCGACAAACCTTTAACACTGAGCTTAGTGATGCCAACTCTGATTCAACTCTGAGCTATGAGACGCCAGTGAGCCTCCAACCTGAAGTCAAGACGCCAAATACGCAAGAGAAAATAAGAATCAATTAACTCTGAGCTAGGATGCTACCCTTTAACTAAAAAAAAAAAAAAAAAAAAAAAACGAGGCACAAAAACTACCCATCAACTTTCCTTAAGCCTTTACAAACCACCTTCTGAGTTCAGAGTCGCCAAATAAAGTGCCAATGACAAATCCTCAAACAGACAGACTAGCAAAGAGATTACAGATAAACTTTAAGTCAAACTTACGATGATGAACACTAAGCAACTATCTACAAAAAAACAAACAAACAGAATCCAAATCGAGACACCAATTATCCATTAAGACACTAAATAGTGATCTAAGAGGCATCAACTACACTTCAACTTCACAATAAAACATGAAATACCAAGATAAGAAACATTAACTCATTCACTCCCGCAAGAGTTTTTGTATGAAGGCTTTGATGCAGTTTCTGACCTGAAGTGGTCGGTTAAAGCGATGGTACTTATTACAAAAAAAAAAAGAAAAGAAAAAAAAAACGGCCAGCAGGTGGCAGCAAATAAGAGATCAACCAGGTCCATGTTGCAACAAGATCTTTTTTTCCCAGTATGTTCAACAGGTTTGTGAATAATGATGAAACTTAGCTAATTCTAATGCTAATTGCTACAAAACATAAAAATGGGAGTGAATGAGTTAATTACGCAATAACTTCAACTTAAGAAGCCATATACCAAGCCAGTCGACGACTACTACTCTTGTATTTCAAGACCACCACCTACCATCTAATAAGACAAGTGACTTTTAGATACAGGTCTTTACTACTCTACGTTCAACCTTTAGATGCAAACTAATATGTCTTTGAAATTTAATTCAAGATACCATAATACTTTTTCACACCGTCTACCCTTGAACTTGGAGTTAAGACACCAAAGAGACATCAACAACACCTTTAACTTGGGGCAAAGGAGACACATCCTACCGTTTCACTTCAACGATCCTCCAAGTCAGCGCTAAGAGAAACCTATTCGCCTATTAACTCGAATCTCAGAAACATCAACGACCCCTTTTCACTTCTACTGACGACGCTACCTTTAACATCAACTACCCGTTTTAACGCTGAGCTAAGAGACGCCCCATTAGCCTTTAAACTTGAAGGTAAGGAACATCAACAACCCTTTCACTTCGACTTAAGGCGCCGAGCGCCGAGCCAGTCGGCGACAACTACCCTTTAAGTCAAACTTCGCGAGCGGAGCGACGGCTGGCTGCTCTTTGTGAGCGTGTCATCATGAGACGAGCGAGGAGTGACTGAAGCTTGGCGCCATCGGAGCTGACAATAGGGAACAAAGGTTCTGGCAACAAAGGCGCTCGGGCGTATAATCATACGCGTACTCTACGTGCACTTGTAACACTGTCGAGTTTTCACTCAGTGTGAGGAAGAGTGAAGTGAGGAAAGGCAAAGCTAACTCTTATTTGATGCAAATGACCCCCCCACAGTCCACCTGGATGGTTGGGTTCATCGACGAAATGTTCTAGCTCGGTGGGCTAAAGACCAACTAAATAAAAAACGGTGGTGGTTTTAGCCCGTATACATAACGGACCCCTAAAACAGTTTTTTAGACAGTTTTTCGTGTTACTGACAGACCACTTTCTGGGCGTTTGTGGGAGATTCCAAATAGGGATGTCACAATAAGGGCAATATAGTGATATTGCAATATTAAAACTGCCACAATATCGTCGTCGTCATGTTCACAATATTTAAAAGGAACACATCTGTTAAAAAAAAATCAAGTTGATTTCCATTTGTGCAGTTCTAGCACCCTCTAGTGGCTAGTTTATTAGTGCAATTTACTTTTCATTAAGGATGTTTTGGCCTTCTATGTTTAAAATCTATGCTAATTGTCAGATGAAGGGGAACCGAATTTGCTTGTGAAGCCATCATTGTGTGCTTGCATTACCAATTAAGTGCCTCAATATTGTTATTCGAGATTGTGGGTGGTTTATATGCATTCCTGTTATGGACAAAAGCACAAAATTGTGCTTTTTTTTTAATTTTTTTTTAGTATGAGCTCTCTTTTTTTACAATATTGTGATCTTTTTTAAATATCGCCAATGCCCCCACAATATCGTGATAATTATCGTATCGTGACCTTCATATCGTGATAATATCGTTTCGTGATGTTTGGATATCGTTACATCCCTAATTAGAAATGTCCTCCGGTGTACTCCACCGACGTCAAATTTTAAATGTGGACCATCGTGATAAACTTTCTGATGTACTTTAACGTGTCGAAAACAATCAGCAGTGCGCAGGTGAGAACTCTGTCGAGCTCATTAGGAAACACACGGGGGTCTCCAGACCCCGCCCACTTCAACCCGTCAGAGCATTTTGTACGTATGCGTTGCGTGTGTGTGTGTGAGTGAGCGTGTTAGTGTATTTGCAGAGACGGCAAGCGCATTCACGGTAATTAACCACCTGATGAGGACGATATTATTGGCAATTACCAGGTTTTGCTTTATCACAAGTTTGAAGTGTGTGTGTGCGTAGGTGTGAATAAAGGCGCACAGGTGTGCACGCTTAAGGTGCAAAGACAACAGCGGTGATAAAAAAAAAGAAAAAACGAGTTGAGGTGCGTGATTGGAGTCAAACTGTGCACACACAAGTTGACTGATCGCACACGCCAAGATTGATTGCTTCAGTCTGGGAGTTCTTCCGACGTTCAACAAGTTTTTTGCCGAGCGCTCGTCACCGCTGCAGCATTTTAGTTTGACAAATGGATTTATTGTTAACAATTGTATTGTAATGTAAAACAGTTACCGTATTTTCCGCACTGTAAGGTGCACCTAAAAGCCTTCATTTTTTTCAAAAGCTGACCCTGCGCCTTATAATCCAGTGCGCCTTATATATGGATCAATAATGAGCCGCAACAGGTCTCGCTGTCAAGACGCTATCGGTGACCCTGCACGATGGGTGACGCGCATGCGCGGAAGATCCCGCCATCTTGGATCGCTAGCTAATACTAATACTTTAGCTCAGAGAAAATAATCAAACAGCTGTTTATTCATTTTGGGAGTGAATGGAGTTGTCAGAAAGCTGCTTTGTAATCGATTAATAAAGTTTGACTGACTTATCGGACTGTTTTGTTGACATTCCATTTAGCCCAGCACCATCTAATGGATGCATAACGTAACCCCAGCCTCTACTGTAGCGCTTTATATATGGAAAAAGTTTTAAAATATGTCATTCATTGAAGGTGCGCGTTATAATGCGGTGCGTCTTATAGTGCGGAAAGTACGGCAACTGTATAGCTACAAAAATGTTTTATGGCAACCCTAAATACATGCCTTTCTTCAATTTTGAGTTGACATTTGACTTCCTGTCCAGTAACGGGCGTCGAAGTTGCGGCACATCATTGATGTCCTTTCAAGTCGCACAGCTTGGCGCGTGAACGCCGTCGCGTCGCGTTCGGTAGCGGCTATCGATCGCAGCGCCGCATGCGAGCCGCAGCCCCGGCGAGCTGGGAGCGCGTCGGAGACCTCGGGGCTCGCCGTTAATCACTCGTATTGATAAATGGAATTCCCGGGCCACTTAGGCAAAGGCGCAGGATGGTTTAGCGCAGCGGCGGCGGCGTGAATGCAGGTAAGAACCTCCACTTTCAAGAGACGCCGACCACCTACGTGGACGGTCACGTGACTTGATGATGGACTGCATGCAAAAATAATATTGACATTTACCGACTAGGGATGTAACAATCACGATAAGATTTGATCACAATATGAAGGTCACGATACGATAATTATCACGATATTGTGGGGGCATTGGCGATATTTAAAAAAAGATCACAATATTGTAAAAAAAAAAAAAAAAAGAGAGCTCACACAAAAAATAAAAAAAATAAAAAAATAGCACAATATTGTGCTTTTGTACATAACAGCAATGCATATAAACCACCTACAATCTCTAATAACAATAGTGAGGCACTTACTTGCTAATCTGACAATTAACATAGATTATAAACATAGAAGGCCAAAACATCACTAATGAAAATTAAATTGCACTAATAAACTAGCCACTAGAGGGTGCTAGAACTGCACAAACGGAAATCAACCTGACTTTTTTTTAACAGATGTGTTCCTTTTAAATATTGTGAACACGACGCCGACGATATTGTGGCAGTTTTAATATCACAATATCACGATATTGCCCTTATCGTGACATCCCTACTACCGACTGAACATTTATCAGCCGCTGCCTTTTCCACATAACCCAGTGATCTTGCACCTACTGTGCACGTTCATAAAGCCGCCATGGCATCGTACAATCGGATAATAAAAGCTCTGATGTATAAAATAGTTGTCAGCAGCGACAACTGCTGAGTGTCGGGTGTTAAACTTCACAACTCTAACCCTTCCGTTGATACAGAACCCGGCAAAGCTAAAAGCTCCTGACTGGCAACACACAATCCTACACTCAGAACGATTTAAGGTGTGCAATATAAATGAGATGTTTCATGCCGACTTCAGACCTCTGTTCTGGTTTTCCCGCGATTCCTTTCGACGTAAATGCTATTCCACCTACTGTATGTTAGTCCTTTGATACTGCTACAAATCAAATCAAGTCAAACTTTATTTATATAGCGCCTTTCATACATTCAAATGCAACTCAAAGTGCCAAACAATTAAAACATCCATAATACAATAAAAAGAAAAAGCCACCCCTCACCCTCATATCCCCAACAACATGGCGGGGCACAGAAGAACCCTGTGGGGAAAGGCACCCAGGAGGAGTCCATCCACACTGAGAGGAATGACAGAGAGGAATGCGACAGCGGGAGCCAAACATTTTTTACTGACTTCACAACCCCCATACCCACTTCAAGCTATTCCCTTTCACAAAGATACCATCCGACCAAATAATTTTTCGCTCAATTTCCAACCCCTGAGAACCTCAAGAAGCACAAGGTCTTGGTCACACTGTCTTGCTATTAGGGGTGTTAAAAAAAATCGATTCGGCGATATATCGCGATACTACATCGCGCGATTCTCGAATCGATTCAATAAAAAAAAAATCGAATTTTTTCGAGCTCAGAATTGTTCATTCGGTTCGATTCAACGTCTTATCATCATTGCCTTTTTTTTTTTTTTTTTTTTTGTGTGTGTGAGAATCGATTTTTAAACTTCCATTTTTAATGGAAAAATATTCAACAAAACGTCTGACTTCGGGTTAGGATTCACACCTTGAGCATGGAAGAATGTTATATGAACGGAACATTAAGCCATAATATTTTATTTTAATGCTGTTCAAACATGAAACAGATTACAACCTCTATAAGACTGAAATTTCAGATAAATAAATACATTTTCATATAAATCTTACACTCTACAAGCTTACTGATTAGTATTTTCTAAATTTGAATGAAAAAAAATCGCAACAATCGACTTATAAATTCGTATCGGGATTAATCGGTATCGAATCGAATCGTGACCTGTGAATCGTGATACGAATCGAATCGTCAGGTACTAGGCAATTCACACCCCTACTTGCTATGCCCCGAAAGAAGTTCCATAATAAACGTTTGAGAACTTCTCTCGTCACCTCTGGCTCGAGGCCAGGTTCTTCCAATCCAAAACTCATCCTTTACAAATCTTGTTTATGCATTAGAAACAACAAAAGAAGCGTTCCCTGTTCCACATTTTACAATCATCATGCCCATCATGTCTTGTTAGGATGAACAATTCTTAATCAAGAGTGTCATATCTTGATGTCGGGACATACAACGATACCCACAAAGGCCTTTGTTCGGCAAGCTTTATCGACAAAAGGTCAAACATTCCTCATTCCGCCTACATGCTCATCATGGCACACAAAAGGAGAAGCTTGATGAGCTGGAACATACAACAAACATGTTGACTGTATGGAAACGGCAGGAATGCGTGTACATGTTTACATTGGAAGAGTGAGATCCTTGACGACAGACCATCTGCTGGAGTGGAAAAGGTCACAGGATGCTAATGATCATTAAGATTTGGAGTAGAGTCCTCCCAGGGATGACCAACATTCTGAGAGTAAATGCAATGCATGTTTTTATAAAATTTGTATTTAGAACATGTGCATATGAAATTAGGCATATGATTACAATTGTGTAGTCATGTCGTCGGTTAATTTTGGAATAACAGTGTATATTTTCCACATGAAACCACATGTGGTGGGATTCAATTATTCCATCTGTTATTACAATCAAGGCAAAAAAAAAATCCATATGTCCCACTCGGAGCTCAAGATATATATACAGTGGTACCTCTACTTGGGAAATTAATTGGTTCTGGAAGAAAGTTCTTAAGTAGAACATTTTCTAAGTAGAGACACATTTTCCATGTAAATGCCCTAATCCGTTCCAAGCCTCCCAAAATTCAGACGTAAATGTTTTATAAAGCATAAAAATGCATCAAAACATGTAACAAATACATGTTACAATTGGATTATTGCACAATAAATGAGAGTTGTGTGTAATGTGAAAAACAAAGAATAGAGTAAAGAATAAAAATGATGTTCATTTAACTTTTTAACTGCTGTCCTCATCGTTTTTTGCCCTCTTTGGTTCCTGTCCTCCTCTCTCAGAAGTCATTTTTTGCCTGTTTTTTTGTAAAGAACTGATCCAAGGATGTTTGCTTTTTTTTTTTTTTTTAAACAATCCTTTGAAAATGTCCAAGGCAAACATCATCTTAGTGAGCAAACGCCCGACTGGTGAACACTTTTTCTGGGCTATTCTTTTAAACAAATTCTGAAACTTCATGGAAACTTCCGGTATGGCGAGGCATCTTTTTTTTTTTTTTTAAAAAGGCCCGTCTCATCGCAATTAAAAAAATTACTGTGCCTTCATCAATCACCAATTGTTTGAATTTTTGTACAAATTCGTCGGCCGTTAGTTCATACATTTACGAAAAACGGAACACTTCATGGGCCGCGGGATGAATGATGAGGACGCTGTATAGACACCGATCTAGTATCTATGCTCATAGATACCTATGGTAGGAAATAGCCATAGCCGAAAGTATGTTGCGTTTGGTAATGTATTTTTACCTTTCGTATCTAGAAATTTATTTCGTAACAAGAGGCAATATTTTCCCGTTGAGGCGTTTCGTAACTCGAAAATTTCATATGAAGAGATGTTCGTAAGTAGAGGTTCCACTGTATATATATTTTTAAAAACCTTTTTCATAGCCAATCTCGAATTGATCATCAAACTTTGATGCTGTGTTGCCACAACGCAGCATGTAGCACAGGCAAAACTTCCTAATTTGATGTAAACTGTCTCATTTTTTAAAGATTTGAAGTTGGAAATGATACAATTGAGATAAAAACCTCTGGAAGTTTCACCACATTTGCATAAACACTGCAGAAAAAGCCAGCTCGGTGGGCAGCATAGAGACCAGAGAGCAAGAACAAGTACTGTATTCATCAAGTATCTCGCATGACGAGACATCCACATTCTGTTTCCTGCCACTCATTTAAAAGAGCAACACAAGTTTGCAATGTTTTTCCTTCCTCCCGGAGACACTTTTAAAAGGCGGCGGCTCGAAAGTGCACCGGAGCCCAGTAAAAAGTGTAAAAAAAAGAGACAAAGAGGAAAAACGATTTCCTCGCCGGGTCTCGGGGAAGCGCGGCTGTAACCCGAGCACAATCATGAAAGCTGGCAGTTCATTTTTCACAGGGTCATACATCGACCAGTCTTATAAAGTAATGGGCTTCTTCTGGGAGGCGGCTTTATGAACACTAAGATAGTTAGGAGACATGCGGAGGAAGCTGCAGGTCCTGCTCGGACTTGCGCCGGGTTATTCCCTCCTGGCGGCGGCGGCGGCGGCGTGCGTGCGAGGGAGGCGCTGCTCCCGGTAATATCAACGTGTAATAAAGATTAATCTGTTACTGGTTGCCCCGCTGATTACTCCTCAACTTGCTTGAAATAAGACTCAAATCACTTCAGAGACATTTCGGGGGAACTTCGGTGGGTGTCGGAGTGTCTTTGCCGCCTGGAAAACTGAATTTAGCCGTCAGACGTGAGGATTTAGGACTCTTTCTTTGTGCTTCTTTGACTGGATTTACACCACACAATTCAAGTCACATTTTTTTCACTCCCGTAATTTGGACATACTGCACATCAGGGCAGCGGCAAGAGACAAAACAACACAAGATCGGCACATCCGACTGTGATATAAATCCGACATCCACTATGGCCTAAACTGAAAAATCATATCTACCTTACCTGACGTCAGTGATCAATTGGCGCTGATCAATTTCGTACATACATATACACCAGAGGTGTCCAAACTACGGCCCGGGGGCCATTTGCGGCCCGCCATCTATTTTTCTAGTGGCCCGCAACATATGCTAAAAATGGCATTTGACTCAGTTAAAAAAAAAAAAAAACACACAGGTGCTATTTAAGTTTATTTTAGTTAACTAAAACTAACGAAAAAAATAAAATTCAAAACTACTTGTTAATGAAATAAAATAAAAACAAAGATGCTTTTTAAAAAAAGAAATATAACTGAAACTACATTTTATGTTTACAAAACTAACTAAAAATAAAAGTAACTATAATTATAGCAAAAATGTCCTTTGTTTTAGTCTTTGGTAATTAATTTATTGCATGAGCCTTTGGGGATGATTTTAAATGTGATTTTTAGTAGATTTATTTTGATATA